>NC_046661.1:69833350-69861223 GCF_010883055.1 Belonocnema kinseyi | reverse complement strand
TTTTTATATGGGAAACAATTTATTATTTAAGTCACAAAAAAAGGATACGCAAACAACTAGTTAAGAAAAGTGAAGAGAAAATTAGAGTAGAAGAACAATAGAAAATATAAAACGACTTTGAAAGAAGTAAAAAACTGCTTTATAAACAAATAAAGGGAAGTTAAAGTACAGAATTTTTCAACGTGAGAAATATAGTTAGGTTAAATGCTATACGATGCAGACGGGATACTAGACGCTTTGAGAAACTATTTTAGAGGTATATTCGTAGATTAAGCTGTAGGGCACCATAACTGCCATGTAGATCACGATGTGTTAGAAAACTCAATTGAGAAAGTGTTTTTCACTGTGGTTAGGGATATAATTAAGAATTTAAAAAACGGTAAGCCTGTCGGTGTAGACAGTATTATCGCTGAAATGCTTAAATACGGTGGATAGAACATACCACATAGACTGTGGGAAATGATAAATTTATGTATCGAGATGGAAGAAGTCCCAGATGATTGGTAAAAATCAATTATCATACGAATATACAAAAGAAAGGGTGATAGAAGCAACTGCAATAATTACAGAGGGATCAGCTTTTTAAGTACCGTAAGTAAAATATACTAAAAATACTTTTTCTTAGGGTAATTAAAATAACAAAAGAAACGGTTAGGAAACTTTGGGAAGTCCTTAAATGAGACAGAGTCAAAGAATGGCTTTTACAAGCAATACAAACAATATATGCGGATAGCAAAACGAGTGTAAGGGAACATGGGAAAATGAGTGACTGTTTCGATATTATGCAAGGTGTTAGACAGGGATGTGTTATGCTTTTATATCTGTTTATAATATTATTGACCAAACGTATAAGAATGTCACTCTTTGGCGAATAAGGTGTACATTTTGAAGCAGTCAGGTTACGTGGGTTAGCGTTCGCAACGGGTAAGATTGTTATAGAGAATCAAATGAAGACTGGCAAAGAATGTTGAAAAATCTAAAAACAAGCATGAATTGCATGGAATAGAACAGGTTGATGAGTGCGTATATCTTGGTAGAAAATTTACTAATGACAGAAAGATATATGAGCAGTTATAAAGGCGCATTCAGAAGGGTAAAAAGGTTATTGGTAGAGCAGGGCCCATTCGCAGAAGTAACATTTTATCAAATAAGGTTGAAATGGAAATACATAATTCTATATTTATACTGACTGTGTTATACGTAGCGATATCTTTATATATCAAGAAAAGAATTAGATTAAACTTTATGCGATTTATATGAAACTGTTGCTCATTATATGCGGGAAACTCTGATAGACAAAGTTAGTTACAAGATAATCCTTATAATGATCCTAAAAGAATGTGATCCAGAAGAGAAACTAGTTTACATATAGGAAAGAAATCAGTTAAGGTGGTTCGGACATGTTGACATTATGAAAGAGGAACGACTAACAAAACAAGTGTAATAAGGTAAGATATGGCGACATAGAATTTAAAAAAGGAGTGCCAGGAGAGTGAATAACGCCTGAAACACAAGACCTTGGATACTAATGGACCCAAATGGGGAGCTTCACATGTCGATTTTGTGAGGTTCTTCACTCGGGGTGACTACTAGAGATATTGATCAGCAACCTGGGTCAGAGCAGTGTTGCCGAACAAACGAGTTATTTAAATAAATATCACGAGAATTCTAGATCAATCGAAAAATGCTATACCCCCTTTCCCACCGAGTGAGTCACGCCTACCAATGAGAACATCAAGCACATCAATGACGGTTGTACGATGCTTGCCTTGAAAGAATACACCTACGGACGTAATGATGTTGCTTGCATCGTTCACCAAAAATGGTCCCAAACAATGGTTTACCAGAGAGATTTAAGCCTTACTACAAATATAACCCAGTTGAAGTATTACATAATAAAGATCATGTTCTTTACTGGGACAAGACTATTCTGACTGACCATTTAGTAATACAGAATCGTCCAGATGTCCTTAGGTTAGACAGACGTGCTCAACATGTGACAATAGTAGACATCACTGTCCCTCTTAACAATAATATAAGGCTCCGATATACTAAGAAGGTTTAAACATACTCGGAGTTGAAACAGAATATCCTGACCCTGTGGAGGGTGAAGAAGGCCAACATCCACTTGGTTGTGATCTCCTCCACTGGGAACGTTCACACGAGGTGTGCACAAGTCTTGGAAGAGCTCGAAGCTTAAAATTCGCTACATCTAATGCAGAAGTCGATATTTCTAAAAACATGCCTCATAGTCCGAAGTTTCCTGGGTGTAAACAGTAATAGCTGATGAAATCGCCTTCTATGCCCATCCCACATGCACGGTAAATGACTCTGATAATCACACTTTTATATCTTGACTTTTAATTGTGGACTTTTAATTATTGATTTTTCTTTTCTTATTTCCTTTAGTTGAATATGTATGTTCGTGTATTTGCGTTAAGTTGTGTTTGTCTCTCGCCTTATGCGTAAAATAAATAGTTTAAATCGTTGGTCTTAGTCGTTCGCATTGGAACTACCGTTTATGAGAAAGATGGATTTCTATTAATAGGCAATTCAGTATGAATGTTAATTTCCTGTAGGGCTCTCTAGGGTGAATGTTTGGATCCCTGCAAACGGGCTCACATTATGAATGTTGGATCCCTATATACGGTTTCTCCAGGATGAACGTTGAACCCTATAAACGGGCTCTCCAGGTTGAATGTTTGATCCCTATAGGGCTTTTCAGTGTGATTGCCGGATCCCTATGGACGGGCTCTCTGGTCTATACACTCGCGTATTATGGCGAATGCGCAAGCAGAATATACTATAGAGTTCCGAAACAATGACTGACACCAACGAACCTATTAATCACTTGTCGCAATTGTGTTTGTCAGCGAAATACCAGGTCATGAGTATTTGTGGGATGGAAGATCGGCCAATATGAAAATAATAATACTGAAGGTATTCTCGCTTTGGTGTCGCTGTAGGACTTGAGTTTTTCTCTCTTGACTTTGACGGCTATTTTGGCGGCAGAACTGATACTGACAGCGTTTCCCATGCCAGATGGGCTTATAACGAAAAGGAGAGGTACTAAGAACAACACGAACAACCATAAATTAAAAATTAAGAGTATATTAGATTCTTGAAATGATTGTCGCTTCCCGAGGATCATCGGCGCGCCCCCGGAGCCACAGCATGCGGGACAGTGACGATGATAAGCTGCGAGCCAGCAAGAATATCTGCGACAATCGATAAGCTGGGGAACATTAACTGTGCCTGCTGAGGATGCTTTGGGTAGCGATAGCTATTTGGAGCTAGACACCTTGACAGAAATACTGTCGCAGAGCATCAAGTGGGATACCTACACTGAAAGAGGAATTGGTGCGTCTCTATTACGAAAGTGCGAAGTTTGAAACGAAAATGAAAAACGGATACAATTTAAAAATGAAATTTGCTGAAAAGTATCCTAATATACGGAAAGTCACACTGAGAGATCTTATCGCTAAGGTAAAGAACATCAGGAATAATCTACGCATCACAGAAGAACGAAAAACGGAGACTAAACAACAAGTTCATTTGGCGTGGATACACGACGGCAATGAACATTAATTTGAGGAAGCCGCGTCATACGGTCAAGCAGAGGTAACTGATGTAAAAACTCACGAGGCTGTAAAGGTTTAGTCACTATAGATGCTGTTACAATGTTGCCATTTTTCCTGTTGTCGCATGGCAATTTGCTTGAAGTTTTAAAACTGTACGAAATCTGCCCACGCATTATTGACTTTCTAATTCATGCGGTGAGGCTCTGTTGTACAAGAATCAAGTATTTTGATCATCGAAAATCAAGGATGACTAGGTCAATACGCTTTACGAAGTGTATGTTTCAAGGATACACCTTCAGTGAACTATGATTCTGTTCAGCATTGAACCCATTGAGCAAAACACTGAATAGGATGTCTCATGGGTTCAGAATTCATGATAGTGGGAATGGTCATCATGTGACCCATCCTTTTTACATGGATGACTTGAAGATGTACGCTAGTTCAGAACAGAAAGTGCAGCTAGTGATCCATGTCACAAAGCAATATTCCAATGATATCCACATGGTGTTCTGACTAGACAAATGCAGAACAGTGCATTTAGTCAGAAGTGGATTAGGGATCACAAAGTTAGAGAACGAGTTCGAAAATTACATTGAGGCAATGGCTGCTGGCGAATTATTTTAATATCTGCGTATTCTTGAATCTAAAGGTATTCAACATACGATAGTTAAGACAAGCCTAACGACTGGCTCCACTGCAAGACTCAGATTGATTATAAAGGGTTTTCTCAACTCGGAAAAAACAAAATAAGGGCTATTAACGCATATGCCATCCCTGTCCTCACGTACACCTTCGGACTCATCAAATGTTCTAATACCGACCTTAAAAAGTTAAGGAGAATCATCCGCGTAGAAGTGACGAAGCACCAAATGCTACATAAAAATTCAGCAATTGTAAGGGTAGTTCTACTACGATATATAAGGGTTAGGGGCGTTGTAGATGTCACAAAACTGTGTGATTCACAAGTTATATAGTTGCGAGACTATTTTAACAGGAAACGAAATGTTGCGCTTTACAGCACCAACTCTAAAGGATTCATCATTGCGATACAGGACAAGATTGTCAGCACCACGAATTATCGCAAACACATGTTACATCGACACATGGTTGCCCAGTGTCGATTATTTGGATATGTCAACGAATCTATCGAGCACATTATTGATGGCTGTCGCGTGATGGTTTAGAGAGACTATACGCACAGATATAATGATGTAGCGGGCATAATTCATTAAAAACTTGCCCTAAAGCTAGGACTCTTGAAAAAATGGATGACTTTCTGTAGATACATTCCAATGTCGTTTTAAAAAGCGAAGATTACATCTTATGTTGGGATATTACTATTCAAACGGATCATTACATCCAGACCAATCGACCTGACATCATCAGGTCATGTGTGAATCGTCACATCGTGACATCATCAAGTGAAAAGGTGGAAGAGCCTACATCATCGACCTTGCTTGTCCACTCAACCAAAATTGGCAGTTAGCCTATACAACCAAGATCCACACGTATAGCGAGTTAAGACATAAAGTAAAGAACATATGAAGGAATGTGAATCATGCAATATCTATTCATTCCATTATTATTTTGGCTACAGGCAATGTGCAGGCAAGGCTCTAGAATAGTTGCCTACAGATAGTATATAAGTAAATTCGTTTTATGCCGAATTTAATTAATGTTCCTCAAAATTAAAGTACTTGAGCATCCAAAAAAATGAAAATATAGATAAGACAAAAAAATATAAAAGTACACAGCAAAATACTTTATTTTTCTCTAATTTTGTCCCGCTTCAATGATAACTACAGCACATCATAAAATGAGCTGACTAAAATTTTTAGGATAAAAATAAAAAAATTATTTTAGTCGGTATATTTTTTTTCCAGTCAGCATTAAATATTTAAATAGATTCAATTACGTATCCGAAGTTGTTTCAGAATGAATCAATTTCCTCAAGCACGAGTGCCCACCCTAGAAGTTGCGCTACATTAGAGGCCGCTCCCTACCTTCATATATTGCTTTTATTGCTTTTAAAATTCAACCATTGACTCTACACTCTTTCAGCATTTCCCAACGTTTAACTCTATATAAATTGTTGAAGACTTTCCAGATAAATGAAGGCACAGAAAACTGTTTGGTCTTATCTCAGAATCTCTTCTGTAATCTGTCTCAAAATAAATATCTGATCTGCACATTATATGTATTTTACAAACTGGTAATTCTGTAATTAGTGCAGTCAACTTCCTCACCTTTCCCCCTTTAAAGTAAACCATTTTTCAAATTATTAATTGCAAACTGAATATTGATAGAGAGTTTGGAAAAGTCAATGATTCCGAGCCTTTTCAAAATGAATGTTCAAAATTTCTTTCTGGATCGACTTAAAAAAATATTTTGGAAATAACAATTAATTTTTATCTTCAAAAAATTATAAATTGCATTAACCCTATTGACGGATGTTAAGGTCAGCAAACGTAATTCCTAAAAACCTACAAATCGGAAAATTTAATGAAATTTCTTGTCGGTGGGAGCCTGCTTGTAAATATTTCAAATTTCTAATACTCCATTCGCCCAACTTTTACTTATAAATACAGCATGTCCTTTTTTTAATAAAATTCCTTTTTTATATTTAAAAAATATAAAAACAATTAAATATAAATTGCTTTGAGCTGGACTTGAAGAAGCGGTGACAAGATTCAATTGAGTCGATTTCCATATTGAAAATTAAAAACAAAGTTTATTGAAAAAATGACTGCAGGCAATGAGGTTTTACTAAAAGTGCTGGAAAATACTATGGGAAATTTAGCCGCTGGGTGCAAGAACTAGCCCAACGCTCGAACACACGTAAAAGTATTTCCCGCGCGTCTTAAAAATATAACATTACGAAAATCAAAAAGTCATTTAAAAAATTAGAGTTTTCGAGAATAAGGAAATGAAATTTTTTCCTATTAAATTTTTTTTTGTCAAACGTTTATTTTTAATAATAAAATAAAAATACTTAATAAAAGTTTCTCTATGATTTAATTAAGTTTTAAAACTTAAATCTTTCTAACTCGTCTAAATATTATTGAAATGAGTTCACATTTATAGGACATATTCATAATCCTAGGGCGATATCTAAGAATTCATGGAAAAGTCAAAAATCGCTTATTGTTTAATAATATTTAATTGCAAAACGAGGTAAGTCGATAATCGTGTTTTCTTGGTTTTGCCGGTTCAAACAACTTCCGGTTCCAGTCTCAAACAACTTCCAGTAAGTAATTTGTTCAAAAATGTTAAGAGAAGTTTTTTAGAAAATCTCACATCGATTCGTTAGAAAGTGACTGACACATTTATATTCGAAAAAAGTACTCGACGTCTGTCAGCGCTGTTAACTAATACGTCGTGAAGACTGCTCCGTCAGGCCTTTTCGCGCAGGCAGACGTCGAGTACTTTTCCAAATATAAATATTTTAGTCAATTTCTAACGAATCCGTATGAGATTTTCCAAAAAACTTTATTTAACATTTTTGAACAAATCAGTGATTGGAAGTTGTTTGAAAATCGAAGTTACCTAGATAATTTTTACCGGGGAAACCAAAAAACACAATAATCGACTTATCTCATTTTGCAATTAAATATTATTAAACAATAAGCGATTTTCATCATTTATACGAAATATCACGCGTTGCTGTGAGAGAGTAACTTTTATTTGATATTTTGATTTTATTATTAAAAATAAACGTTAAAAAAATTCTAACAGGAAAAAGTTTTATTTCCTTATTCTCTACAATTATACATTTTCTTTCTTTTTAATTGACTTTTGAATTTAAAAGTTTTCTATTTTTGACACGCGCGGACAATTCTTTTAAGAATGTTCAAGCGTCGAGCTGCTTCTTGCACGCGGCGGTTTAATTAGAAATTTCAAAAGTGTTTTGTGCTTTTTATCAAATACATCCGAAAATTGCTGACTCTGAGAGCCAGGTCTTATTAAAATCAACACTTTTTGTCCTGTGCTTATTTTCTGTCTCTTATTTTTGGCAAAAAAAGCATATTGTAGTAACCAATTTTAGACATTGTTTATGAGTGTTTTGCAGTTTTGTCTTCAGAATTAGATATATTTTGCTAAGACGCATAAAACTTTTTTTGCACATTTTTACATCTGACACATAGTTTGTATAAAAGAACCACAAACACGTTTGGCAATAAGTTTTCTTTGAACCCGGTTGTATTTGACATTAATTACAATTTTGACACTTCGTTTTCTCATTCTGTTAAGGAAACCATAGAGGCAACAATTTTTTTAAGACTATTTTCCGTACGAAAGAAACATCGTTAAAGATCAACTGGGATTGGAAATATTAACCGATTTTTTCAACCTTTTTTTGATTTTCTCGTAAAAATATAACAAAGTTAATGCAGAGTATTAAAATTCGACTAATAAATATTTTAGAAAATTTATCTTTTTCTCAACTGACTCCAATCTTTTAACAGTGGGAAGGTCGCGCCAGGAAAAAAATCCGTCCGCTCGATCGGCGCTAATGTTCTAACGATGGGGAGTTAAACAGAGAAATATATCGAAATATTTCGATTGAAACGAGATTGAAGTCAGTTCAGAAAAATGCAAATTATGATAAATATTTATTAATCGGATTTAAATAGGCTTCATCATATTCGGTATATTTTTGCGAGAAAATCGAAAAAATCGGTTAATATTTTCAATACCAGTAGATCTTTAACGATGTCTTTTCGTTTCAATTATTTTAAAAATTTTTATTATACTATTCGAGATACAGAAAACAGTCTAAGAAAAAAATTGTCCCTCTATGGTTTCTTCAGGATGATGACAGAACAAAATTTGGAAATTGTAATAAATGTCAGCTACAACCGGGTAAAGGAAAACTTGTTGCAAAACTTGTTTGTGTGTTTTTTTAAATATAAAATATCGGTCAGATAAAAAAAACGTGCAAAAGACATTCCATGTTTCTTAGCACAATCTAACTCATTCTGTAATTGAATGTCACTATCAAAATATCATTGCTATTTTGTGAGAGCCTGTTAAAAATATTAGGGTGTTTATTAAGCTAACAAAACAAAAATTAAGATCAGCTAAAAAGTTGTCCTTTTTGGTTAAAATTATTGCTTTTTGTATTCTTATAAACAATAATTTTGATATGTTTGTCATTTTCTTCACTAATGAATGCAAAATTAAATATAGTGACCTCTTTAAAAATGTAAATGTATATATTATACGTGCATATATCTGTTTTTAATTGCAGATATTAAGTTTAGTTTTAACAAACATTAAAATGGATTTATCAGACCTTTTAGTTTTCCTATAAATAATCTCTGATAATGGAACCTTAATTGGCTTCGAAACATGTTGGTTTTCAGCACAAAAAGTACGGAGAAAGGAAAAAGTGAGTTGTTGGATTTGTTGAGTTTTTCCCTTTTTCTCTCTCTTTTTTCATTGGTTAGTTTTGTCTCTAATAACCCGCAAAGTAAGTTGGAAAGTCTGTTTTCGTGATCATTTTGCATAAAATTATTCAGGAAAAAATTTCTTTCTTTTCCATCTTAAATAAAAAAATCTCAAATAGAGACACTAAACTGCAGAATTCTTTTTTAATAATGCATTAAATTTTAGCAATTTTAGAAATTGATTAAGCATTTTCTTTATCGTTTCGTGCTAGGAAAATGTAATAATCTAAACAGAATGGTTCAGAATGAGCTACAAAAAAGGTGACAAGCGAACGTCAACCTTTGCCAATGATTGATCAGTTTAAAGCTCAGGAGAAATATAGTCATATTCCATTCCTTTGTTTCAAATAGTCTTTGTTTCAATCAAGTTTGGTGCAATCGAATACATAACGTGATTGATGTGGATAAAACGGACGAAGCGAACTGGTGACGCGACAGGTACTAATAGCGATATTCCCTAGATTCTTTCTTAAAATCAATAAAATTTTGAATATTCCTAATCCCCCATAGATTATTTGGTAGAATATTATTGTATGGAGTTATTATTGGGGCAAATTTTTTTTCAGTATAAGTATACGGAAGTGGAACCAAGTGTCGGCTAGTTGAAGAATTAAAGAGACTTTTATATGTATGAAATTTTCTTATTTCTAGGTTTTAAGGCAAAATATTTGCTGCGTGGATTCAAAAGGAATCAACGTTGAATACTTTTTTAAGTAAATTTTTATTTGAGTCTTGGAATATGAAATCCATTGAAAAAAGGAAGCTCTTCATGTATCACTCCACCCGTATTCATAAATGTATATTTTCGTCATATTATCTCCACTACTAAATTTGATATTTAATATAAACAAAGTCATTATTATCTGGTTCCATTTTTGTTTGACTTGTAGGAAGAAAAAAGTGAGAATCGTACGATTAGCAGGGTGGCATTCGTACCAGGGGAGGAAGACGATGGGAAATCGGTGACTTGCAGGGCAGAAAATCCAAACGTGACTGGACTTTACCTGGAGACGTCTTGGAAGATTGATGTTGTGTGTGAGTAATTCCATATTCTCCTACGTTTCCTTTTACTTTATTTTTATCGCCGTGCACGTAGAATCTTAGCATGGTGGAACGAATGACTACCGATAACCTACGGAAAATAACAGAATAGAAGAAATTTACTACGTTATAATACTTTACCCTCTTTTTGCATTTTTTACTTTTAAGAAGGTATTAGTCAGAAAAATAAAATTTTTATTAAGTTGGCTGGCTGGCTGGCTATCCATATTCCTGTCTTCATGTCTGTATTTCTGTATATGTGCACGTCTGTACGTCTGGCTATCACTTTTGAAAGATTGATCAAATTATATTAATCTTAGGCACACATTGCTAACGTATGCAAATAAAGGACAAGTTCCTTGACTAGCCATTTTTGAAAAAAGGTTCTAGTTTTATCCATCGAACATCATTTTTTTTTAATAAAACATTTCAGTTTCAAGAAAATTTATGCAAGATATAAAAAATGTTCAGAAGAAAATTTTCTCACCATGAAATGATGAAGCAATATTCTCATGACTACTTTTTGAATAAGAGACATATTTTTTGTTTTAATCTTGAAAAATTTTAATGAAACAAATTGTTTGCCTAAATTAAATCTTAAAATTTTCTATCATGTATAAAAGTAATGTGTTAACAAAGGATGGAGGTACGCTCGATCTTATGTTATCTCATTGAACGCATCTATGCATTTCCGTTTGCCTTCGAGCAGTGGAGGTTTTCAAACAAATGCAAGTTTTTTAATGTTTGAAAGGTATATCTACTTATAGACTTTCATTCCGCATCTTTTTCCCTCGACAAAAAGTTGGCACTTTTTTAGTTTTTTAATTAATACCAACAAACTGACCTTTTGGGGGGAAATCGATTTTAATTCGTTTTTACTTCAATTCATGCTCAGTCTGACTTTGTCTAATAGAGTGAAAGGAATTAAAAAAATTTTTAAATTGTATTCCCTTTTTCTGATTTTCGGCGCACATTGGACTTCTCTAACTTCTAGTGTTTCGTTCATGGAGCCAATTTTAAACAACAAAAAACTTCCTGCAAGAGAGTTGTTAACTACAGTTTAAAGAAGTTTTCTGGAAAATTATAGCCAAATTGAATTTATATTTAAGAAGTTATTAATGTCTTAAGTCGCTATCCTTTAGGCGAATTGCGCGCAGACTGTAGCGAGACTCAAAAATCAATCAAGTGATTGGGTATATCGAAGTACTATAAATAGTTAAATTAACTAAAATTGAACAAAGAATATATTTCCGAAGACTTTTTTATAATATTTTCTAATATATACTTATGAAAATAAAATTTTCTGAAATATTAAAGTAATTACAGTTAATACAATATAACACGGGATAGCATGGACATATTAATAAGGAGGTTAGTAGCTTTTGTTATGTACTTATAACGCATTAACTAAAAACGTAAATGCAGCTATAACCTCATTAAGAATGACTACGAATTTTCTATCTCAATTATATTATTAAAATTAAAGTCATTATAATATTTTGGACAATTTCATTTTTTGGCAGACTATGTGAACTTTGTATGTAATAAGAATTAAGAAGAGCTATACAAATTATAACATAATTATAACTTTCCCTTTCATTAAATTAATTCTTTTTTATTTCTTTTAATTCACAGTAAAAAATTATATATAGTTAATATGTAGTGCGAAGTTTTATACATAACCTATATATAATATTTCCGCCTAGATTGGTTCCAGAACTTTCATATTATAAGCTCTCCAAGAACGACATTGTCTTTTTTTTAAACTAGTGGACTAATTTGACTCCCAGAATATATTTTTATGTAACTTTTACTGGGATAATTTCATTTTAAGTTAAGAAAAGCTTTGAAAGGTTTTCAAATCGTTGTGAAATCTCAAATCTTTGTGAAATCTTGTTACTATAAGTTGAAGCTTATCGAAAATGTTCTACATATAAATCTGTCTTGAGTCGTAGTTTACGTTGCATGTACTTATTATTTTTATCGCCTTTTCCATCAGTTTGAACCTTTCGTTTTTCATATTCATTGGCTGAACTATTATTACTGAATTCGATAGATCATTTTTGTATAATTTACTATATGTTTCTATAAAAATGTGTACTAAAGTTCCGGATATAAGGAGACATTTTTCAGAATCAAAAGGTCTTTCACCAGGGCAGGCAGGATTATGCATTATCACACTTGCCTGCAAGATTCCATGTTTCTACTCTTTTCACCCCTCTTCCTTGAATGTGAGCCCTAAAACTATTCTTTAAAAAACTCCCTCCACGTCCTCCACTCCTCACACCTTACCTTGTCACTTATCTTCACTCTACGCCTCTTAAACCTATTCATTATTTTCCATACGTCCCTCATGATCCTTAAACTTTTTAACTCCTCCTTCAGCTGCTTCTTCCTTTCCTGCTCTTTATTTTAGCACATCGACCGGAACTGCTCCCACATGTCTGCGTACTTTTCATTCTTAGCAGTTTTTTATTTTCACTTCCTGTACTTTATTCTCATCTTCCTTTTCATTTTTTTACATTCCCTCTCTTAGCACTTTCCTTCTCTTTCCTTTCTCCCTTCAGAATACCTTATCTTTCACAAACCCTTTCTCTTTCACGTTCTATCATCTTATCATCTTTCCTAGCAGCTACTGATATTTCTCTATCACCTCCCTCGTCAAGACCGCTCTACCCCACCGAGACTTTTCCCCACCTTGCCGTCCGCCGTCTTTCCCTTTTACCCACAATCTTAATGGCAGACTTGCATCTATTCGTTCTCATTCCTTTCTCGCTACCTGAGTCTGTTCCAGACCCACAACATCAAATCCCTGGCCATACATCCAGAAATTCTCATATTTATGCATTACTCCTGCTGCGTTCCAGTACAGCGCTTTCACTACTTCCTTATTCTGCTTTACCTCCGCCCCTACATTATTAGAAGAAATATATTCTATAGTTCCAATTTTTAATGATGCAAGCGATTTCCTCGTTTAACATTTTTACTACAATACACGTATATTTGATATGACACATGATAGACTAAATACTGATTATGCACAAATGCAATAGTTCGGAGAATTGACCAATTTGAATTAAGAAAATAATATAACTATCAGTAAGGACACTTGACTTACATTTGCACACTATCATTCAAATATCTTCAATTCCGAACTCAAAATTATGTACTCTTATATTCCTTTCCACAAGTCAATAAATCAAAGTTTTTTTATCTTTTAAAGAATAAATCCAGAATTTTTGAAAGTCCTTGAAAAAGGTGTATTCATTGTCATATTAAGCTTTAGTAGAAAGTGTGGAGGAAATCGATTTAGCAGAAAGAAAGGTGTCGAAAACTGTTGGCGTTCTTTTTAGTGGACAGACTAATTAATTATGGTCTAGATTTTTACACGAAATTTATTAATCTTACGGGTCAGTTTAGCGGGAAGGCTAATCAATTTAGGTCCAGATTTTTTAACAAATCTTGAGAAAGGTCTATTTTATGTCATTCAATTTCAGAGAATTTCAGTAAAAATTGTAAAGAAGCCAATGGACACAGTCGTAAAAAGTGGGCAAAAACCTGTTCCTTAGCATTCTTATCACATTGGGTCATTTTTTATGGAAAAGCTAATTCATTTAAATCCAGATTTTTGCACTGACCCTTAGAAAGGTGTATTCACAGTCATATTAAATTTCGATAAATTTAGTTAAAATTATAAAGGAGAAAATCGATGCTGGAACAAAAAGTAGGTGAAAATTTATTTATCTCCTTGTTAAATTTCGTTTTCCTTTATATAGATAAGTGATATGTATTCAGGTTTTTACAAATATCTGTATATTACAATGTCTTATAGGGTTCATTATTGTTTCAAACTTATAGTTACTAGCTTTTTGTGAGTTTAACCTCTTCACATCATTATATAGTGTAAGTTTATTCTGTTGGATGGCAATTTAACTGTGGTGACCTATTATTTAAGAAATATATTCTATAAATCTTAAGTTTGAGTATTTCGTTTAAAATATTATCCTCTTGAGATGTCGAGACATTAGGTTGTACCTAATATTGTCCTTCCAATCTCTAATTGGCTTTCAGTTTCATTTTACAAATTAGTAATACTTTAGGTAGCAGTCAATCACACGCAAGCAATACAAATTTTTATTCTTCTGATCTTATATTAGTCTGATGCCAAACATACGACCATCCACAATGTAATAGAGTAAGGAACAGAGTAAGTTTCACTTAGATGTTTATGAAAGTTGCATCCTAAAGAAATAGAAAGGAAGAAGTATTATCGCTGTCTGCGAGTACGCTATCCACAGCGAGGGCTTCATGAACCATTGCACTTAAACAAGAAAATTCAAATGAAACCGCGGTCTTCCCGGTAGTTCGTTCCAGTGTACATGAGAAAAGCCCGATTTAGTGCCCTGGAGTCTGTAGTCATGCTAGAAAAATATAACGAGATGCGTTTAATAAAGAAATGTTTATATAGGAGATCACGAAACAGGGTTAGGGAAACATGGAACACTAGCATTGTGAGGAATATAGTCGCACTTTTTCACGGATTTCATAAGAATATTCGTAAGTTTCCGGAGCACGGTTAATCCTAAATCAATTGCACTAAAATCGCTTACCCTCAATGAAGGTGGTAGACCAAATATTGATATGTGCAGAAATATCCAGTATGCAGTCTAGTAGATACGATCTTTTATCTACGTTGCAGTGCCACCTTCCTGAACCATGGCAGGTTGACCGTGCTGCCGTTTGAGGCATCGAACTATACTGTACCTGCTATAAGGACCCTCATTTTAAATAGGTAGTCTGCACTCTCAATCCCAGTGATACAACAGGAAAACACAACCCACACAATGCCAACTGTTATGTCCCCGAGTTTAGATACCACAATTTATTCCTTAATCTAACAGACCACGTATGAAGGCTTGCTATTTGATACCCAATCCGACTTACTCTGTATAACTAATTGTGAATAGAAAAATTTACGACAGGGAAATTTTGTTTTTACAATAATTCTGAATATCATACAAGCAGCATAGAGTTTAACTCTGCAGATCGAAATGGAGAACAGGCTCAACCCGACCCTTCGGAATTCTCAGTGACAGAACCGAATAACATATCCTAGCCTCAGGAAAGTTTATTGTGCAGAATACCTCAATGGTATTATAAGATTTTTCACTATTAGGGAATTCATAACCTACAGTAGTGTTACATATGTTAATTTTCTTGCCCTAAAACCAAAAGCAATTATAGTAAAAAAGTCTTAGCACAGGAATCAAGAGAACAACCCCTGTAGACAATGTTTCGAAAGATGAAGCGCTATGTCGACATAATCTCTTTCATAATGACAAAGGAAAAATCGTTCCCCTCCCACAGACTACTAGCAGATTTAAAAAATTGCGTATTCTACTACAAAGAGACTTTAACAAATCTTATATAGGCCGATAAGATTAGTGCTGGGTCCACTCTCTAGGTCATTCTGCTGAGAGCCTTTAAGATCTTCAACGCATTGTGAACCTTACTAGTAATATTGGAAATTTTGGACTTTCATATTAGCTTCATATCGAGACTAATCTCCAGAATATTAATTGAATCTTGAAAGAAACTACAACTCTGGCCAATGTCTATGAGAAATTCACGGAAATTCTACTTTTTGCTAGAGGCGATTATTTTTGCTACAGTCCATTACTATCTGAAACGAGACAAGTAACATAGATTCAGCCTTCGTCAAGTCCATGTACTGAATTATATGGTGAAATCATCCGCAAAGTTTGCCGATTTCACCTCAATTTGAGAGCCTATGCGTGAATCTCGTCATGAGGATGTTAAGCAGTATAGGAGAAATAACGGTACCCTGAAGACAGCCACCCTCACAACACCTTTCAATACAAGAAGTACTTCCCGTCGAAGAGCAAAGCAGCGTACAGGACGCCATGCTAAATAAAAACTTGTGCACCGTAGAAATCATTGGACGTACTTACTCTTCTTTGTTCTACTGAGAATTCCATTCTCGTACAAACAAGTCTCTCAGAGAGCTTGGCTACAGTAGACAATATTAATAAAGGACATTACCCCCTATTTTAGGGATACATTTCATTAAGTAGTTTCTCCCTCTTTTACGGAATATCGAATTAGCGAGCCTATAGAGGATCAACATGGGTAGAAAATTATCATTATTGTCGGACAGGTATTTAAGCAAATGCTCTCTCTCTCTTTCTCTCTCCGTATCTATCCGTACCGGTCAAACTTTGGGCGCTCACCATTTTTAAATAAACTTTTACTTTATTATCGAAAACTGAGGTTTAAAATTACATTTAAAACGCATTATGGACCGATTTTAGATTTTGTTGTTGAAAAATTCAGGACTGAATTTTTCAAAAATTGGTGAGAGTAGATTTTTTTATTTCATATTTTATCTTCAAGATGACACTTCTCTTATATTTCTCGTCACTTGAAATTAATGCACATGGGTATACGCAAGATAAAAAAAATTGTTGACTTGCATAGTTAATGTTTATAAACAAATTGTATTAATGAATACTCGACATTAGGGGTTATACGTCTTCAAATTATATTTCTGCCCTTAAATCACTTGCTTTCATCGATAGAATAACACGCGGACTTTAAAATTTAAGATTATATATTATTTGCTTGTTTTATTACCAAAGTATATAAACAAATGCACATTTCGTCAGTTTCTCGGCGAGAAGAAACCTTTTTTTCTTCTGACCTTGTTGCAATTATATTGCCAATGATGTCTTCTAAAGAAATGTTTGCCACTTATCAATATTTGTTTATTTTATAAACAAATTATATAAACCAATGCACATTTTGCCGTTCTTAAGCGAAGAGAAATCGTTTTTTCTTCTGACTTTGCTGAAACAATATTGCCAATGATGTTTCGGAAAAGAAATTTTCAAGCTATTAATATTTGTTTATTTAATAAATAATATTATATAATTAAATGCACATTTTGGGAGATTTTAAGCTAGAAGAAACCGTTTTTTCTTCTGACCTTGCTGAAATCATATTGCCAATGATGTTTTCTGAAAAAAATTCACCATGAATTATTATTTGCTTATTTTATAAACAAATTATTTCAAAAATTCACGTATAAGTTATATGGCCAATGATGATCTATAGAAAAATGTTGCCAAGCATCGCCAATCGTTTCTTTTATAAACAAATGTACATGGCAGATATTTATAGGCAAAAAGAAATAGTTTTTCTTTTATTATTTCTTAGACTATATTGACAGTGATTTGCTTCGATAAAATTTTGTTATGCCTCACAATTTATTTACCTTAAAAACAAATTAGGTAAACAAATGCACATTATAGGCATTTATAAGCAGAAAAACAATTTTCTTTCTGGTAGTCTTGTTGAAATTAGGTTAGCAATGTTCTCTACATTAACGATTGAGGAACAATAGAGTTTATATAATTTAGAAACAATTTAAATGAACAAATACACATTCTATATATTACAATAAGCAGAAGAATTGGGATGCTTTTTTATCGTGAGTCCCCTTGCCTCTCACGAATCAAAGTGCTATATTACCAAGAGTGTTGCAGCCGTTTATGGCAATTTTTTACATAAACTCTTGACGAACAATACAATTTATAAAATTTATAAGCAATTGAAATCAACAAATGCGCATTCTATATATTACAATAAGTAGAAGAATTGGGGTGCTTCGTTAGCATGAGTACCCTTGCGTCTCATGAATCAGAGTGCTATATTACCATAAGTTTTTCAGCCGTTTATGGCAATGTTTTTTACATAAACTCTTGCCAAACAATACAATCTATAAAATTTATAAGCAGTTTAAATTAAGAAATATATATTCTATACACTGCATACATAATCCTTAATGAGATCATTATGAACTTAAAAGTCGACCGTTCACTCCGGCCGATCAAAATTCTCTTCAAATCTGTATTATATTTATTGCATATCAAAATAATATTGATTTCGGCATAATTCTAAACACTTTTTTCTGATGTGTATCTTACAATAAGTAGAAGAATCGGGATGTATTTTTAGCGTGAGTCCCCTTGCCTCTGACGAATCAGAGTGCTATATTACCATGAGTTTTACAGCCGTTTATGGAAATGTTTTTTACAAGAAACTCTCGTCAAACAGTACAATTTATAAAATTTATAAGCAATTTAAATCCACAAATACACGTTCTATATATTACCGTAAGTAGGAGAATCGGAGTGCTTTTTTATCGTTTGTCCCCTTGCCTCTCAAATCAGAGTGCTATTATACTATGAGTTCTTCAGCCCTTTATGGCAATGTTTTTTAAATGAAATTTTGCCGAACAACACACTGTATCAAATTTATGAGCAATTTAAATGAATAAATATACATTCTATATGTTACAATAAGTAGAAGAATCAGAGTGCTTTTTTAGCATGAGTTTCTAAAATGAAAAAATATTTATGGGTGGCAAAAAGTTTGTCATACAATATAATTGGCATATAATTTCAGCAAGTTCAGAGGAAAAAACTATTTCTTTTCGCTTGAGAACGCCGAAAATGTACATTTGTTGATATAATTTGCTTATAAAGTAAGCAAATATTAATGCGTGGCAAAAATGTGTTAAGAAAACATCATTGGCAATATAATTTCAGCAAGGCCAGAAAAAACCTGTTTTTTCCGCTTGAAAACGCTCAAAATGTGAATTTGTTTATATGAATTGTTCGTAAAAGAAAAAAATATTGATAGGTTGCAAAATTTAAAAAAAATCATTGGAAATATAATTTCAGCCAGGTCAGCAGAAAAACGATTTCCTCTCGCTTAAAAACGCCCAAAATGTGCATTTGTTTACACAATTTGTTTATTATTATTAGATAGTCAGGATCATTCAAGCCCACAGCACTGAGGTCAACTAGTGTAACCTATTGTACTTTACCCTTTAAAATCTATGTCTCTCTAACGAGGCCAGTTTGCTCCATACATGCACATATCGCGGAATAGGAGATTTCTTCGAAATCCTCTGGTTCGCAGAAGTGACTACCAAAATGCTTCACTCTGAGGCCGACAAGCACATAGCATTTCCAGCACTACTTTCAGCTGCTCTCTTTCTATGTTTAGGATTTTCTTAGATTTTCCTAAGCATGGTTCTTTGATAAACTTTTTCGAGTCTACCATACCCTTAGCCACCCTTCAATATTCCGCATGCTCCATCAGGAGCTACCTTTCAATGTCGTGCCTAGATGAAGTATACGATATTCCGCAGTATGGTTCAGGTCCATTAAGGATCCTCGTAGTCCCTTTTTTAAAGAATATCTGCTCTTTCATTGCCCACAATGTTCTCATGTCCGGAAACCCAAATCAGCTTGACCCAGTTTTTACTAGACAGTTCGAGAAGTTCTTGGAGACATCTCCAGACAAGTCGGGATGTAAATCCTCTGATAATCAGGCCTTCAATGCAGCCTGACTGTCATAGCATATGTTAGCGTGGTGATTGATTTAACCCCGCTTACGAATCTTCTCAAGACAGGCCTTAATGGCTAGGATTTCAGCTTGGAATACTATAAAAAATTTTCTTAGTGCGATTTTTATGTCAGCACTAGGTTTTATCCAAAATATTCCTGCTCCAGACCCTAGGGGATCTCTTAAACAGTCTTTATACCAAACGAGTCCTCCCGTAGTGAATGAATTATTTCTCTTTTGCTCATCATCCCAATCTTTCCTTTTGAGAGATACCATTTTGAATGGCTTAATGAATGAGTATTCTTTCAGCATGTAATCAGAGCGCATGCATAGGATTTCATCACTTGCCATCACGTTCTTTATTGAATTATGCAGGTTAATTTTGTCGATACTACTATGACTCCCTTTCAGTGAGAGTCAGTAGGACTCCGCTGCAGCCCTCTGCCTAATCAGAACGTGCAGCGGTGGTATATCTAGAATAGTCTCCAATGCGGCCGTGGGAGTAGTTCTCATTGATCCAGTAACTCCCAGGCAAAATACTCTTTGCAGGCTCTCCAGCTGGTTCCTGGAACTTACCGGACTGGATCACGGCACCCAGATCAATAAGGCATAGGTTATAATTGGTCTAATAATTACCCTATATAACCAGTACACTACCTTGGGCTTTAATCCCGAACTTTTTCCAATTCCGCCTCTGCAAGCCCAGAAGGCTACTCTGGTCTTTTTAACTATCGCATCAACATGTAGTTTCCAGGTTGATTTAGGATCGAAAATCACATCTAAATACTTAGCTGATGTGAAGAATTCGTATTTCCTGCCATAGAACCTAGGACTCACGACATCGAGTAGTATCCTACATCTCGTAAAAATCAAAGTTTCATTTTTATCTGGGCTAACAGATAAGCGATGTTCTTTGAACAAACCCTCAACAATGTTGAGAGCATTTCGTTTAAGCTCGACTACAGTCCCTTCATGCTTTTCTGTTATTCAGATAATAATGTCATCTACATATCCCTGTGTGTAGAAGCCTAACTCATTTAACCTTCTTATTAAATCGTCAATGGAAACTGCCTATAGTGTAGATGACAACACTCCTCTATGTAGACATCCTATTTTTAATCTTCGCTCTCACGCTCCTCCCGTGTAGCGAAGATTGGACAATCCTATCGCATAGAATAGAACGCAGCCACCTTTTTCCTGTGAAACCTATACCATGATCTTCCGCAGAATTGACTATAGAATTCATTGGGTTGTTACTGAAAGCAACCTCTATGTCCAAAAACGCTGCTATCGCTACTTCCCCTTCTCGTCCTGCTTTTTGAACACGATAGGTACATGCATGAAGTACGTCAATAGTGCACTTACCTTTCTGCGAGGCAAATTGATTATTATAAAGAAGCCTGTCTGGTAAGATTTCCTCCTTCAACTGAAAATCTACTAACTTTTCTAATGTTTTCAACATAAAGGAAGTTAGACTAATCAATCTGAATGACTTAGCCTCATAGTACGAGTCCCTTACCGGCTTTGGTAAAAAAAAAAACGCTTTGACTTTCCTCCATACCATAGGTGTATATCCCATAGATATGCACGCCTCAAAAATGTTACATAACGGTCTTATTAGTACATCGAAACCCTCTTGGATCAACGCCGGAAAAATACCGTTTATGTGACAATCCTGCTCGCTATTCTCCAATCATTCCCATTGGCCATCTAATCAGCGCGATCAGTGGAATTCAGCCTGACAGCCTGTTCCTCCGACCGATACCCATTATCCGGAACCAGAAAAGTGCACCTTCATGAGGTGTTATAGGATTTCGCTAGCCGATTCTGTCATGTCCCCTATTGGCAGTGTTAATGCCTTCAATTCACATACTGGATTTTTCTTCAAGATTCTGTGGAGTTTAGCCTGTCAAGTACATTTTGAATGCCCTGACAATGCCCTTGCCATGAGAATCTTTTAGCTGATTATATCTCTATAGTGTATTTTCTTACACTAGCCTTATATAACTCCTATTTACCAGTTTTCATAGCTCTATTAAAAAGTCTTCTAGTTTCTCTTTTCAGAGTCCGAAGTTTACTAGTCCACCAAGAGGCATCCTTATCTGGTTTCCTAACTGGAAGAGGACAGTTATCCTTATACGATTTTTGTATTGATTTTTCTATTATATCCACAGCAAATTCCAACAGATGAATTGACCTAATCCTTCAGGGTATACTTGCCAAGGCCTCTCCGAGATCTACCCTATACCCATCCCAGTTGTTCGCTCTTGGATTCCTATGCCTAATTGAATCAGATATGTCAGCTGTCATCGAAAAAAAGATATGTCTGTGATATTACAGGCATGTCTCAGGAAACACGTATCAATCAACGAAAGCTTCGCTAATAGATACTGAGCAAAATTGATGTCAATAACCTTCTGACATCTAGCTGTCACAAAACTTGGTGTACATCCGTGATTTAATATAGTCAAATCGGTAATTAAAAGGTAATCTAAAAAGTACTCACCTCTACTGTTGGTGTTCTTACTGCTCCATATCGAATAATGCGCGTTTGCATCACATCCAATGACCAGCGACCATCCTTTCGAATCGCAATGGTCCACCAAGCGTCTTAGTTCCTCTGATGGAGGCGAAAATAAAGAGTCAAATGGAAGGTATGCTGAACAAATTACTATAGGTTGTCGCTTTCCTCTTCTTTGATGTTCAACTTTAATTACTACCAGATCTCTAGTACTGAACCTCAGTAAGCAGACAAAGTCGACATCCCTGCTAACCTATATGTCTGTCTGGGGGCTTCCCTCTGATCTATTATATACAATAGAGCCGTATTTCTTGGTTATGCCTTTCACCTCCACCTTGTAGCACTAATGTTCTTGTATTAGTGCAAAAGCCGTTTGTTTCATTGTGGTACGTCTGCTTAGGATAGTAGATGCAGCTTTACAGTGGTGAAGATTTATTTGGAGGAAATCCAAATATGAAGCATTTCATCCAAATATCCACCTCCAAATATATAGCTTTTCATTATGAAGCAGCACCACCCTTCGACTGTTCCGAAGGCGGCTGCTCTTCCGCCACCCCCGTAGCATTTTTGTGCTTAGACAGGATCTTTATAGGGATCCTTCTCATCCCCAGATAAGGTTTGCACTCGAGCTTCTCTACGTGCTCGACGACTGAAGGGTCCACTCTTAAGATCAACTGGTTTGATTTTATGCCTCTCTTCACGTCGAGTATAGTCCAGTCTTCCACCTTTAATGTGGGTTTCTGGATATTTATTCTCTTAAGGGTGGATTCAGGTTCTTCAGAACTGCCTTGTATCGAAACAATGGGTTTGACAGGCTTCGGATGGTCCTTGGAATGAATTACCTTGAATCCCGCACCTTCGCAAGGTGTTAAACCGCCAACTGCTTCGATGAGCCATGTCCTGGGCACATCATACGCGCAGACGACGGTCAGCACATCACTCTTATACCTCTATCTTATTTTCAGGTGGCTTTGAAGGGTGAGACTGTAAGAGCCACCTGGATTTCCGACCTTACCCCTCTTACTTTCCCTGTCCTTCTTTGGAGTACTGCCATCAGACCGAGACGGTTTTGGAGTCTCTAGCTTAGGAGCTGCCTCGCTCTGCAACTTAAGTTGCTGGCGGTGGTACATTCTTCTGGAAGCAGTACTATATTCCCCTTTCTTGGGGCCTTCTGCAGTCCCATCGTTCTCAGTGGCTTTGGCTTCTGAGCTGTGGCTATTTAAAGCCTCACCTCCAGCCGTATCGCTCGAGGTACTAAGGACTGCATCAGCCCCCTGCTGACTCGAAGGTGATTTATCACCTTCACTGATTTCCATCTTCTCGGGAGAAGATGGAGTGTTTGCGACAGGTGTCATTAAAGTCACTTACTTATGCGTTTCAGTATTATTATTTCTATTTTCATTTACGAAATTTATTTTTTTCCCACGAGTAGCTGAAGAAAAACAAGGTCCGTTGCCAGAGTGCCCCGCTTGTAAGGATAAGGCACTTTTACGCTAAGAGGTTGCCCGCCAACCCAGGACACCGTTTGAGTCACTATTCCCTAATGACATTCAGCCCTCGACACGGTAGTTCACTTCATGGCTAAGGGAGCTGTTTTGGGGACCAAGTGCTACTCGGTCTTCGCTGCTTAGTCGAATTCACACTGATACTTCCACCCTACTAACCATCAATTCCAACCCATAAGGGACATCCTCATTGTGGGTTCCAGGTGGTTGTTATCCGCGGGATTTCTTAGGCCTCCTCACCACGACCAGATACTAACTATTCTTCTCATTATGCAGGGAAATTTAATTCCCTGTCATAAGGAGTAGAAGTACTCACGAGTCCAATAGAGGAGGTATAATTTGTTTATAAAATGAGCAAATATTTATAGGTGGCTAAAAAAACGTTTTCTTTTCGCCTAAGAATAGCGAGAACGTGCATTTGTTTATATACTTTGTTTATAAAATAAGCAAATAACTTTAATTCTTCAATTCTGATGTCGACGTATCATCCTAACGATGAAAGCAGGCTATTTCAGAAATATACTTTCAATACGAATAATCCCTGATGTCAAGTATTTATTAATACAATTTGTTTATGACAATTAAATATGCAAGCTAACGTTTTTTCGCTGTTTGCATTAAAATAAAAATTGAATGAACAAAAAAAATAAAAAATATACTCTAACCATTTTCTGACAAATGTAGTCTGGAAGTAAAAAAAATCTAAAATTGGTGCATCATTTCGTTCTAAATGTCATTTTGAACCTCGTCTTCCGATTTCACGCTACTGTGCGGCGCAGCACTAACGGAGTGTATCGTTCATTATAGCACATCATAGTACAATACTACAATAGTACAATTGTACAATAGTACAATATAGTACATTCTCAACTGTTCAAGATCTCGTTCGTCATGCAAGAATGAACACAGGTGGCGCTCGGATATGTGGAACTTATTGATTCTCGCTCAGCTGTGCTTTCGCTGTTAATGTTCAAAGTTATCTGCCAGTAATCAGTTGAGCTTAAAAGTTTGGGTTTTCTGCGGTTTTCCGCTCCCCTTGAAAAATTCTCAGGCTAATGTAAGCCGATCTTCTGCGAATAACGGCGATTCAGATACGTGAGAACCTAAAAATATATATGTGGAAAGAATCAATAAAAGTGAATAAAAAATACTGTACCCTTAGTTGATATAAGCATCCTATGAAGTATGAAGTTCCCTGTATATTCTTAAAAACATCAAACGAGCTTCATTACGTTTATGTAAATTTCAGCTTTTTCATGTAGCACCAGCTCTGGCATAGCCTTACATGGCTACTAGGAGGGTGAAGGACACTGCATGCTTTCTCCCGATCCAATACAAAAGAATGATTAGCGCTACTGATTTAGAATTATATAACGTACAATTTTCATAGTGTCAGCGTTTTATTTCTTAAAAATTAACATTTTTACTGCAGTTGTAGAATATTCCAATGATATCTTGTGTACATATGATAAGATATCCTAGAAAGTGGGAATTCCGATATCCCAGCGATATCCTAGCTCTGCGATGTTAGCATCTACAAATGCAGTGGTTCAGACTAGAATCTCACATTATTTGTGCTCACTTTATTTGCGCTGATTCAGAATCGATGCCACTGTTATTGTATTATGTGCCTGAGTTATTAATTTATATATTAAAATTATTTTTTATATTTATAAATTATTATTTGAACTTATTTAAAACAACTGCATCCGCATTCTGAGTAACAGGTTAATGCGAAAGCATTATGTTGATACTTTTACAAGTTATATCTTTATTTTTACATATAGTACTCTTAATCATTTCTCAAATAGATCCTCCTTCTGATTCATTTAGAATGAATAAAATTTGAACCTATTGAGTTCAACGTTTTATATTATTTTATAATAACTATGCTATACACAATAAAGGTAATAAAAATCCCTTTTTTCTTATCGCAGATCCTCCTAGTGTCTCTTTGAGCCTAGGCTCGACTTTGAGCCCCGAAGATATCAAGGAAGGAGATGACGTCTACTTCGAGTGCCACATTAAAGCAAACCCGCCATGGTCAAAGCTCTCTTGGATCCATAATGTAAGTTTGTGAGAATATATTGGCAAAGTTTTTAAACATCATTCATGCATAATTTCACGCTTTCTAATTACAAGGTTATATCTTCGGTGTCCACATGGACTAGCTTGGTGGCCAATCCTTCCTTCTCTAATTTATATAATATTTTAAATAACTGCGATTAAATTTATTTGCGTCTTAGAATCATCCCTGAGTCAAAGTCTATATAATTTCTACTTGCTCTCGACAATGTTTATTATCTGCAATACAAAGTTAACTTCCCGATTTACATCTAAAATCGTCATCCTAGTCTTTCAAATTCACTTCTAGTGACTGCAATATAAAACCATGACTTTCTTCAACGCTTCTTTTAGTTTAGAAAACCAATTTTTAACTTCGGTATCCATTTCAACATGACGCTATCTTTTTATTAATTTCCTCAGGGTAGCAGTCACTTTAGATGTGTTAAAAATATATTTACAGCATAACAATAATCAAAATGAGGCAACATAAGAGAGGATATCAACTTTCTTCTTACCTTAACAGTTAAATGTACTCGTGATAATGAATCCAAGATTTCCAGCTTTAGTAAAGAAGAGAATGATCGCGTCCTTTACTTTGACCGGAGAATAGGTTTCATTATCCGAGGACTTAAATCACTAAGGCACTAGTTTTCTTGAGATCAAGATTAGACGCGTCACCCTCCACTCAATGAAATATCGCTTTCGCATCTTAATGGAATAGATAAAATAGTCGACTCACTTGATTTGGAAACAAATTTGGAAATCGGCAACAAAATGCATATATTTACAGTGGTTGATGACATCTTTTACGTTATTGGTATAGAAAATGAACAACAGAGATCCAAGCATAGATCCCTGTCGAAACCTGTGCCTATTAGGCCCCAATGTGATCTTTTTACACTCAATCCCACCACAGACTGTCGTCGATCACAGAGATATGATGCCAGCCATTGCAGAACAGAAATCTAAAAGCCCAGATCTTCTAATACGTAAAATAAAACTGTAGGGGGGACCATATCGTAAGCCTTACTAAAATCAAAAAGTACCCTTGGTCGGTTTTTCGAAAATCGTACTACAACAAATTTTGGATGTTTTAAGGATTGTGTACCAGCATTTTTCAAAGTTCACGACCCTGCCACAGCTCCAACATTTATTGTTGAACCGTTTAAACCTCAGGGTGGAGTTTAAGATATATACGCTGAAAAATTAAGATTTCAGTTGGAGACAGTTTGACGTTCAAAGTTGTGGAGATTGAGCACAATAGAACTTTGCCAGGCTTCCACCTCCTTCTCAGGTAGTCCAGACATTATAAGGCTATCTCTACATTGACGAGCCTCTGTTACCCATAGTCTCTGAACTGAATAGTGCTGATATCTGATTTTTGTATTCAATATACGTCTTTGTGACAGCCTCGAGCTTCTGAATCTTTAACTCCACTTGATGTTTTAATTCGAAAAGGCATTGTCTTTTTCTCTAATGGTATTCAAATCATTGCATACCTGATCATTATTATGCTGAAGTATCTTAATATTGAAGTTGCAGGCCTTAATTGCAGATATCAATTTGTTGAACTAATCAGCTGCCATTAAACTGCTGTCAGCATCAGAGTCAAGACCAAGTGTATTGCTATTAGAAGCAATATAAGTATTTCTGAAAGTACCATAAACCACGGGTTAATTTTACAGCTTATTAGTTTTCGTGGAACTTATTATTGATAGCTATTTGAAGTATTCTGTCCTTCTATGGTGCGTACCCTTTTCTTTAAGTTTCTTGGGATTGACACTTTTCAGAGAAACAGAGCACGAGACAAGCTTATTGTTTTTGTTCTACACTTTGTATCCTGAGTCGTTCTTAATTTTCTTTTTGCATGACATACATGGTACAGAGTACACACTGGTTTTTGAAATGCTGGAGCTTAAAACTTTAAAAAAGGAACTAAAGGTAAATTTGAATGACGACGTAATCAGACTGAAGTTGACTAGACACGATCAATTATTAGTACATGATACTAGATAATTACAATCTGTTGAATTTGCATGAAACTAGATGTTTATGACAGTAAAAGGAACTAGACTTATGAAATAGACTAGACTTATGAACTATACGTGCTTGTAAAATAAAAATTAGGTAATGATTTGCACACAGTCTCTATTACACAACCATTCACAGTCAACATATACCAGGTGTATACATATGAAACCGGTATTGCCATCTAGCGGCCAGTAGGCACACTTGTAGGCACTGTCGGAACTTACCATTTGTGCTAATTGGCG
>NC_046661.1:69830441-69833250 GCF_010883055.1 Belonocnema kinseyi | reverse complement strand
TTTTTTTGGAAAGGTATCCATAAATTGCCTGAGAGGTGGACAAAATGTGTAGCCAGCGAGGGCGCATACTTTGAATAAAATATTTCTTATCATTCTCTTGAACTAAATGTGTTTTTTTCTTGAAAAAATACCAGTTTCATATGTATACACCTGGTATTAAATATTTTACGGGCGTTATAGAAAATGATACAATTTTGAATGTTTCTTTAGAATAGTTTAAGCTTGAAGAATATCATTAAAAATTACAGCTTTTCTTTCATACTTACTATTTTTGTGCATTACACATTTTTCTATATACTAAACAAGAAACTTCAAATTATTTAACTAAGTGACTGCAAATCTATCAAGTTACCATTTACACAACGTAACTGTAGTTGTAATTCATTTCTTCTTTTAGGGAAATTTTTGGGCACTGCATCCTGCATATCATTCGATATGATCTTAACGTCAGGTAAAAAAAATTGTTATGTCCACCTAGCACGTGAAATTAAGCAAGTTAAAATTGTTTGTTAGAATGTGCTTTACAAAATGCTTATTTTTAAAGAATTCATACTATCCAATATTACAATTTGTTTTATGTGCGTTTGGAGCTCTCAAACGTCATTGCAATTTCTTAAACTTTTTAATAAACTTTTTTTAGACGATAATTTATGAGGCTGAAAGAGGTAGTAAAAGATGCAAGGCTTATGAGAGCTTCTGAGTGTGGAAATGATAATTTCCTCATAGTTCCCAAAATTAATTTACATCAAGCATGGATAAGAAAAAGGTTACAAAAGACGAAGCAGACGCGAATAAAGATAGAGAATTTACATAAATCGGAAGTGAACATAGAATGTCAGAATAAGATACGCGAAAGCATATACAGGAACACGCTTTTCAGTTCGACAAAAAAACGCTTGACATTCGACCCCTTCTTCGCTTATTCCTTACCTGACACGTAGTGCAAAATGTAATTATTGTCGATAATAGTCCTTCCTTCTCCACATCTGTCCGCTGCATTTCCACTAACACCACCGCATACACTTTGTACGCCATAATCATAAGTGAAATATCTCTGTATCTTTTCTGCCTATCCATATCTCCTTTCTTATACAGTCTCACTATTAATCCCTTCCTTCTGTAATCGCCAGAGTGACGGGTGAGGGTCAGTCGATGGGTGACTATTTCACCGGTCGAAAGAAATTATCTGAATGCGTGTGAAAACTGAAAATAACGGGAGGATTAAGCGCCAAATTGGAAAATTGGGCATTTTGAAAGTGAAACTTATATAAAAATAGCGGTAAATATTAGTTTGGAAAAACGACAAAATCCTATAATAGAAAATTCTATCATTCTAACTAGCGTTTCCCTAGGGCCTCAAACTAACTTTAAAATTTTCATAACAATTCCACTTTCGACTTCATAATTAATATGTTCATCATTACCGTCTAAGATTTTTTCAAATACCATCTTTTGTAACAATAATTGGCTTAATACATTTGTAGCAACCATTTTGTTTGCCTCTCCATAAAGTCTTGTTATATGTAAACATAATCTAACAATATTTATATTCGCGCCAAAGCCTTTTACACGCACACGTTCAAAGAACATGATACTTCTGAGCTCACTTTCGTAAATAACACGCCTTTTCAAGGCTTACGCGACGAGTGAACTTGGTCCGAATTCTGAACGCTACCTCATGCATTAAACCGATATACTTCGCCCCATAGTCTATTCGGACCTGCTGCCATTGACCTTTTTACCTTCCTTATCTTTTTTTTCTATCTCCTCGTCATTCGGCTCCTTCTCTATCTCCTTATTTCTTTTACTTCCCTCATCTCTCTTCCGTGAATCTGAGCCCTGAAAAGATTCTTTCAAACTCTTTCTCAACTCTTCACTCCCTATATTTTCGCTTACACCCACCCTATGCTTCCTAAACATATTTATTATATTACACACGTCACTCTCTGCATTAACACCTCATAATTCCTATTACAGATCTTTCTTCTTTTCCTGCTATTTCTTCTTACATGACAACCTGAACTCCTTCCTCATTTCTGCATACTCCTCCCCCTTCGTACTTTCCACTTTTTCACTTTCTTCTCACCTCCTTTACTGTTAGTAATAAGCTGCACGTGAATTCTGGCTCCTCCTAAAACCATATTTTTTCAAACGCCGTATTCTGGTGTATTTCGATGCGTGGATTACTCTGCCGCTTTCTGGCTCTATCAACTATTATTTTGTTGCAATAATGTTTGAGCATGCACACACAAATTCTTTCGTATAATTTACTTGTACAGAAGCCTTAAATACTACAGGGATTATCGTAATGCGAGGTTTCATTAACACTGTTGATTTAAAATGCCGTTGTTGTTATCTTGAAATAAGGAGATGTGACCATTTCGGAATTTAAAGCCACTATATTCCTGAAACCGCAGTTGCCATCTTAAAAATCAGGAGATGCAGCCATCTAGGAATTTGAAAGTAATGCACTTTTAAAGCCATTTCAGCTCTCTTGAAAATTATAAGAAACAGCCATATTAGTATTTACTACTACATTCCACTAACCTCGTTTTCGAAAGTTAAAACTTCTTTGAGATATATCTAAAATACATTATATCTATCTCTAGTAATTATCTTAATCTCTACTTTTTATTGATTTTATCTGACTGACGCAATGCTAGTTCAATTACTTAACTGATTCTAGTAATTAAGCTAAACTGCTGTCTTTTTTCAGATACCAGGTGTATACATATGAAACCGGTATTTTTTCAAGAAAAAAACACATTTATTTCAAGAGAATGATAACAAATATTTTATTCAAAGTATG
>NC_046661.1:69812758-69830341 GCF_010883055.1 Belonocnema kinseyi | reverse complement strand
CGATGTCATATGAAACTTGAAATGTTTGGTATTGGATATTGTTGACAGATGACAATACGCCAATTAGCACAAATGATAAGTTCCGAAAGTGCCTACAAGTGTACCTACTAGCCGCTAGATGGCAATACCGGTTTCATATGTATACACCTGGTACAGTACATTTACACTTATTCTAACGGTCGTCTGTTCGGAAGTTACCTATTCAATACGGTAACTATACGGACACCTATGTGGCTCGCCAAACAGAAGAGAATTTAGGGTCAACCACCTTTTTTACATGGATGACTTTAAACTCTTTGCTTCTTTAAAAGAGAACGTTGCGACTCTTGTGGCCGTAGTAAATAGGTACTCTAAAGCCATTGGAATGAGCTTTTGACTGGAGAAATGTACCTGCTTCCATCTACACCAAGAAAGACTAGAAAATACATCAATGCGTGACAAGGGGATTTCGACGGAAGGATTTCTTTTTGTCTGACAAGACCGTGTTCTAGACACCTTAGTTTACTGTGAGCGCATAATGAATGTATCTGTAGCCGATACCAACTGCCGACCGTGTAAGTAAGAGCCAGAAACGATTGCATATGTTCTCAGTGGATGCTTAAAGTATGCACGCCTTGGGTACATAGAAAGGCACAATGCGGCTCCAAAAGTTTTATACTACCATCTTCGGCATTTCGATCGTATGGATCTAATGCCCGTTTGGCTATATGCCCAGGGGGAACTGGAGTCCGTTGTAGAGAATGATCAGTGCAAGATCTATTGGAATTTCTCGTTTTCCACTACTCAACGTATCAGTGCTACAAAGCCTGATATTGTCCTACAAGATCTATAGACCAAGATAATTTACGTGATTGAATTCTCGGTACCAGTCGATTGTTATATCACGGATAAGAAGCAAGATACAAGGGCGAACTATCAGAATTTTATTTTCGAGCAGAGCAGGCTGTACCAAGACTAAAAAGTCCATCTTGTGGTTCTGGTAATCGCTTGCCTTGGAGGTATGAAAGTTTCATTTCTTAGCCAACTCAAAAAAACCCTGGGTTGCCAGCATCAGGCTCAGACGATCGCAAATCAGATGCAAGAGACTCTTCTTCGGGGATCACTGCATCTGAACCGATAAAGCTGTTCCTCTTAACATTGTACAAAGGTTGGTCACTCTAAATAAGTATGCAGAGGTGAAACCTTCACCTCCTACTATGCCGCCTGCCAATTAACATATTTCGTGGCTAGAGACTGCACTCTAATGAACACTGTTTTACTAATTATCTCCCATAAATTTCTCGTTCTTGCTTATCTTCTAGGATAGAAGGAGTAGAAGTGAATGACGTACACGTTCCAGTTGCGTCGGGATTGGTTACCTTAAGGAACCATGATCGTAACTTCTGGAACCTACAACTTCTCTTAATATAAACTATTATCATTGCGTTAAATTAAGAAAATAATGATAATTAATATAATTGAGGAATAATTGAAAATTTAATTTAGGATTGTAAAAAATATTTCTGTTACAAACATTAAAACATTTTTCATTTCATAATAAGAATAAGTTAGGAAATTGATAAGAATTATTTAATACAACATTGTAAAATTTCAATGTACAATGCATTTTATTTATTTTCAAACTATAACTTTCAACTTTAATCGATTATAAAAATAATATCAATTAGCGACAAATCTTCATTTCGTATTGAAATGATATTTCGAACTTTGTCAATTTGTGTTTGCAATTATGTAACTAAGGAAAAGAAAATTGTAGGCAAAATGTCTACTTTAAATATTTATTTATTGTAAAAACTTTAATTTTTACTTCATATTTTAAGTTTATAGAGGTAGTCTGCCAACATCAATTACTTATTTCAAACATTTTTTTCTCATAATAAAATTAATTTATTAATATCAATCTTTTAGTAGGTAAAAGAAGAGTTTTAAGGTGATACAGCAATTTAAATAATGTAAATATCTGTGATGCGGCAGCCAGAAGTTTATGCTATTTGAAACTGGCTGACGCAATATCCCCACTTCGGGCCATCGGAAATATAAAAAGTTGGGAAATTAGTGAAATATAAAAAATTAGCTATCGTGTGAAATAGGATAATTCATATGTGATAACATACAACAAAATAACTGACTTTTAAAATCTTGTTTAAACAATTGAAGTTTAAAAAAATGATCAAAACTTGTTTACTCTAAAAGGAAAATGTTTTGAAAGAAGTCATTAAAGGTGACAGACTGTCCCCTTAATATTAAATTGAGTTTAAAATCTAATTTAAAATCAATATTTAGAAAATTTGTTAAAATATCTAAAAAGATGCATCTTTAATTTTAAATCGTAGTATATATATATTTTTTATCATTTTGAAGTAGAAATAAAAGAGTTATTTGGAAACCGCGCGCATTCGTTGAATAATATATAGTACCGCGCAGCCGCCGCACAGTGTGTAAAAAAACATCTTTTTTGGACAAAAATCGACCGATAGTGCAATTCTTAACGGATTTTTAAGTTTTTTTTTAGAAATTCCCGTAAGGCGTACAGGTATAACGAGTAATTGAAGACATTATGATTCAACTCAACAGAAATTTGTTATTTAACAACAAAGTTAAAAGTTTTTATTGGTAAACTTTTCCGTGATACCATTTTTTCTAAGGCTTTCAAATTCTTTAGAAAAGGTCCTAAATTAATGTAATAACTAACGAAAAAGTATTTTCAGTAGGTAAGAGTAACAGAAAAAATTTTTAATAATGTTTTAAAGAAATTAATTAACAAAAGTAATTTTTTCGTGATTCGCAATAATTAACTAATTTTAATCCATGGCTTTTGTATGAAGTATAAAGTATTGACCAAAATATGTTTATTTTTTTTAACAATTTTTATGAACAAATGCACATTTTAACCATTTTTTCATTATTAGGATTATTTTTTTTAAAGAATCAACTTGAAATGTCTTGCCAAAGACTCCTTGCGGTCATATTTGTCATAGTGACCAAAAAATGTTACTTTTTTAAGCAATCTTTGTAAAGAAATGCACATTTTAACCATTTTTTCCTGAATATGATTAATTTTTTTTTGCAAAATTAATTCGAAATTTCTTGCAAAAGAATCCTTACTATCATATTTTTATAGTGACCTGATATGCTGCACGGGGAGTTTCCTCAATCGGACTTTGCATATCATGTGGCCCTGGGCAGGGCGAGATTGTTTTGACAAAGAAAACTCCTTAATCTGTCAATTTCTGTAGAACAATTAAATTTAATTGCCTTAAAAGAACCAAATCCCTTGTGAAGAAAGAGTAAGCTATCATATGAAGCTGCTGGAGAAAGTTCGTATCTAGCCCATTGATTTCAGTGGAATGAGTGTTGATATCAGCTTTGACTTGAAGTGTACGAAGATTGATCGAAAGGTGTTTAATATTCTTACTAAACAAAAAGCATCTTTTTGCTCCCATATTTGTGGGGTTTGATCAAAACCTGTAAACAACTTACTATATGTAGCCATATGGTACCATATGCAGTAAGAAGTTTAAAAAATTACTATGTAAAGAAAGTTCAGAAGCTTAGGAGCCAGACCAAATTTTACTTTAGGATATTAAAAGGCTGGGAACGAATCCAAAATCCAAATGATATATTATTCAACTAATTTATCCTATATGTTATATAAAAATTGTATTCACCTAAACCGTTGTAATATTATACGCAACTAAAAAAATCTACGAGAAACATTGATTCCAATACTAGGTAGAATCAGGGTGACCAGATGACTGGGTAGGAAAAGCAGGACACCCCACTCCTTACCACCTCCCACCATTAATTCTTTTCCGCCCCTAGCCCAATTTGCCGCGTTATTTGAAAATTAAAAGTGATTATCCTATGATTATCACCTGTGAATAATAAATATAGAAAATGAAACTCACAGCGACAGATTATTATTTACGAGACTAAGAAACTTAAAATAGAATTTTAAAAATGCAATTAAACATAACCTTGCAATGATACGTACGTTAGATTTGTACAGTGACAGAGACATAGGAACACTTTCCCCTTTGCAGTCATCGGAATAGGAAAGTGAAGAACGATGAAATTAATCTGAATAAATTTGTCATTGGTCAAGCGACGAATTTTATTCCTCTCGAACTAAGGCTTCGCTGGTAGAAGTTGTCAAGAAAATTTAGGTCCGCGCAATAAAAAATGCAAATATCGCGAATATCTTGAAAAAGAAGGACAGAAGGACAAACATCAAAAAAGAAGGACATGTCCTTCTAAAGAAGGACGTCTGGTCACCCTGGGTACAATGAACTTTCATTCAAATTTGCAAAGGTTATTGAATCAACAAAATAAGTTAATGATTTCAGGGGCCATATCACACTTCTTTTACAAACCAGCTTTCAAAAACTTTTTTTCTCAAAAGAAACAACTAAAAGTCACATAGGCGTTTATTCTCGGGGTTTGTGGGGGCAGAGCTTCATTTGTTCCGTTTAAAAAATAAGTAAGCATAGTAAAGACAGAACTTTACGTTTTCAATTTGGCCAGAGAATATACAGTCCCTTCCATCCTTTGTCCGCCTCGATTTAGAGCTCATTCATCTTGATTGATTCAAAAATAATATGTCTATCGAATTTTGTCCCTATTAAAAATACGATAGCAAAGAGTCTTTTGCAAGATATTTTGATTAATAAAACTGTTTAAATAAATATCAGTTTCTGTCACTATTAAAAATATGATAGCAACGAGTCTTTTGCAAGAAATTTCGAATTAATTCCGCACAAAAGAATCAATCCCATTCATGAAAAAATGGTTAAAATATGCATCTATTTATGAGGATTGTTTAAGAAATAAACATTTTTTTGGTCACTATGAAAAAGACGTTCGCAAGTTGTCTTTGGCAAGACAATTTCACAAAAAAGTTTTAACATTGTTATTAAATAACAAATTTCTGTTGAGTCAAAATAAAATATCTTCAGTTACTCATTATACCTGCAACCTGAAATGTTTTGCCAAAGAGACCTTTGAAAAAAACAGCTCATATCTTTCATAAAGACCAAAAAATGTTACTTTTTTAATCAATCTTTATAAAAAAAATGCGCATTTTAATCATTTTTTCATTAATAGAATTGATTTTTTTAGCGGAATCAACTTGACATGTCTTGCCAAGGACACCTTGCGGTCATATTTTTAAGTCACCAAAAAAATTTTTTTTTTAAACAGTTTTATTAAACAAATAGACATTTTTATTATTTTTTATGAATAGGTTTGATTTTTTGGAATAAATGCAAAATGTCTTGCAAAAGACTCTTTGCTGTCATATTTTCAATAGTGACAAAATTCGATAGACAGATTATTTTTGAATCAATCAAGATGAATATGCTCCAAATCAAGACGGACAAAGAATAGAAGAGACCGTATATTCCCTGGCCAAAATGAAAAAGTAAAGCTCTGCCTCTACTATGCTTAGTTACTTTATTTAATAGAACAAAAGAGACTCTGCCCTTGCGACCCTCACTTGTTTCTTGAGATAGAGCAAGTGAAGGTCTTCATCAACGATCCTCAATTGTTTCCTTAAAGAAAACAAGTGAAGCTCTGACTTTACGATGCTTAGTTATTTTTTGAGAGAAAACGAGTAACGGTGTGCTATCTTCAGTGATCTGTAGAGAGATATTAAGCACCCCTCTGACCTTCAGTTGTTTTTTTTTAAAAAAAGTTTTTGAATGCTGGATTAAAAAATGAGAAGTGTAATCCAGCCAGTGATCCCAGATCTGAAACGAGATATGGTCCAATACTATGACAGGGCTATGTCCATGTGAATATAGTAGGAGTCGGATTAAATGACTGTGTTGCGCGCGCAACCCATTTCTCCTCTTCTGAATTTGATAACTCGAAGGTGCACGATTGCCGGTCGGAGCACTTCGGCGATTCTATTTATATATCTATCTGCTAACTGCTTTGAAATAAATTCAGGAGATTGGGATTTTAATATTTCCAGATTTCGATGCTACCGTATCTCGTGATTTGAATAGATCGCGCGCCTCTTAATATGCGTATATTTTGTGGCTATGTTATTTCATGTATAAAATATAAATTATATAAATAATAATACTATTATATATACACGTATATTAATAATGATAATATTATAATTATGTTATATTATAATAGTCTTATTTATATCTTGATCCGCATTTGAAAGAAATTAAAGAAATTGGCGATTTTGGAATTCATCTCGTTTGGATAAAAACTCAATTATTTGATGGAAACATTAATTATTTTCTTGAAAATGCAACTATTTTGTAAAAAAAATCCTCTTTTCTATCAAAAGTTCAACTACTTTTTTAAAATTTTTATTTTTTCATTTGAAGATTCATCTCTTTCGTTGAAAATACATTTTTGAAACTGACGAACAATACCATTTTTGGTTAAGAAATCATGTGTTTTATTAAAAGGTGGTCCTTCTTTGCAGAAATTAAATTGTTTTATGGAAAATTTATACTTTTTGATTAAAAATTATATTTTTCGGTTGAATTATCAACTATAAATATTTTTTGGTTGTAGAGTCGTTCTGTTGTAAATGCAACTATATTGTTAAAAATTATAATCATAATTTTTAGGTGGAAATACTCTTCTTGTTTTTAAAATTAAACAATTTCGTTGAAAGTTCATGTATTTTGTTCGGAAGTTGACCTTGTTCAGTCGAAATTTAATCTTTTTGGTTGAAATTGTATCATTTTTGGTAAAAAATGCAATTGTTTGGTTAAAATATCAACTGTACATCTTCTTGGGTTTGAAAGTCGATTATTTCACTAAGGGTTGAACTACTTTGTAAAAAAAATACGTTTTTTTAACAAGGTTTTTTAATTATGGTTGAAAATTTAACTCTTTCATTGAAAACTCATATTTTTCGCTTAAAAAATTCAACTTTTTGTAGATAATTCGTCTTTTTTACTTTAAAATTAAATAATTTCTTTAAAAATTCATGTATTTTGTTTAAGATTTGTCTTTTTTTGCAGATCATCAATTTTCTTGGTCGAAAATTCATCTGATTGGTTGAAAATTTAACAACATTGTTTAAAATTAATTTTTTCTGTTAAAAATTATTTATCTTTATCTGAAAATGTAACTATTATATGATTGATTAAAAATTAATCGTATATATTGGTTAAGTTGGAAAATCTCTTTTTTTATAGAACATTAATCTTCTTGGTCAAAAATTCACCTTTTCTCTTAAAGATTTAACAATTTTGCTGAAAATCCGTTTTTTTTTCTTGTTCAATTCAATTTTTTAGCACAGTTTTTATCTAGAAATTGTACTATTCCATTTTTGGTTGAAACTTTATCCTGTACATTTTATTAGTTAAAACACCAATTATTTGATAGAAAATTAATTTATTTCGTTGTAAAGTAAACTTTTGGGTTGAAAATTAATTTATTGTGTTAATTCGATTTCTTCCTAAAATTAAAAACTGAAAACTCAACAGTTGTGTGAAAAATTTTTCTTTTTGGATGAGTTCAACAGTTTTTAATAAAAAATGTTAGCCTTTTTTTATGAAGATTCATAATTTTAAATGAAAATTCATCTCCTTCGTTAAAAATTTAAGGATTTGGTTGAAACTTCGTTTTTTTTTTAGTTGAAAATGAAACTGTTTTGTTACACCGTTCGCTTTTTAAAATTGTCAATTTGTAAATAAGACTTTTAAGTTTGGATTTATAAATAAAGATGTAAAAATTAATAATATAAAGCGACTTAAAATAAACTAATTCAATTTATAATTTAAAAAGTTTCCAATTAAAAAAGAATTGTAATTAATCCATTTTTATTGATCAAAATGATTCAGTCTTTGACATTAAAAAATGTATTTATTTATCCTTCAATTCAAAGCATTCAAAGTAAGTTTATATTTTTTAACCAGAAGTCCTTGAACTATTCGGTTTAAAAATAAGTTTACACTGTTTTGTAAAAATATCATCTTTTTGGCTTTGAAATTCAACAATTTAAAAGAAAATCCTTATTGACTGAAAAGTCAACTCTTGTGTAAAATCAATATCTTTTTGGATGAGTTCAACAGTTTTGAATTGAAAATTAAAACTTTTTTTGTTGAAGATTTATCATTTTAGTTGAAAATGTAATTATTTTGTTGGAAATTTGTTATTGTCTTTTTTTTATTTTAAAATTCAATTATTTTGATAGTAAGTTAATTTCTAACATTTTCAATTGGCAAACTAAAATTTGTGTTTTATACGTATGAATTATTGAGCGTTTAAATGAAATATTTCTGAATTAAAAATTTGTCAAGCTTCAGTTTTTAAAGTTTAAAATTCAAAAGATTTCCACCTCAAAAAAATCATTTTCAGATTTAAAATTTTGAATTTTCTAATTTCATTCTGAATTTTGAATTGGAAAAGGTAATTTTTCAAAGCAATTGTATGTATTTCTGAATTGGATCAGAGATTCTTTAAAAAAATATAATTCAGATCTGGGACAATCCATTATAAACAGCTATTAAAAACTGTACAAATTTGAACAGAGTGGTTCGAAATAGAAATCCTTGAATTATTAAAATTGTAATAAGCTAAATTTTAAGTAATTAACATATAAGATTATTCTGTTAAATACTATATCATTTGGATTTCGGATTCTCTCCCAGCCTTTCAATATCCTAAAGTAAAATTTGGTTTGGCTCCTAAGTCTTTGAACTTTTTTTACATAGTCAATAATCTTGTGAAATATCTAACCAATTAGTTACTTTATCAATCAATGTCAAGAAGGCTTTTATTTCAGGCAAATCTAAACTTTATAAACAAGATATTCAGCTAATAAAAGTAATTTTTTAACAGTTTTTAAATACTTATTACAAATAAAAATATTTACGTAAATAATTTTGGTTTATTTTATGTATGGATCCTTATCTTTGTGGTATCGTTATCTTTTAATTAGAATTAGCTCCGTGCTGTGGTATTTGCAATGTCTTCTACTATATCTTCAAGAAGAGAAGCTATACGAATCTTTGTATGAAAGCAATGTGGAAATGGCATTGTTTATCCTAAATTAGTAACAATATAAAATCGTACACTTCAAGTCAAAACTGAAATTAAAACTCATTCCACTGAATTCAATGAAATAGGTACGAACTTTTTCCGGCAGCTTTATGTGGTAGCTGCATTCTTTCTTTAGAAGGGAATCAGTTTCTTTAAGGAAATCAAATTTAATTGTACGACAGAAATTGACGGATAAGGGAGTTTTCTTTGTCCAAATAATTTCGACCTTATTAGGGCCACATGATTTGCAAAGGCCGATTGAGGAACTATTATTATTTAATTGGTTTATAACATTAATAATAATATTTATTGTTACTCTTACCAACTTAAAATTATTTTTATTTAGTTATTACATTAATGTATAACCTTTTTTAATTAATTTGAAAGCATTAGAAGGAATGATATAATGGAAAAGTTTAGCAACAAAAAGTTTCAACTTTGTTGTTAAATAACAAATTTATGTTAAGTCAAAAATAAGTGTCTGAAGTTACTCATTATACCTGGAAGCCACATGGTCATTTATAAAAAAAAACATCAAGCTTCCTGCCCAGTTTCGCATGTTTTACCAATTTTTGAGAAGATACTTCGGTTCTTGATCGCTTATTATTGCTATAGGATTTTAATTATCTTTTGTAATAAGTTACAGTTTCAGCCACACTTTTATTTTCAAACTTTTTCGCGAGTTTGATGCAGTTACTCTGCGGTCTCACCTTCTATTCGGTTGTGTTCCATGTCGTGTGTATTTATATATCTGCTTTTCTGCGTAACATTTATTAATAATAGTGTGCATCAGGACTTATTTTAATCGTGAAGTACGGTGTTAATTTCGTCCGCGGTAAGTAAAATAATTCTCATCTATCTATACACATAAAATCATGTACTATGCCCGCACTAGCTCATATGGCATGCGACATTCACGTTGTGCGACTCGCCTGTCACGCACATGAGGACGCAGCTGTGGCATCCCCTGCTTGCACGCCTTGCGAAAAAACAGCACGCGGTGCGACGTATGCGTGTAGTACCGTGCGCGCACTTTTCTGTCAGGGTTTTTAACATGGATGCATGTCCACGAATGAGGTTATGATCGTTTTAATATGAGACAATATAAAGTTACTCGATCACTAGAGCTACCTATCTAGTATTTCAAGACTTAAAAAATAGCGGGAAATTTTTAAATCTTACATAGTAAGAAAATTTAAAAACTATGTCATTATATTATTAAACTACGGTATATATTTCTTGGAAAATCAGTGTCGGAACGTTTTTGTTATAAGTTATTACCTTTGGCAATATAATTCGAAAGATTTCTTTGAAAGTACGTCTTTTGTATTCATTTTTTTTCATAACATTTTAGCATCTGAAAAGATCAAGTTTTGGTTCATTATGTACAAGTGAAATATCTAAGTAGTACGTCTAGAATCTGTTTTATAATCATTTTTATATTATCTGTGTCTATCTTTAAAATGACGTCCTGTTTGGCCAATATATACGCAACCATTTTCACATGGGCTTATACAAGGTTTCCCGCGAGATCTGTAGTTAATTTTGTGTGTGGAGGGGCGAGTTGTGCACAAAAAAGCAAAAAAGTCCTCAAAGTTTTTTAAATTCATATTAGAGAAGGTATTAGATTTTTGTAAAATTTGACCCCCCCCCAGTTTTTGTCAAATGTCCACGTTTTGAGACCCTCTGAATCCGAAAAACAGGTTTTTACGAATGTGTCTGTCTGTGAACACGATAATTTTTGAAATAATTAATCTATTAGATTGCCCTTTGGTACACTCGTGTAGTGTCCTAAACTAAAGGTCAAGTTCGTTAGCCAACCATTTTGGATGAAAATTCAAAAAGTGGGCACATTTTTAATATTTTTGAGACCACTTTTTTAAAAATTCCAAAATTCTTTGTACGGTTATTCATAGTATTTAAAAATGTTAACAATTTATCCTAATTACTTTTTTCGAACAATAAAAAATTACTAGAGTTATAGCATTTTCAAAATCCAAAAAAACAAACTCAAATGAACAATTTAAGCCAAACAACGCTTGACACGAAAACAAGTCTGAAGAAGAAAAACTTTGCTTTTTGAAAGCCCTACAAGATTATGATAACAACTTTTTCAATTTGGTCAAAAAGTTGCAAATTCCAAATTTAATCGTACAAAAAAATTTTGAAACCACATTTTTCAAGAAGTAAAAATTCTATGCACGGTTGCTCATAGTACTTTAAAACTAAACACTTTATCCTGCTGACTTTTTTCTATAAAAAGAAAACTCTCAGAGCCAAACAACGCATGATATGAAAAAAAGTCAGAAGAAGAAAAGCTTTGCTTTTTGAAAGCCTCATAAGATTATGATAAGAACTTTTTTAATTTGCTCGAAAAGTGGAAAATTCTAAATTTGATCGTACCAAAAATGCTTAAAACAACATTTTTTAACATTTGAAAATTCTATGTACGCTTGTTCATAGTGCTCAGAAACTCAAACAATTTATCCTCATGACTTTTTTCTATAAAAAGAAAATTATCAAAGTTAGAGCATTTTCAAAATCCAAAAAGAAACTAAAATGAGCATTTTAAGCCAATCAACGCATGATATGTAAAAAAGTCAAAAGAAGAAAAACTGTACTTTTTGTAAGCCCTACAGGACTATAATAACAACTTTTTTAATTTGGTCGAAAAGTTGAACATTCCAAATTTGATCGTACCAAAAATAATGAAAAATCCAAAAATTCCATTTTTTGGTCAAACTATGCAAGATACGAAAAAAATGAAAAAACTCAAATTGCGCGCCCTGGAAAGAACTACAAATTTATAATGAATCACTTTTCGATATAAGCTACGAAAAAAATGAGACAAGACTTGATCATCCAAAAAAGAGCTATAATTTATGATAGGACACGTAGTTTTTGCTTGAGCCGTAAAAAATAAGATTCAAAATAAAAATATTGAATTTGTTTGAAAAAACGCCTTAAGGTATGAACTTAAATTACCAGACGAAGGTTGTTTGCCTTGAAAGATCCATAAATTGATTATTAATCATTTTTCGATATGACGAGTGTATTTTCTCCTAAATAGGACCCTATATAGGTTCCTGTATTAGACCCTATGCAGATGCGCAGTAGTTTTTATGCAATCGTAAGAAACAACATTAAAAATAAACAAAAAGTAAAAACAAGGAAATAAGAATTAGTATGATTCAATTTTTATGAATATTATGAATTGTAATTATATACATTTATTGAAATGATAAATGTTACAGACCAGCTTAGAATACAAATTAAAGCAAAATGAGAAACAAATACAAAAATAATCATGATAAATAGAATTTGCTTTTTATTTTTCAATTTTTTAATAAGTAATCCCTGGCATAGTTACATAAAAAAATGTATTATAATTGATATAGAAGTGTTGTGTATAATGTAGAAAAGTTGACAGGTTGGACAAAATCGAGTGTGAAGCACGAGATACTTGATGAAAATGTGTTTGTTAAAGCCAAAAGAGCTTTAACAAATTAGAGTTCAAAATAACAAAATTACAGTTGTCGGTCCGTTCACCTTTGATTTTAAAAGGTGTGTGTCCGAATGCGGAAGAAATGCAAAGACCAAGCGCGGAGTGCGATTGCCATCAGTCACGTGCCGTAGGTGCGCTCAAACTCTCGAGTTAAGCTCTTCTAACGAAAGAGAATTCACAATCTCAAAATTACAGTGGTGGACGTTTTGAGTCTTAATTTTGAAATTTTTCCGCAAGAATTTACGAAAATATAAAGACCGATCACGCAGCGCGAGGTAAATACATAATCGAGCCCCGTCTCAAATATTCTGCCTGCCGTTAAAATGTAATAATCTTGTATTTTAATTAAAAATGTTCTAATATATTATAATAAAAAATCATTATTTTAAGTTAAGGGGTGTTTCTTTGGTGAATTTTTTTGTCGAAACTCGACGTGAGTATGAAGTTTAATTGTTTTGTTTAAAACGTGTTTTCAGTTTGATCAAACTCGAGCACTATCGGACGGTGTGATGGCCATCGCTTCGTCCAGCGCTTCGTGTGGGGGAAATGCTTGTTTGAGACGGCACTTGTACCCTCTGTTGCGCCCAGAACAAGCATCGGACCAAAAAAATTTTTGGGTCTTTTTTGCTTATTTTTTTTAGCACACCTCCCTCCCCCAAATTAACTATAGTTCTCGCAGGACACCCTGTATAGATGATGTGGGTCCACACAGAAAAACGCTGGTGTTAAATTTGTTGCAGCTCAAATTTCATTGGGCTCCCAATGATCATTTGAGAGAGTTTTCAAGTCTCAAATTTATTCCTCTGAACGTAGGTGCCCATGTGGGCATCTAGGGGAAAGTATCATTTGGAGACTGAATTTTGGCTCATGCAGAGTTGTGGAGTTCTGAACCGCGCTATCAGCCAACTGAATAATACCTGTCAAAGCAACTATTCGCTTTGCGATATTAGCCTAAATAATTGTTAATAAGGAAACCAATTGAAACAATATTTACCTAATTTTCAAATTTTTTTCATTTAATAGGGCGTACCAGTCACTTAAAATAAATTTATAAGTTCCTAATGCAACTTCCAAAAGTTAGATTAGTCATGCCCGTCGACATTTAAACTAAAGCCGGGATGTGTAGAAAAAGTCATGACCGTCTACATATACAATAAGGCATTTTCACTCCAATCACTAGCTCACTTCACTTCGTTGGATACTGAGGGGATAACAATTGACCTAATGCATGGGAATCGGTTAATTTTTGCTCTATTTTTCTAATATCTTCGTAGAAAGTAATTTTGCTGTATAAGTGCAATTGATAAATAGTTTTTCTTTTTTAGTGACTATTTAATGCAATAATAAAATGATAATAATTTTCATTCATGCGTGCATTAGGGCTGAGTGCTGGTTGTCTGCCCTTTGAAGCGCGATTCAAAATTAAATTGAAAAACAACTCTTGTAATTTAAATAAATAATTATTAAAATATACAAAAAAATTTATACAAATGGTGTAACTTTTGGTTTCAGATAAGAAAAAAATGTATAACACATATATTTGATGAATAACAGTTTATTTTCATTGAATTTGAAAAACTAATATTTCTCAAAATATTTGTTGACAGATACATTTTTTTATTGAAGTGAAAATACCTAATAGGCTTTTATCTTATCAGTTTGAATGTTCCCGCCGCTATATTAGAAACATTGCAATGTTTCACGAAACTCCCAATGTTTCATGAAACTTTTCATTAGGGTAAAGTTTCATGCAAATTTACATCCCTACACATCGCGAAAAACAAATTTCTGTTTTTATTATACAATTGTATTTACCTTATCTTTCATGTATGACACTAGCCACTGCAAGATTAGATATCTAAGGTACCTCTAAACTTCTGCAGAAAATCTAGTGGAAATTTGTTCGAACGACCAGGCATCAATTTCGATGCAGACGGTCACGACTTAGTTTGTACATCCCGGCTTTGGTGGTTTGAATTTCATATAGTAGGTTTTGACTAACCTAACATTTGGATATTACATCACGGCAAGTACTATTTTTATTCCAAGACTATTTAGTCGCTGGTAAATGGGAGGAAATAAGAAGTTAGGTAATTATTATTATAACTGACCTGCACATTAACATCTGTTTCACTTAAATAACGACCGACAAAATGATCTTGACAGGTGACTTACAGTTTGTAGACGACACTTCACGTTGCACTGGATGAGAAAAAACAGTGTCTAAATGATGCTTTTCCCCTAGATTCTCCGAATGAACCTGTGTGGCTCAAATTTGTTGCAACTCTATTGAACACCGATTTCGGTGTGCATTGGAGGATCGGCGATTTTCTGTGCATAATTCTGTTAGAGTTATTTTTTTATTTTTAATAAAAGATTGAAAACGATCCTCTTTATACTTAAAAGTTATTAAAATATTAAATTTAAGAATAATAATTTATTTCAAGTTAAAGTACTTGAAGTTTGATTTTAACTTGATGTGTATATTAATCTTTTAATGACATATGTATGTTTTTAATGAAATTAAAAGGGTAAGAATTATTTTCAAGTTTATTTTCTACCATTTTTAATTTTTCGCTTTAAATTTGGTATCTAAGAGTGTGAGAGCTCTGCCGACTGGACTTTTAATAAATGAGATTTGACATTTGGCTGCTATGTTTGATTCTAAGTTAATAATAAAAGGCTCCCAAGGCTTGCCAAGATCATCGATAATCCGCTTTAAACTTTACAGAATGTTTATATTATTTACCTTTATGCTATTTATTTTTTATGTACCAATAATCTTGTTACGGAAAAAATCATTTGTCTGTAGTTCTTAATACTGGCAGGTTCCAAATTTTGAAACAGCAAATCATTTGTTATGGAATTATAAGTTTTATCGGTTGTAAAATTTGTATCCTTAGCAGATGTCTACTGTTTGTTCTCAGCCTACCTACCTCACTCCTAGAAATAGCAAGTCCTGCTGGTTGTTTCATAGTTGTTAAAGATCATAGTATAATGGACAATAAAACGCCAAACGAAAACTGTCGTAGTTTTGACCCTAAGAAGTATTAAAGCATAAGTTAGTAATATAATTTTCTTTAGAAAAAATTATGTTTATTTATCAAAACTTAAACTTCTAATCTTGAGAAAAATCTACCTCGAATAGCCTTAAGATACAAAATAAAACTTTTTGTTTTAAGATAAGTACACCTCAGTCATAAACTCAACACTTATATTTCCGACTCCTGATTCTCATCTCTGGCTACCATGTCCTACGAGACATATATGCATACATTCTATTGATTCCGAAAATTGTTTAACCGGTATGTTAGTTAATTCTCTGAATATAAACCAGTTTATTTTAATGTTTTTAAAACAAGTTCTTTTTGAAATATGGGTGAATGAGGACTTGATATATAGAGATACTACACGGGCAAAACGATATCTCAAGAATTGCATTACATGCCGTAATTCCTGCGCTATATATCATAATTATTATATTATAATAGCGTAAAATCGTGATATTGTACATTGCAAGATTTTACATTATATTATTATTTTATTATATTATATATACGAGGGTTCTGGTAGGGGCCAATCGACATGTAGATTTAGGAATTTACTTATTTTTTTCATTTTGAGATGAGGAGTTTTTTAATTTCACCTTCTATTTTGTTTAATCTTTATTCAGTTTACATTTTCCGGTATAATCTGTTTATTTTAAAACAACAGAAGTATATCTTTCTCTGACTTGGTAAGCAGTATGTCCTTGTTTTGTTTAAAAAATTCTTCCGTTATTATTGCGAGTATTTAGAATTCAAATTTAATATTGTTATTGTAATTTTTGTTAAGAAATTTGTGAGTTTCATGATATTTTATACCTAAGACAAGTTATTTTCTCATTAGGAATTAAATTGTTTTTATATTATATGCAAGCAAGAGTTTCTTCAACAGTAGAGCCCTTACTTGTTGGAAAAATACAACAATTTTCATCTAAGCCCCAAAAACAACCTTCCGGGTTAGAAATCTCTGTCTCAGTGTGGTTAAGGAGCCATTTTTTTCAGGTTTCTTTTTGGAATGAGTATTCTAATATTTTTTGTATGCCATTCCTCTCTCATGCCCTCTACTCATAGGTAAAATGTTTTTACTTTAGGTTTACTTTTAGGGTATAGTCCCATAGGGACATGAACCACCCACAACACGCAAAAAGTCAAATCACTAGACATATCGGCCAGTGAAAAAGTTTATTTGGACTATTATGAGAATGTCATTGGCTGAAATATGTATTAATTTGAATTCTTACGTTTTGCACCAAGTTTAACGTTGACATGTGCTGTCACGGGACGCCATTGCTGGTGGTAATGAATAGATTTCCATGGCACGTCAGTGCTGCCTAGCGTACGCAGAAATTACCATTATTATTTCGCCACTTTGCCTGCGAGAGTGGACCCACCGTTGGTTGCATGGTTGCATCTCGCCAGTGATGCTAACGGACCGCGACTTTTTCAACTGCGCATGTACCAAGAAGCGCGGGTTTTCTTAAGTTGCAAAGTATAATCAAGCAATATTACATTATTAATAAATTATTTAAAGAGAATAGCTGTACCTCAAATTTAATTTAATTAATGTTTTAAAAGGAAAGATTTGTTTTAAATATTTATCGGTAATATTATTGATAGTATTTATTGATTTAAAATAGACCTACGCTTTTCGGTACATGTGCAGTTAAGATAGTCGCTGTCCTTTAGCAGCACTGCATCTCGCTCAGACTTTAGGTACGAAGTAACTGCCTATTGTTTTTTCCGTAAAATTATAAGAACAATATACACCCGGTGACCTTTCGTACCCTTAGGTCGAGAGAAATAATACCAACTGTAATGGAACCATCAACTGAACCGAGTTATGATAAAGTCCCAACGCTTGAGAATACAATGTGTTCGCTGCCTTCACAAGATGATTAATTAACTGGCGGCTACAGCGAAAAAGAGTATCAGAGATTGAGAACGAAAATCAAAAACAAAATTTACGCCAATGTTAAACTTACACTCACTATAGAAAAAACGTTACGTCGGAGG
>NC_046661.1:69769717-69812748 GCF_010883055.1 Belonocnema kinseyi | reverse complement strand
AAATAGCGTTACGAATCATTTGAACGGCCCCTAACGTTTTACTACTTTCAGCAGTAAACATATTGTCACTGCATAACCAACAGGGAAGTCACCAGTGATTGATTTCCTGAACCTTTTTTAAAGTATGTAACTGCTCAAACTAGTAAGTTTGATAGCTGGGTGGTCTTGAGGGCACGGATTAATATCAAACATTTTATCTTTACTTTCTTGATGATTTTTTTAGGCATTAGTACAACTAGGGGTTGAAAAAATATGATTCGGTACTATGAGTGTCCCACTAATGTATATAAGTATCACCTGCCTTGCAAAGTCTGAAATCAACAATCGAGCATAGCAGAATAAAGTGTCCCCTTTAACGTTTCTAGGCGTAGAAAGAGCGCGCAGAAACGCAGGTAAAGTATCTTTTACATTTTTATTAGATGAAGGTGTTCAGCAGACAGCATATAAGGGAAAATGTGTACTTCAAAAATTGTCTAAGCATGACACATTTAAATATCGAAAATTTTGATTTTGACGAATAATTTTCCCTTAGTCATCGTACTTTACACTAAGCCTGCTAAAAGTATACTTTTCAGGTGCGTTTCGCTAGAAACGCAAAGTCATAAGCGCACAGAATTTAAATTTATTTTTTCTTCATTCTTCATTCATCTTCATTCTTATATGCAAGTTTCGAAAAAGTGCTTTTTTGTATTTTTTGCAGACATTATTTTTGATTATACTAAGTTTAATTATTTTCGATAAAATTTTTTGATAATAAATAAGATTATGGACCATAAAAAAATACGTAAATTTCTTTCCTCCGAATTTCAAATGCATAAAAAATCAAAAATAGGGATTTGATTTTACGAGTAAATTATCTGAATACGTAATGTCTAATAACATAGAACGACAAATAAAAAATAAAAAAAATTGACCAGAACAAACTCGAGTTTACTATATGTATTTTTGGCCGCTGAATCCGAATCCGTCAAACATTTATCTCCAGCACGTCAGGATTTTCCGTCAATCGTGAAAAATGGCGGGAAATCGATTTTTCCATATGCAAAAACCTTATATACCTCTAATCCACATAATTCTCATTCTCGAGATTAAGAAGTCAACAAAATATAACCACAGAACCATAAAACCACTAACCCCAAACCTAAAAACCCCTTGACCCACAAATTTCCCCTTTCCCTCTCTTCATACATCTTGCTAACTCTCCTCGCTCTACCCCTTTGAATGCCACAAACCGTAGATCTACCATAAGCCACAAATCCTAAAATCCGACATCTACAAACTTTATATATAGATACCATAAATTTTTTAATTCTAGATCAACATAAATTCTCTCCCCTCCCCCTACCCACCATATCACTTTTACGCTATACTTCTTAGACCCGAAAACCAAAAATTTACAAATCTTAGAACTACAAACTCTAGGCACAAGTACCATACATGTTCAAATCCTAGATCTACATATCCGCTCTCCCTCTCCGTTCTCACCAATCTCTTCTCCACCCCATCTCTTTTCCTCTATACTTCTTTCACACACAAACCGTAAACCTACAAACCTTAAATCTCTACACAAAAAGCCTAGGTGTACAACCTCTAGACCCACAAACCCCTTTCCACTAACGTTCTCTCTATCCCCTTTTCCCCTTCTCTTTTTACATATCGTATACATGGTCAAGGATATGAGCATATATGATTTTTTGTCAATGATCGGTAGGGTATCGATTAGTGGAGAAGACAGAGGGGAAGAGAAGGAAATATATAGAGAAAAAATGAGAGGAGGAGAGAGACTGTGTAATTATTCGTATATAAAGTTTTTAGTTCAAGATTTGTAAAGGTTAGGGTGGCATTGTGGGAAGAAGGGAGAGATAAGAAGGGAGGGAGAGAGAGGATAAGTAGTAGATCTAGAATTTGAGCATGTATGCCACTTGTGTCTAGAGTTTTTAGTTCTAAGCTTTGTATATTTATGGTTTGTGGGTCAAAGAAGTATAGAGGAAGATGGATCGGTTGAGGAAGGGGAAGGGGAGAACGAAGTGGGGAGACGATATGTAGGTCTAGGATGTGAACATCTGTGGTACATGTGCCTAGAGTTTGTAGTTCTAAGGTTTCTAGGCTAATGGTTTGCGGGTCAAAATCGATAAAATAGTAGTAGGTAAGGAAATAGGCCCCGAATAATTCTCGATAATAGCGACACTGAAATGTTAAGGATGGAATCGAGATAGCAAAAAGAAGTAAGGCACTATAGAAAGGAAAGTAAAAATGTGGAAAAGTGGGGGGAGGATAAGTTTAGAGGATTTGGCGAAAAAATGGAAAAGGCCAAGATTAGGGGCTCGGAAGGAGAAAAAGTGGACACGCATCTACAAAACTGGACAAACTAACAGAAAAGATAAAAGAAAAAGGAAGGCTAAGAGAAGAGGGTATGGAAGGCAGAGCGGCTCCTGGGATACAGATTGTAAGGGGAGTAATGGGAAAATAAAGAAATATGTAAAAAAAAATGTAAAAAAGCGGAGATAGGGAAACATAAATATAATGAAGGAAATAGAGAACTCAAAAGATTATTAAACGATAAATGGCGGTTTGAGAAAATTATGTATATGATAATAGTGGCAAAAGTCATCAGGAAAGTGAGAGAAGAAGTCGTAATCAATATTGAAAGACTCAGAAAAAAATTGATCGATAAGTCATCTACTGTTGAGTCTCTTGTTGGCGGATTTGGATAAGAAACTGGAGAAGGCAGAAAAAAGTTAAACATTACAAAGGTGCGTTTGACGATGAGAGCATTCGAGGAGCATGGAAGATGTACGTTTCCGGTTTGAAGAGATAGAAGGAATTGAGCTATAGGCGAAGAGAAGAATAGAATGTGCAAGTCAAGTAATGGGGCAGATGCGGGATGTAGGAAAATGAAGGTTAAAGGATGACTGTAGGATAAGAGCGTGGATGATGGATGCTATAATATGATTAGTATTAAGTTACGCAGCGGAGATCTGCAGAATAAAGAAGCACCAGAGAGTGGTAAGTTTAAAGGAGAGATTCCTGAGATGGGTATTGGGCGTAATCTGGAGCTGCCTAGGATTGATTCAGGACAAACTGAAAGGGGGGGGGGAGAAGGATAGTGCAAGCTTGTCAATGGGAAATTATGAAAAAACAGACAAGGGTTAACATAGAAAAATCAAGGTGGGCGGAAGAGAAACAACCGAGAAAGAAAGAATGTAGCATAAGGGCGGATGTCAGAGTATGGGAAGTATTGGAGAATAAAATTATATTTGAGGAGGGAGAGGGGAGATGGGGGGCAGAGTAATGTGTATCATAGGTGAAAATGTACAAGGGGTAAGCTAGATTATGAGGCTAGATCAGTGCTCGTAACGAGTGCCCCGAACTCTTATACGCATGCGTCGCGCTCAGTCTCTGAATCGTTGCTGTTTGCGCGCAATTTGAAATGCTATAAAATAATATTTTTATTGTTTATTGTGAATAATGTCATTTTAACTTATATAAATGTGTATTAGACCGATATTAATGAATCTTGATAAAAATAAAAATTTATTATGTGCATACTGTGTTATGGTTGTTGTTTTATAGTTTTTTTTATAAATATATACATTTTTTGTATTTATTAATATAATTCTATTGAAAAACAAAAATTGCCAATGCATTTTAATATTTTAATAAACTTTAAATAAAGAAAATGTCGAATAATGAAAAATATGCAAGAAAAATACAAGTAAGGACTAAAGGATATTTTTTATTTACACAGTATGCACTTAATAAATTTTTATTTTTATCAAAATTCAATAATATCGGGCTAATAAACATTTATATAAGTTAAAATGACATTATTCATAATAAACAATGAAAATATTATTTTTCAGCATTTCAAATTGCGCGCAAACTGTAAAGAATCAGAGACCAAGCGCGACGCTTGCGTAGAAGAGTGCGGGGTACTCGTTACGAGCACTGGGCTAGAAGAGAGGACTTAAAGCAAGGTGCATGTAAATACTAGGAAAAGGCCAAAAGCATAATCCTATGCAAGCAAAGTGAAGCAAACGTGAAATCATTTGTAACGGGAATGGTTGAAGAAAACGGATGTGGAATCAAAGGAAACTTAATCGTTAACGAATTTTACAGTTTTAAGATCAAGCTATAGCCTATAAGGTAGTATAAGCAGAAAATTATTGTTTTCGTAGTAGGTATTATTAAGGTAGTATAAGCAGTTGTAACTTGTGGTTGTAACTAGTAACTCTAAAGGAAGGATAGGCCCTCAAATTCTTAAAAAGAAGATAAGTAAATACATAAATATCATTAAAGCTAATCTTCTCAAAAAAATATGAAAAAAAATTTCGATTTATTGAGAAACTGGGTCCAACGCTTTTAGCGATTTGAACTTCAGGTGAGTTATTTATTCCGAGAGCTCAATTGTTTGATTTGTTGCCAATTGTGTGACAGCATAAAAAAGTGCAATTTTAATTAAATTTCTGATTAGCTAACACGATATGTGTATCTTATATTTATAAAGTTTTCACGGCAGAAATGTGACAATACGTAATAGTAAATGAAAAAGATCTTATTATAGTTTGTCACGAAAAGCCTTAATTGAATAATATTCAGGGAGTGGGTGAAGAATGTTATTTCCTTAATGAAGGCAAAGGTGAACATTTTTTAATTTCCATATTTGGTTCTGCAAATCATCTACAATTTCTTATTTTATTACCTTTGCTCGAGAATATTTACAATTCTCAAGCGAAAGAAATGAATTTAATGTAGTATAAGAGAAAATTAGATTTTTAATGAGTCAATCAGGTTATCTTTGTGATAAGGTGTTCAAAAAATTAGAGGCAAATTAAGTTGCCATTTCACCAAATAAAGGCTCTTTGGCTATGTTTCCTCATATGAAAAAGAAAAGATTTTTAAGTTAAGTCACCACAAACTACTAATATAGTATATATCCGTTCACGAATTCTCAGAATTGTAGGAATACATTCTATATTGAAAAGAAAACCACTTTTTGAAGTGAAGTTCTCTGTTCACTCTTCCGGGCAGTATTTTGTAGCTATAAAGGGGCAACTGATCCTCTTCAAGTCCTACCTATTTACCGCAGTGGAGTAATCGAGGATAATCCCTGGGATTGGACCCGAGCTTAACCTATGCTAATCTCGTAAAACCGCCTTACAGAGACTTGGCCAGACTGTAGCCATGTGCAAGATACATACATATATTACAATTCAGTTTAATTGAGTTAGCCGTTAATAGCTGGAGGAACATACCTAGTAGCAACCTGCCCATGTACCTTATCAGAAAGAAGAAACTTTATTCTCAGTTGAGTAACCTCAATTGCTGAAAGCGAGAAGTATGTTCGTCTTTTGAATGAATGACTTAGAAGCATTCTGGAATGAACGTTCAGACTACAGAGTTTTTCGTGAAACCTTTCTACAAGTTTCCCTTTTTAAAACTATTGCTATTTTTAGCTGTATATATTATTTATTTTGTGAAATTGCAAATATGTTTTTGCTTAAAAATAGTTGCTTAAGAAATGGATAACCAAAACAAAATTGTTCTGACTGTAGATTAATTAGAGTTACTAATAGAAAGAAATGCTATATTCCTTAAATACATGATACTTGACGAAATATAATTGAAAAAAGCGTATATTTTAAAAATTCACCCTAATGTATGTATGCACATAGACTAACCCGAGTGGAAATTTAAGTCGGGGGTGGCCATTCTGCGGCCGGAGAATCCGGCTTTAAGTTGGGAACTAGCCGGGGAGCCCGAATTTAAATCGGGCTGTGGCCGGGGTTTATGGTCGGAATCCGACCAGCATCGTCACGCATGAAATCGTATGAAGAGCATCAGTCACTGAATTAGGGAATCAATTTGATTCTTTTTTCTGTAGAATTTGAGCATATCAATACATGAAATTCCACACGCCCAGCACACAGACAACATTACCTATTTTCACGTAGTCGTTGAGAGACAAAAAAGGTATTTAAAAAATAAATATTAAATGATTGCGAGTATTTTGACTTTAAATATTAATAGTCCTGTTTAGAGTAAATGCATATATCACATTTTTAAACGTTATATTATAATAAAATTTCTAACGCTACGGGGTATCGAACTTACATATCTATGCCTTAATCTAACGCATAGCAGTCGTGAGTGCTAACCACTGCGCTAAATCGACAAGTTGAAACTCGTTGAAAAGCCATCCTCATAAGCTATAGTTCAGAAAAGTTACGGTACCAAATTTTAAGTACTCTTTTTCTAATTATTTATTATTACGCGGCGTTATGTCAATATATAATACACGAACTTTTAATAGGAATGTCAATAAAAGAATTTTTAAATAAATAATTTAAATTGATTACAATTTTTCTTCGCGTGATATGTTGTGTTTCCCCGCTGTAGATTGATTTACAAATTTTTACCATGACAGGAAATATAATTTTTCATGAATATTTGTAATTTTTAATGACGGAACTCAGAAATTTAACCAACTTTCGTGTAAGGTTTGTTTTTTAGATGTTTTATACTATTTTACAACCTTTAATGAAGTCAGAAAAAGTAATTAAGTTATACACAAAGTTTAACAATTATAGAATTCGATCTTAAGATCGTCCGATCGGAGCCCGATCGGCCCCCGACTAGGGTTTTCACATAAATTTTGCCTAGCGAGTCTCCGACCAGCGCACGGCTAGGCTCTTAAAAAAAACATAGCCCGGTCAGTCCCCGCCCAGAAACTTTGCTGTACCAGGGCTACCCGGGCTATTATCACGCGGGAACGAGCATACGTTTAAATTCTTATGAATTTCAAATAAAACGAAAATAGAATTTCAAATAGGGGAATTGAAATGAATTGGCTAACACTAATATTAGTTTGTACTGATGCATAAACACGAATCGGCTCCCCTAAGCATTTTTAATACACAAAACATCGAAGAATCCAAGCGTCAAATTGTAATATACAAAAATATTCTTGTTCAATAAAGAAACCATAGCAACGACGGTCTTGTCCCCGCATGCAGGGCAACGAAATGGAGCTTTTTAGAAATAATTGAATTATTTATCAAGGATTTTCTTAAGATTAATGAAACGTATAAAAATATGGTATAAAATAATTTGTGACTCGATATGAAATAAAAATGGATGAATTTCACGCCCTCTTGATTTTTATAGAGTAATAAATGTAAATCCGCCTAGTGCTTTTTAAAATTCGAGCGAGTTTCAATTGAGAAACAACAGAAAATTGCGTTTATCGTCATAACTTTGGTTATTGGTGTGTTATGTTTAAATTTCAAGCTTATAAAGTAAGTAATGCAAAAAAATGGCTGTACATGTCATATACGTAATATTTTCTACATCTACATAATATGACATATCATAAATGTATATGCATTTAAAATAAATATATTATTAAAACATAAACTTCATTATTCTCAGAATATTTCCAGGGTGTCAGGTACTTCTTGACTCAGCGAAACTCAAAATACTTAATGACCTTAACTAATCATATCATGAAACGTGAACTGGAACAATTCCGAATAGCTTATTCTCAGAAATTGGTATAGAAGGAAGTTCGCAAGAGAGAAGTTTCTTATTCTAGAAATTAATACAAACTAGCTGAATAATCCCAAGTCGAAACATAGGTACTTTTTATATTCTCCATGGTGCTGAATGGATTCTTTTTTGGATCTCCTTAATAATCGTCATCCTTGTTTGATTCTCTTGGATCCTATTTAGTACAATTTTAATCCTCTTTGAGTCTCTTCAAAATTTTTTTACTCTTTTTAAAGTTTTCATTTACACCTCTTATTATCTCTACAAAATTGTAAGTCCGGTTTCAAATGTAAAATTATTGAAACTAATATTGAAAATTGACTAAAATATTAATGAATAACTATTTTGAAATATTAAAAATTATTGCTATTTACAAAATAATAGTGTAACCATTCATTAAAATTTACTGCACATTATAATGTGAGAATATTTATTCGAGTTCTTTTTGGTTTATAGACAATCTAACATAAACTGCATTATCTATATTCATATAAATACAAACATACATGTATTTACAATATGTTTCAACAATAATACACAAGGAATGTTGATATAAAAATCATTTTTATTGACTTTTAATTACACGAGAATATTTAAAAGTGATACATTGCTATTTATTTAACAATTAAATTAATTTTCATTATTCGGTTTAGTTACCGTTAGCGATCTTATTTAAAATGATTTTTTTTCATGCATTTATTTATGGTTCTGTAAAAAAAAACAATAATTGTAACAAAAATAAAATAAAAAATGTAATTGTAAATTGTAATCAACAAAACAGAATACTTTTCTACCCAAAGAGGCGATTTTTGAATAATATACATCAATGAATTTTCTGAAAAAGAGTATAATTTTTAACAGAAATGTTGACGGTGCGTCAAACCTTGTCCCAAGTATGAGCAGACCTTCGGATAAACTTTGGTTAATAATTGTTACAAAAATACCCGTCCGTCTTGATGAAGACATTTCTTTATGAAATTATTATTCTTGTATTATAAATAAATTTAATAAACAAATGCATTAATGAGGCATGTTTCGACTTTTCCAACATTTTCAACAACTTTTTCGTTACCAAATACCCAAATAATTCAGGTTTATGAGATTAGTTAAAAAGAGAAGGGAATGTATCAACTAATTATGAATTTTGCTGAAATTATCATGAAGTTCCCAATTGAAAGAACTGACTTTTAAAAAACTAATATTTTCATCCATAGAAGCCCGAACAATACGTTTATTTGTTAAATTTGCAAAAAAAAATAAAATAATATAAAATATAAATATAAAATATAAAATATAAAATCGAAAAAAAAAATAATTTTTCCGTTAAAAAATGCCCCAATAATGAATATTTTTATTAAAATTGTTTAAAAAATTATAAAATTGAACAAAACTAATAATTTTGCTGAAATTATTATGAAGTTCCTAATTAAAAAAGTTGACATCGAATTTTTATATAAAAAAATGCCTGATTGATGGAGTATTTCTTTAGATATGTTAAAAAAATTATTAAATTTATCAGCTAATTATAAATGTTGTTTAAATTGTCATAATGTTCCCCATTAAAAGGACTGGCATTGAAAAAAGCCATTTCACTGTCAATAAAGGCCCGAATAATACATTTGTTTATTAAATATGTTTTTAAAAAATCATAAATTGATAAACAAATGATGAACTTTGCTAAAATTATCATAAAGTTCCTTATTAAAAAAAAACAGACATAAAATATGTCTATCGAGAAATTCTATTGGAGCATTTCTAAACAATGTTAATGTATAAAAATTAGGCGATTTCAACCATTTTTCTGTTATTAAGTAGCCCTGGGACCATCAAACCGTTTAGCGGAGTTTTGTAACCAAATTTCCAGTGCTTCGATAGCGAAGTGGTTAGAATATGCGGTAAGATACACTAGTTTAGGTAGTTTAAGCAGGGTTCAAATCCTCAGCAAGTGCGATTTTTTAAAGCGTGAAAGCGTGCGCTTATACATATGTGCAAGTAACCGTGTGTGCGAATGATGTATTTAATAATGTTGAAAAAAGCAAATTATATAATTATAATTTCTAAAATAATTTTTTTAAACTATTGTTTTTAAAAATCAAATTAAATTAACTAATGTTATTAAAATTAAATTTTTTTAAATGTATTAATTATTTATTTTTTAATTATTTTTGTCGAAGGTTGGGCCGACATCATCTTAATAGATGGCTCATATATGGGACCAAATGTCAGACCGACCGCCCGAAGGTTGACCCGACCGTGGGCCGACGGTCCATCCGCACCTGGGATAATATATTAATATTAAAATATGTAAGAAGCACGGAATAGTGGATGTACGAGAATCTAATGAGTATTTCATTAAGTCCATTTTAAGACCTCCAAACATGCAAAAATGGAAATTCGTGCACATTTTGAGTAGTTAAATAGTACTTGTATTATATTCAATTAATCCTCATCAGATCCTCGTAAAGTCTCCGAGGCTAGAGAATTTAAGAGAATAAAAAGAGGACTTATATTTCGACTCGGGATATAATATTAAACATTAAGGAAAATCAAATTTAATGGTTTCAGATCAAACATAATTCAGAACAATTTTTTTATAATATTTTCATGCAATCCTATTTTTTAAGGAAAAATTTAGTTTGCACGCAACCAAATGGTTAGAAAGTCTTATTCCATGATTCTCATTGTATTGGACTTTCTAACAATTTGATTTCGTTCAAAGTGAATTGCTCCTTAACGATATCAGCCTCTCTCTCTCTCTCTCTCTCTCTCTCTCTCTCTCTCTCTCTCTCTCTCTCTCTCTCTCTCAGAAACCTTTGAGTTTTATACGTGTCTTGTTATCTCATTCGTATGAATCATTATTTGAACACTATATGTTCTCATCTCACACACACACACACACACACACACACACAGATGCACCGGTAACGATTATAATTAAGGTATAACTATAGTAGTAAGTCAATGTACATTAATAGTGAAACAGTGAGTGCGAATTAAATTCAAAATAACTCACTTATCACGGACTCGCTTAAAGCTTCGATAAATATACAGCGCCACATCATTCACTTCATCAATCGTACCGTTCCAAACTTTACAAAAATTAAAAAAAAAATGTGACAGCTGCTGTAACCCAATACAGAATCGACATTTTAAAGGAACCTTGAGCAACAGTGGTCAGTCTACATAATCAAATCAATGCAGCTGTTATAGCTAAGGAACGAGAAACAGAATAAGGTCTTAGGTTATTTCTTTCAAATTCTGTGGCTAATCAACAGTCGAGTCCTGAATTAAAACGTATTTATAATAAATATAAATCTACTATCGTAGGGGTATAGAACATACGTGTATAGAACATACGTGTATAGAAATATACAATACGTGTATAGACCATACTAAACATACTGAACAACTGCAGTTTTAAACGAAATAGAACTATAAAATCACATCATACTTATTATAATATTGAATAAAATACGAATGATTTATTTCAAACATGTGCTTTTTGTCAAGCGAAACATACATTCGCAAAGTCTCAACAATTTCAAACTCAGAATATAGATCAGCGTTACGATACATTGAGAGCAAATATTATAACTTATAATTGTACTAAACTTGGTCACAGACCATTTAAATATCCTAGCAAATATCGATGCAACAAATGTAACAGACCGCATCACTCTTTTGTTGCATCTTGGATCTGACACTCGGACTTCACCTCAGAGGTCCGGGGTTCGATCTCTGAGCTGGTACCTGTAGAAATTTTCCAATGTACCTTTACCGAGGTACTGGTGGTTCGGAACCCACCTTAAGCTGTAGGTCCCCCCATCGAGTGCTTGATTGCAACCCACTGCATCAGTGATGGGGTAAAAACCAGGCTTTGTCCAATACGTCTGGACAGACTGCTCTCATCAGGTCACTTGATTGCATTATAAAAATGCGTCCGTGATTAATGATATATACCGGGACAACCCCGTGCAAAAAAGATCAAATAAAAATCCAACTCTATCAAAAAATGCCTTCAAAATGTTAGGCATATTTAGATTTTGAAACGCTTGTCGAGATTTTCAAACGCTTGTCGCTTCCCGAGGATCGTCGGGGCGCCCCTGGAGCCACAGCTGGAGGCCACAGCATGCGGGACGGTGACGATGGTGAGCTGCGAGATGGTCAGGCAGATATCACTAATCAAACAGCTGGCCAGCAAGAACATCTGCGACAAACGGTAAGCAGTGGAACATCAACTGTGCCTGCTGAGGATATACTTGTTACAGAAGACCGAGCAATGGTGATTAAAGAACAGGTTGATTTGGCGTGGAAAAACGACGGCAATGAACATCAGTTAGAGAAAGCCGCGTCAAACGGTCAAGCAAGAGCAATTGATGTTCTTCCTCAACCTATTGATGATCCAACACCACCACATCCTCCAGAGGTGGATGACCTTATACAACCAGAGGCAGAAGCAGAGGTTCAGCGACCAAAAAAGCAACGAAAATGGATATACCATATGAACAGAGATGTTATGCGCCTTTATTTTTTGGCAAACAAAAGTGGGCAAAAAATGAGGAGAGAACATCATAGACACTTCTTACTTGAATACCCAGAGCTAGCCACAAAAATTAATGTGGAAGTGGAACGGCAGCTTCCTATCAATAAGCTCGCCTTGGAAGATGTGGATAACGAAGACTTGATTGATGCTGAAGGCATAAGTGCTAGGGATAATGAACATCATGCACCGGATCCATTAGAACCACATCCGGATATTACTAACGATGATGTGGGTAGGGAAATCTCAGAAGAACTACAGCACCTGGAAAGGAATTTTGGTCATGCTTTACTAGAGTTCAGATATGTAGAACCAACACTAAGGCATTATCTGTCCAAAATAAACATCACAAATAATCTGCGTGCACTAACAGCACATCTCGACAGCAACGGTTTAACTACGTATTTCAACGTAGCACAAAATGCGTTAGAGGTGAAAACTCTTGTATACTGTGCAGCTGTGGAAACCGTTAGAATGTTGGGCCGGAAAACTAGGCCTGCAAATGCAGTTTTCGTCCCAGCAAGGGATCGAGATCCACCATGGAAGATCAGGTTGGATATGGATGTCAACAAAGTAAGATGCAAATTGGGTCGATTAACTCAATATAAAAAAGGAAATAGAACCAGAAAGCTGATGAACCATGTTACTAAAATCATCTACCTGCGGCACATCGAGACATTAACACCAGCAATATTGGATGAAATTTTAGACTCTCAATGACAGAGACTTGATGTTCTTAGTGCCAGACTGCGTCAGTACACGAAAAGTAATGCATGAAGGCAATAAAACCAAAACTTTCAGAGACATGAAAGAAGGTTCTATCGTGAACTGAGAGTAAAGCCAAATTACCACCAAGGCACCGAAGTCCCTCACTTGGAAGATATGACTAACTTCTGGTCAGGTGTTTAGGAAAAAATGAACAGATGCAATTTGGACACTTCGTGGTTCAAACTGGAGGAAGCAAGGGCAATCAATAGTCCGGAAATGCATCTGACAAACATCACAGCTTTAGATGTTTCAGTGGTCTTGAAGAGGGAAAGTAATTGGAAAACTCCAGGTCCGGACATGGTGCACAACTTCTGGTACAAATACGTGACGAGTGTGCATCTTGCGTTGGCAAGGTGTTTTCAGAAGATCATTGAACACCCAGATTTGATGCCAGGTTTTATGCTCCAAGGTACTACGTATATGATACCAAAAAAACCAGACGCTCAAAATCCATTCTACTTTCGACCGATAGCCTGTCTTCCAACAATGTATAAATGTCTTACAGCTATCATTGCAGATAAGGTATATTCTCATTGCGACGAGAATGACATTCTTACAGAAGAACAAAAAGGATGTTGTAAAAACTCCCAATGCTGTAAAGATCTAGTCACTAGAGACGCTGTTGCCATGACTCAAGCTCGTAAGCATCAAAGGAACTTACACACGGCATACATTAACTACAAACAAGCGTTTCCTTCCGTGCCGCATGAATATTTGCTTGAAGTCTTAAAACTTTACAAAATTTGTCCACGCATTATTGACTTTTTAAGCCATGCGATGAGGCTCGTGGGCACAAAAATCAAGTATTTTGATCATGGACAACCAAGGATAATTAGGTCAATACGCTCTACGACGGATATACTTCAAGGAGACTCCTTCAGCGCAATATGGTTCTGTTTAGCGTTAAATCCATTGAGCAAAACACAAAACAGCATGGCTCATGGGTTCAGAATTCATGATAATGAGGATGGTCATGAAGTGACCCATCTTCTTTACATGGATGACCTGAAGCTGTACACTAGTTCAGGCCAGAAACTGCAGTAAGCGATCGATGTCACAAAGCAGTTTTCCAATGATATCCACATGGAGTTCGGACTAGATAAATGCAGAACAGTGCATGTAATCAGAGGAGAATTAGGGACCGCAGAGTTAGAGAACGAGTTCGAAAATGACATCGAAGCAATGGCTGCAAGCGAATCATATAAATATCTGAGTATTCTTGAATCTAAGGGTATTCAACATACGATAGTTAAGACAAGCCTAATGACTGCCTTCACTACCAGACTCAGATTAATTATGATGAGTTTTCTCAACTCGGCAAACAAAATGAGGGTGATCAACACATATGCTATCCCTGTCCTCACGTACTCCTTTGGGCTCATAAAATGGTCGAACACCGATATTGAACAGTTAAACAGAATTGTTTGCGTAGAAATGATGAAGCACCGAATGCACTACAGAAATTCAGCGATTGAAAGGGTAGTTATACCACGACATTTAGGGGATAGGGGCATTGTAGATGTCAAAAAACTGTTTGAGTCACAAGTTATACAGTTACGAGACTATTTTAACAGCAAACGAAATGTTGCGCTTTACAGAACCATCCGTTAAGCGGATCTTGAAAACACGCCCTGGAATTTGTCCTGAGATGGGGCCTTGAATATCAGGGAAGAAACCATAGAGGAATTAGAAATACAACGAAGGCAGAAAGCCATCCATGGCGAGCACCCCAACATGTTAAATCAAAATGAAGTGGATAGTGAGGCATCTAATATTTGGCTAAGAAAGGGTGTTCTGTATCCAGAGACGGAAGGATTCGTCATTGCAATACAGGACAAGGTTATCAGCACCAGGAATTATCGCGAACACGTGTCACGTCAAGACGCGGTTGACCGGTGCCCATTATGTGGAGATACCAACGAATCCATAGAGTACATTATTGATGGCGCTCGCGTAATGGTTCAGAGAGAATATACGCACAGACATAATGATGTAGCGGGCCTTATACATCAACAACTTACCCTAAACCTAGGACTCTTAAAAGAATGGATGACCTTCTATAGATACATTCCAATTCCCGTTTTAGAAAGCGAAGATTACATCTTATATTGGGATGTTACTATTCAAACGGATCATTACATCCGGGCCGATTGACCGGTTAACCGACATTTGCAATCAAACCCATACGACCAAGATCCACAAGTATTTAATTATTTGAATTAACTTATAACATTATAATCTCATCAGTCACTTGACTTAGTCCGTGGCTATGATGTATAACCGGGTTTACCCGAGAAAAAGTTTACTAACAACACTTAGTATCTAAGTATATAAGTATATAAGTATTTAAGTAATAATAAGCTCAGTTGGTTAGACACTCGGACTTCATCTCAGAAGTGCGGGGTTTGATCCCTGAGCCGGTACCTCTAGAAATTGTTCGATGTACCTTTACCGAGGTTCTGGTTGTTCGGAATCCACCTTGAGCTCTAGGTCCCCCTATCGTTTACTTGACTGCAACCCAGTTCGTGAATGATGGGGTAAAAACCAGACTTTGTCCAATATGCCTGGGCTGACTGCTCTTATCAGATCACTTGATTGCATTATAAAAATGCGTCCGTGACTGACGATATATACCGGGACAGCCCCGTGCAAAAATGATCAAATAATAAAATCCAACTCTAACCAAAAATTCCTTCGACATGTTGGGCAGTATAAGCCTGTGACAACATTTCAACACAGAAATGTTTTTATAATAATGAGCCCCGTGTTAAATAATCAAAATAAAATCCTACTCTAACCAAAAATGCCTTCGACATGTTGGACAGTAACCATCTTAAGCCTGTGACAGAAATTTTATTATTATAATAAGTCAGATTTAAATTCTCAAAGTTTAAAGGAAAAAAAAACTCACTTCTCATCTTTCTCATAAGGGAATGCGACGTCGTCGTACTGATATTTTTAAAACAGCTCGAGTTTTAATAAAAGGTCCTAGCAGATGCTTTCAAGTAGTGCGAACAATGATTGGCCCATGCTCTGATCAATCCTTTGTTTCTGACTCAATAGTTAAAGCACTGAGATTACCAGGACGAGTCACTCGTGCGACTGTAGAAGGTTTAGCTGTAGCGAATTCAACCACAACTTCTGCGATAGTAAAATTAAATATTGAATCACTAGTTAATTAAAATACTAAACTTACAATGGACACTTTTATGTGTCAAACTGTAAGTTTTTACAAGCCTTCGATTAATCGTAATATTAATCTTGATGTTTAGCTTCACTTGCAAGGTTTAACTATGGCAGATTCTGAAGCTTTTTCGCAGGATCGAATTGATTTAATGTTAGCTGCTGATGTCTACTTAGAAATTATGGAACAAGGTCTAATGAAAGGCCCTGTTGCCGCCCCAATTGAGCAGTGTACAATCTTTGTAGAGATTGTTGTTGGTGCATTGGGCAGTTCGACGGCTTTATTGAAAGACATTGTCACGGAAGGTGAGAAAAAATGTTAAACTCATTTCGCAGAAACTCACTCCCACAAGAAAGCGGGGTAGTACATCGTACGGTTAGCATTTTAATCAGGTGAACCAATTATTATTAGTGTCTCGTTTCCTGTAGCTAGGAAACAATTGCTTCGCATTAAACGAAAATAAGCTTCTCAATATGAGTATAAAACCTTGTATTCAAATTTTATGAGTGAATATAAATCTCTTAATCACATAAGACGTGTCACGTCAGGTGATCCATTCACTAATAAACAACTAGTACCATCATTTGATAAAAGATAATTTAACCACAATACCTTTACACGTAGTATTTTTTCGGGCTTTAAATTTTTCTTGATTTAAACACAGTCAATCGATTCAGAACAATAATATCGATTGGCTTTACAAAATGAGCAGTTACATTGATCAACAAGTACATTTCAATTCGCTGACACGCATCAAACCATGCTATCCACGCTTCTGATTCTCTCTTCGATCTCATCTTCACGTCTGGCCCAATCCCTCCGTTCCTACTCACTGTTTCAAACATACCACATTTTTCGTAGTCAGCCGCTTTGAGCTTGACCAATAATGGTACAAGCTTAAATTCTCACATTCTGATGGGACCTAAACACCAAATAGATCTCCCTATCATTATCATGCGTTGGCGTATGCATAAAATAGAATTATGCACTGTTATTTCGAAAATGTATTGTATTTCGTGACATCTCTCGAAAGAATTGCGGCTGTTAAAAAAGGATAAACCATGTCTAAGATCAAGCGTGATTAAACAACTAAATCCATTTATAGATCCCAATGGCTTGATTCAAGTAGGGTTTTGTCTTGAGCATTTGCCTTTAGCTTACACTTAAAAGCATTCAGTCATTTTGTTGGATCGTACGCTTAGTAAACCAATTATACGCCACGCTCATTCACGAATACTTCATGGTGGTATCCAATCAACCGCCCGTGTTCTGAGACAATTTATTAGGATAGTTCGTTTGAGTTATTTGATAAATCAACGTACTAAAAGGTACATTGAATGCACATGACAGCACACTTGTACAGCGATCCAAATCATAAGTTAGCTTCCACCAGCCCGCGTAAATCCATCAATCCCATTCACACATACAGGGATTGGTTATTCTATTCCATATAACTACAAGTTGTCAAAAATTCGCAACACAAAAACCGACAAAGCATATATGCATTTTTGTTGTCTGACTACTATAGAAAATCCATATAGAGGTTGTATCTAATTATACAATTGAAAGGGTTTATAGCAGCAATTCGACGATTTGGTAGTCGTCGAGGTTATCGTAAAGTTATCTATAGCGACAACGCAAAAAATTCCGTTGTTGCTAATAGGGAAGTACAAAGAGCATTTAGACCAGTAATAACTGATCATCAACTACATGCCGAGTTCGCTGTTGACCGTTTGAGAAGGAAGTTTATACCACCCACTTCACCCCATTTTGATGGCTTGTGGGAAACCGGAGTCAAAGGTATGAAGCACAACCTCAGACGCGTTATCAAAAATCAAATTTTAAATTCTAAAGAGCTTACTTTGCTCACATGTCAAATTGAAGCTTGTTTCAACCTTCGTCCTATAGGATCTGTGTCTCATGGGACCTATCGATTCGCATCTCTGATACCGGGACAATTTCTAAAGTGTTGGAGCACCATTGTTATTGCCTGAGCCGTCCATGTTGGATTTAAATGAACACCACCCTAAGTGTTGGAAGCTAATTCAGAAAAGGCTTGAGAAATTCTGGCATATATGGCGTCACAATTATCTAAACACTCTACAACAACGCAACAAATGGAGGCATAAAACTCCTAACTTAAAACTTTTTGCACTAGTCTTGATAAAAAATAAAGAATAACCACCTGGCAAGTGAGAACACGAATTGATCGAAAAGTATTTGCCTGGTAAGGATGGTAACATTCGCCGTATAACTATAAATACACCTAAAAGAAAATATAATCGCGGTACCACTGGAATTTGTCCGCTGCCAGTTATAACATCTAAAATAATATTTTAACTTTCAAGCGTATATAAACTATTTCTATATCTCAAATTGTAACTTGATTATGTAAATTGATGGTGCGACTCCATATTATTACACAGCTACACAAAAAAGTGTGCGGATCTGGTAACAAGACACACGTATTTCTATGGATTTTGTGGCGATGAATTCAAATTCGGTATCAAAAATCACCCATCACGTCATGGTTGAGCCATAACCTCAAAAAATGACGAAAAATCATGCACTGAGGCAAATAAATTTCAAAATAATGTCAGTGATGCAAATTTTCACTTCAAAAACATGTTGACAACTGTGAAGGATCAACCCTTGCCTGATATCAACTTACTTAATAGAACTTTATCCAACAGAACCTGACCTCACCTAACCTGAATTAACAGAAATTTATTGAACTAAACGTAAATCTCTGGAAGCAAATTTTCCCAGAAGCAAATGTGTGCTACATCGAATGGGTCAACTCGAGCCTAACCTAGAAATAAATCTAACCTAGCCTAACCTAACCTGTCCTATACTCACGAAACACAATTAAACTGATTGTTTTGTCCCGTTGTTTTTGCGGTACCGTTTCATTCAGCTTCGGCTAAACCTAAATAGAGGTTTAACCTATCCTAACCTAACAAAACCTGATCTAACCTAACCAATTACGCTGGCAACCCTGTTCCTGCGTACTTTCATATTTTGACATTAATAGCAGTAAATGTCGGGAGTTTCGTAACCGCTTGTTGCTAGCATTATTCGCCTGTGTCTGTAACCAGGGCACCTCCACGTGGTGACGGTGGGCAACGGATCCACATTGGCTGAGTCCCTGGGTAAACGGCGTTCATGCCTTCATGGCAGACAAAGGTAAAAAGTGTATTACAATGCAGGGAAAACCCCGAGTATCGGCGTCTGGTCAGGGTGGGAAAGCGGCCTCTCCGACGTCGTCATCATACAACCGTAGCTCTTCATCAATGGATCACTCGGTTGGTGTAGAGTCTCATGCTACAAGGAAAAAAACCGCGAGCATTTCTCAATCGCATGCCTGCAAGAATAGCTCAGATTCATTCTGTTACATTTGCAGTAAATATGAAGTGAGCAGTTTGCGAAAATCAATCGACGAGGAAGTGAAAAGTCTTTACGAAAAGTTTTTTGACCGTAAATTGCTGCACCAAGAAACAAAATGGGTTCCTCACGTCATTTGAAATTCCTGCCGACTTATATTGTATCGTATAAAAAATTCAAACAACGAAAAGTACCGCAAGTACTCTACACCAACCACATGGAAAAAACCCGTTATTGCGAAGGAATGCTACTTTTGCATGAATTCCGTCAAAGGGTTCAACGCCAAAAATAAAAATAACATTTCGTACATTAATGCGTGAACAGTCACAAGAGCAATTGAAATCAATAATTGGATTACCGAAAGACGGCGCTGAATTTGCCGCTTCATTTCTAAAAAAAAGAAATCTTCTAGAGCCAAAGACAAAAGTTTCATTCTATCGCGACAGGGACAAAGAATTCAGAAAGTTTTTCGTTGAAGACGAAGAGACGTCTCTAGTGTACTGCACTGACGTTAACGGACTAATGAACCACTTGAAGAAAAATGTGTACAGAGACGAAGAATGGCGACTTTTCATTGATTCGTCAAAACGCAGCATTAAGGCTGTTTCACTGCATAACATGAATACTTACGCTCCTATCCCTATAGCTCACTCAACGGTCATCAAAGAAGAATATAACAATGTTAAAATGCTTCTTAAAAAAGTTAATTACACGAATCACAAATGGCAAATATGTGGTGATCTCAAAATCATAACAATGATATTAGGCCAACAATCGGGTTTCATGATAGAGCCATGCTTTATATGCCTGTGGAATAGCAGAGATCGAGCCAATCATTACAGCAAAAAACATTGGCCCTTAAGAGATTCATTAAAACCTGGTTCTCATAATATCATCAACCAAAGCCTCGTTGATCCAGAAAAAAATTTACTACCACCTCTCCACTTAAACCTTGAGATCATGAACCAATTTGTCAAGGCGTTAGACAAAGATAGACAATGCTAAAAGTATATATCCCTTTAATTCCCTAATGTTTCAGACGCTAAATTGAAAGAAGGAGTCTTTGATGGACCACAGATTCGAATATTGACAAGAGATACTAATTTCGTGATCCACATGACGAAAATTAAATGGACGCTTGGGAAAGTTTTAAAGCAGTAAACGCAAATTTCCCCGGTAACAAAAAGTCCAGACAACGAGAATATTGTTGTGAAAATGATTAGAAACTACAAAAAGTTAGGCTGCTTGATGAATTGAAAACTTCACTTTCCAGATTCCCATCTGGATAAATTTCCAGAAAATGTTGGTTCTTTTCAGCGAAGAACAGGAGGAACGTTTTCATGAAGACATAAAAGTGATGGAACAACGATATCAGGGTAGATGGCACGAGGTCTTGATGGCTGATTTTTGCTTGATGTTGAAATGGGAAACGAATGTAGGCCTTAATCGCAAGCGTAACCCTTTGAGTCGTTCCTTCGAAGAAAAAAGAACACGTTATAGAAGGCAGAAAATAGACTAAAGTAGGTCTACAAATCAATTTAATTAAAATAAGAAGCAAGATAAAATGTAAACACGAAAAATAGTATAAATATATCCCTTAAGTTTAAAAAAAGCAGAGAGAAAATAATGTTGAATAAAACTCTTATTCATTTGCATGTTTAAGTTACAGTTCTACATTTTAATTGATACAAACATTGTGAGGTTAATTGAAATGGGGTCGATTCTACTGTCGAGTAAACCTATTAAGTATAGCACACATTTAAAACTAAGAACCATACGCTTACATAGCTACACGTGTGGTTGAATTTCATTCGGCTAGGTTAGATTAGGTCAGGTTTTGTTAGGTTAGGATAGGTTAAACCTCGATGTAGGTTAAGCCGAAGCTGAATGAAACGGTACCTCTTTGCAGCTTAAGCCCAAGCTGATTCAAACGGTACCGCAAACACAACGGGACAACACAATCAGTTTAATTGTGTTTCGTGAGGTCAGGTTAGACTAGGTTCGATTTATTTCTAGGTTAGGCTCTAATTGACCCATGCGATGTAGCACACATTTTCTACTGGGAAAATATGCTTCCAGAGCTTTACGTGTAGTTCAATAAATTTGTGTTAATTCAGGTTAGGTGAGGTCAGGTTCTGTTGGGTAAAGTTATGTTAAATAAGTTGATATCAAGCAAGGATTGATCCTTCACAGTTGTCGACTTGTTTTTGAAGTGAAAATTTGCATCACTGGCATTATTTTGAAATTCATTTGCCTCAGTGCATGATTTTTCGTCATTTTTTGAGGTTATGGCTCAACCATGACGTGATGGGTGATTTTTGATACCGAATTTGAATTCAGCACCCCAAAATCCATAGGAATACGAGTGTCTTGTTACCAGTTCCGCACACTTTTTTTAGTGTGGCTGTGTTATGATTAAAAATTCATGAATATGTAATGTTTTTAAAATTAAATATGCAGAAGTGGTGATAAGGGGGAATTTGTCTATGCGCCCAGCATAAATGTGAAAATGTGAACCCTCCTATTCTAAATTGTGCATTATCATGCAGCTGATTTGCATGATCAGTTGATTCATAGGTAACAATGTCTCCTCCTCTGTTTCAAGGTAGCGACTTTCGTCGTCTTCTTACGTAGCATTCGTACGAATACTCTCTGTCGTTATAGATTATTACTTCGCGCAATTATAAAGGCTCCGTCTGCCATTACGGCACATTGTACGTCTTGTACTTATTTTAGTTATGAAACGCGTGTTTGCACGATTGTTAAATAATTGTTTAAAAATTCAATGATTGCATTCAATAAAGTATAAGCAAATTAACAGTTGATTATCAGTGTTATTACATTATTTGGAATAAGCTGTTACGGTCCAATTTTATTAAAGTAAAGGCCACAGCAATGAGAATCATGTAATTGGACTCTTTTACCATTTGATTGCATGCAAAGTGAATTGCTCTTTAACACTCTTCTTAAACTAAATACACACACAATAATAATTACGATTCTACATTGAATGTACAAGATTTTCGATAAGAAATAGATTCAAAATAATGTAATGCTCAGTACATTTTGCATTTCAAGACTGTATTCGCTGCGGACATTAGGACAAAGAAACTCAAACGTGAGGTATAAAAATATGGTTTAAAAAATATTAGTTTTTTAGGGATATGATGACCATAACAGTTATATGGAAACGCAAAGTTGGCATTCGGAAACATTATCGAAATTATTTAATTTGGGTTCATCAATAAGATGTGCTCACATGGCTTAAAGTTTGAGGTCCCGCCAAAAATTTTTAACACTCTTAAATTAGGGTAACTCAATACTAGATATCGACAAAATCTGTTCCATACTTTTGATTTACTGTAGAGTGAGAATTGGAAGCTGCAAATACTTCATATATTATTTACTGATACACGTTATTTAAGATTCCACAATGCAAGCTATTTTCTTTCAAAAATTCATTGCTACTTTGTTTAGAAGCAATATGATTAGCAGCTGATAAAATTTATACTTGCCTCCTCTTCAATATTTCTTTCGAGTATTGGAAATCCTCTGGTGCAAACAGGAAATGAGGACAAGACTTTCATGACGGCAAACTAAGTGTCCTTCTAATCCTGCAATGTGCTAGGGTACGATACTCTACCCAAAATAGTTCCTTTCATAGTTCCAGGATCTGATCTGAACCAAACTAAAGCCAACTTTGACATTCGGACCTGAGCAACAAACGTCCTATCTTGAAGGATGAAATCGCAGACCGAAACCTTCTTGAAACGAGTTTCAGATTGAATTTCATTCCTACCTTACAGTCTGAATAAGTACGTCTGAAGCATTATCTGGGAAATGCAAAATATTGAATGCATTTAAACATTCATTTTCCCTGTCGACGTTCGAATTTTCTCACCGGTAATAGCCTCTGGGAGTGCAAAAAAAACTTAAATATGATAAACGAGAATAGTCCTATCTTTACAGTAGTATGAGACGGTTGTTTCTATAAAATACCTGGTTGTATATGAACGAAGATGTATGCATCGTCCTCAAGTAGAGTGAAGATGTTGCTCAACGGGCTCGTCGTCCTTTGACCTTTGTTTCGATTGAGCCATGTGCTTAGATGTGGTATTAGCCTTGTCGCCTATCTTCCTTGGTGATCGTTATTCTACGATCGTTATATCTCTGCTCCATACATCATAATAGCGTGCGTCGCTGTCACTAAGACTCGGAGTTTGCTTGGATGTGCTTTTTTGTTGGGAGCACCATCTTAGTTTTCTCTACAGAAAGGTCAAGCCTGTAGTTTTCTATTCAACCAGTCACGTGGCGCATTACTTGGTTCACCATTTACTGGCTTTTTAATTACCACCAGTGTATGATCTGCTTACCCTGAGAAATATGTGTCGCCTGGTATTTCTATTCTCAAGATGTCGTCACAAGGACACATTCTGGAAGTATGTACCAAGAATCGAGCCTCAGGCTGCTCCGGCCGTAATTTGCTTTCTTCTCATGACTTTTCTAATGTTGTAGATAAGGACTCTATCTGAAGATAGCTCCTTATTACACACGGATAAGATAGTCTGGTACCTTGAAGCCTTCCATACCTTTAATGGTCTCCGACTTTCTGGCCATATCGAAGGCGTTTTTCACACCAAAGAGTTGCTAGTAAATCAATTATCTTGAAATGCCCGCTCCCCTTTTCCACTGTTGATATTTTTTCCAATAATTCTCGAATAAAATTTATCGCAGATCGGCGTTTTTTGAAACCGTACTATCTCTCGCAGAGATCACCCGCCACTTGCACAGCAGCAAGCAGACGAGGCTTCACTGATTAAGGCCACAAGCTAAACTTTCCACGGTTCATGAAAGAGTCAAGATCTGAGGCAGCTGTTTAGCATGTTCAGTAGGACCTACGTACATGCGCAAGCTACAGCTTTCAGGGCCTCTAGTAAAATTCCTTTATGAACTTTAGTTCCTATGTTTTGTTGAAAAGCGACAGCTGCCCTTAGTTCCTTTTCGTTGAAGAGTTGGATCTCAATTACTGGAATTCTACCTGTGTCCTTCTCTCTGATCAAGTGGGTTGGAAAGAGCGAATCGACGATGCTACCGATGGTTTCGGCTGTTATTACCGTAGACGCTGATAATGCTCCAAGCCTTCGGGAAACTATTTTTTTACCATAGAACCTATAGCTCATTATTTACTTCTGGGCGAAGTGTATTTCAGCTCTGCGTTTTCTCGACCTGACATATATTCTTAGTTCTTTCTTGGAATTAAGAAGGAAAAATAATATTTTTCGACTTCTTCCAGACCATTTATTCGGAATTGAGCAATAGCGTTTAAGACGCCGACAGATTAACCGCCCCCTCCCCCCCCGCTTTCCCTTGGCCGATCCGTACGCTTAGACTGGACCTTGTTATAAACGTTCATGAACGTACGGGCTTTCAACCAAGGAGTTTAATATTCAACTAGAAACTATGCATTTTCAGCGACGTACATTAGATGCAATTGAATAATAATTATTTAACAATCGAAATGGTATGAAAGTCGAAGTGGTATAACAACATAATGATAAAAATAAAACAGATGTAATCAGACTCGAGATAGGCATGCCTATAATAATGGGGTTCAACATGTAGGATTTCGATCACCTCCTTCTTTATGAAAGATAGATAGCCATATGAACATTACATCATATGTTTAGCAATAACTTTGTGACTGTTTTCTACATGGATAATGTAATTTTGATGTTTTTTTATTTAATGCGAAAGGGGCGTTTTGTTCCTCCTGCATGAGTCCTGTGACAACTACAAGTATTTTTCTAATTTGATAATTTTATTTAACCTTAAGTTAACTCTGCATATAGTCTCAACTAGTATGGCGACTAAGGTTTTGAAATTATGGAAATTTTTTTATTGTATGCTTTCGTTCAATAAACCTTTGGTGGTTCCTTAAAATTATTGATTATTACTGCGGTTTCGTTTATTAATTGTACTAAGGAGGGTTAAAAATAACTGTTTCTCAAAGATTCGGATGGCCAAAACTCATACACCCACACCCTAAGGTTTTTCCAGTTTTTAGGGATTATAGTACTACCTCATAATGAGGCGAAACTTCAGGCAAGTATATTTACAAGCACTTCTTTTTCATTGAAAATAACTGCTCCTTATAGTGCTAAATAGTAGAAAATCATACACCTAAACTGAGATATAGGTGCAAATAAATTTTTCGTAAACTAAGAAAAATTAAACAGAGTATCTTCAAACAAATGAGCTTGCACTGTACGAGCTTTTTTAGGTAGAGGCATTTGTTGTTTCGTATTGGCTTGCATGTCTTCTATTCCGTATGACTGGAAATTCGGCAGCTGCAGGCGAAATGACCTTTTTTACTGAAACTTAAATTGCCATGATTTTATTAAAAATCTATAACATATGTAATTGGGAGTTCGTATGATCGTGAATTTGTCCTGAGTTTATAAAAAATGTTGTTTGCTGGTTTTCTTATTTTGAATGGCAATATAGCGCCATATTGCAACCGGAAAAAACGTCTAAGAGGTGCATTTCAAAGTATTTTTCAGCCAAAATAACTTTTCCTGATACACAAAGGCGTTAGAAAATTACGCACCTACACTTTAAAAAATTAACAATTTTAAACGACTGCAGCACCATCTTGCAATTGAGAACAATGTCTGGCAAGTATATTTTTAAATGTTTCTCTATAAAATTGACCTGTTTTCACGACTGTAGCGCCATCTTGTAACTGGACTGAAAGCCTGGCAAGTGTATTTTCGAGTGTTTCACTTAAACTACAATCAAACTCCCACATAGCACTCCCTTCCGAGAATTTAGCCCATGTCGTTTGAGGAGGAGTGTGGGGGGGATGCTCACTCAGTCGAGACAAAAACGCAGCGTTGCTGTAAGGCGCTGTACCTTAACGGCCTGCCTGTGTAACTGCGCAATGACGTTACAATAGTTCACTCGAAGTAGGAACCATACACATTACGAATAGGTACGATGGCGAGCTTGCGTTTTCCAGAACATGGGCTTTGATTGCTACTGAAGTCGATAGGACTAATCGCATTATTTTGTGCGTTTGAAAGAGTTTGTCTTTGACCTTGACAACAGCGCCATCTGACACGCGCATACATATCACCAAGTTGTATCTCAAAGTTTTTAGAGCAATAATAATGAAAAAGAGCTGTAACTAGCAATTCATTTTAATCAAAAATGTTATACTAAGGTTTAAAACTAATTACATAGGCATACCAAAAAAGGGTATTGTCTACCAGACGAGATAAACATTTCTATACGTTTCTGGGGCCGCTGAATTTGAATCCGGAGTTAGTTTGACTCAGTCAGGTCGTATTTCGTTTCTATCCTCAACAAAATTATAAAAGTTAGAACATCCATGAAAACACTCAGAAAGCAAAGCGGTTATATGTTTTTAGGGTTGCTAAATCCAAATTTAAAGGTCATTTGACTCGGCGAGGTAGCATTCCATTCATGAACTAAAAACAAATAAATTAAAACACTAAAATATGTTCTCAAAATAAATTTCTTGTATTCAGCATCCGGTACATATAGAACTTGTTAGACATTCTTTGACTATGGCTATCAGTCTGTAGCACAAAATCCTACCTCCATAAAAGTGAAAACTTCCAGAAAATAGTAGCTGATCTGATGAAAAACTTTGGAAAACTTGGTTGTTTGATGAACCGAAAGTTGCAATTCTTGGACTCTCACATAGATAACTTTTCAATGAATTTGAGGCAAAGAGAGGTTGTTCAAAAAGAGGTAAAACGTCACAGAATCCCCCTGCATAGGTTCTTTGAGAATAAAAGAACAAGATATTATAGGAAAAAATTTAATTAAATTTTCTTTTACGTGTCAGGGACAGTTTTCGGCGTTAAAAATTTGTTTAAGGTTATGATTGGAATGCGACCACGTCGAGTCTAATGACCTTTAAATTTGGAGACAGCGACCCTGAAAATATATAACCGCTTTGATTTCTGGATGTTCCCATGAAGGTTCCAACTTTTATCATTTTTTTGAAGTTAGGATGAAATGCGGCCTGAGCGAGTCAAACGAACCCCAGATTCGGATTCACCGATCCCAAAAACGTATAGAAATGTTTATCTTGTCTGGTGGACAAGACCTTTTTTTGTGTGCCTGTGTTATTTACTATAAGATTTTTGGTTAATATTTCACTGAAATTCAAATTTCTTCTGAGTTGATGGCGCTGTCGAGGGCTCTTTTTAACATACTCTACGATTCGATAAAGAAATACAAAGAAAAAGTATTAAATATGCAGAGAGAGAGACAGATTTTGATCATTTCTAAACTAAAAGTAAGAACTGTAATTGGGACACAATCGGATCATCTCTATCTATCTCGCATGATAGAAAGGGAGGTTCGATCGACTTCAGGTACCGGGAGCCATAATCTCCAAATTTCAAGTGTTCATGTGAGAATTGTGAGAACAGTGTTTTATCTGTCCAATAACTTCTTTGTATGTATAAATGGTTATAAAACTTGATGTTCTTTTGGATGCTGCTGCCCTCGAATGGCTTAATCAAGCGATTGTCAAAGTATCTGAACCAATTATTCTAGAGAAAACTCTCCTTTTAAATGATATGCTCAACGGCCCGCAAAGGTTTAAAGTATCTACACAGGAAACTCATTCACTTTAAAGTGTAACAGCTTTTCATCCTCATTTCCGTTGAATGTTTAGTTTACCCTTATCTGCATATTAAAAATACATTTTTTTAAATATTTTTTACCACGCATTAAAATCCACCGTAAACGGCTCACACGCCTCTGATTATTTACGTTCAGAGTGGAGCTATATTCGGAAAGTTAGGACCAAACTCATCTTCAAAACCGGTACAATCTACGATTTTGAATGTAAAGTGTCCTCAAACAACCATGCGGTATAACATAATACCCCACTCCCTCTATACACTTCGTTGCATGACTGTAGTGCAATATTGGAACAAACAAAATGTCTAAAAAATGTAATTTCGAGTGTTTTTCATTTAAAATAACTAGTCCTTAGATACGGCGATATTAGAAAAGGATGCCAAAGTGATCTATTTTTTTTTTTTAATTTCAATCGCAGAAATAAAATTCCCACAATCGGAGAGGGGAGGGCAAACTGGCATTTTCGAGAGTTTGCATGGAAAAGAGATGACACAAGTTATGGACTAAGGTTGTGAAGAAGTATGGGCTAAGGTTGTGAAGTAGAGGATTTAACAAAAGTAAAGCAAGAAGAAGACATAGTGACATTTGCGTAATGTTTCAAGTTATTTTGCACACGGAAAAAAATATCCATTACATTTTATAGAACTAATCCTAAAGTAGATGATACGCTGGGTAGTTTATTAAACGTTAAAATCGTCTTTGTTTTAAATTGCGTTGAACTGCTCGCGAAACTATAGAGAACAGTTCTATAAAATTATAACCGATTCTTGGCCACAACAAAATTCATCTTCAGTATTATCATATTATTACTATTATACACAATATACATATTTGTTTACCTGTTTAATCACACCATTATTTTCTATTACACAATTACTACACTATTTATAATCGCACGCTATGAAAGCTTTTATTCGCCGCGGGTTCGAACCCTATAAGTTTCCCATTCCTAACGCCTAAAGCCTTTCGGCTAGCACAGCTTGAAGCTGTCTGTGCAAGGCCATCTGCAAATTTTCGTGACTCATTCTGTAAAAAATATTGCTACTCTTATGATAATATATGTACTAAGATTTTAGATTTTAGAAAAATTAAAAATTATTATTGTATATTTTATGTGGTTAAACAAGATTTAAACTAAATCCAAAAATATTTCAAGATATTTTAAAAGATTAAAAAAAATTCAATACACATTTTCAGAAATTTCATCGATTTTAAAGAATTTCCACAACTTTGCGAAGATTTTAAAAGATTTCATAGACTAAAGAATTCAAGAACATTATTATATTTTAAAATTACTTTAAAATCTGAAAACTCATTTAAATTCTACCGAAATTCCTTGAAAATTCTTCAAAATTACTTAAAATTCTCTAAATTCATTAAAAATATCTTGAACTCTTTCAAGATCATTCGAAATCTTTTAAAATTCGATTATAAACTTAAAAAATTGTTTAATCAGGTATTTCCCGTTAAACCCCTTGAAACTCCTGAAAATACCTTTAAATACATAAAAACATTTTTAAATTACATTAAGATCCTTAAACTCTTTTGAGTAATTTTAAAATTATTTCAAATGCTTTGTAATATTTGAAATTCATTTACAGACTTTTTAAACGATATTAAATCGATTGAAATGCCACAAATTTCCCTAAAATCAGTCAAAATCTCTTGAACTCATAAAAAGTATTTTAAATTCTTTAAAATCTCATGACAATTCATGCACATTTTGAAATTTTTCTAACATCTTTTAAAATTCTTTAAAATCGCTTGAAATCTTTTGAAATTCATTTATAAACTTTAATCTTTTTTTAATTTAAAAGAATTTTTAAATCCCGTTAAATTATTTTGAAATTAATTTAAATTATTTTAAACACTTGAACATATTTTGTAATTACACAATAATACATCAAATCTTTTGAAATTTCTTGACATATTTCAAAATCATTTTAGATATTTTGGAATCCTTAAAAATCTGTAGAACGCAAAGGGAAATTGAGGAATATGTCAGAATATTTGTGAATATTTCAGAATATTTCGCAATATCAAAAATATTTGAGATTATAAAGAATATCAAGAATACAAAAAATATTGAAAGAATACGTGTATGGAAATATTTAGTGAATCTATCAGGAATATTGGAGTGATCGACCCCTCGGCTTATGGAAATAAATCGGTTTAAAAATATAACATTGTGAAGACAATTTTTGCATTCTCATCAAGAGAAGGTATTAGATTTGCGTAAAATTTGACCCTACCCCCCTTTTTTTGTCAAATGTCTACGTTTTGAGAGCCCCTGAATCCGAAAAACAGGTTTTTACGAAAGCGTCCGGCTGTCTGTATGTGTGGCTATTTCTGTGTGTGTGCGTGTCTAGACTTTTAGGTTGTAGTACGATAACTGTCGAGAAAATTGATAGATTGTATTGTCCTAAAATAAAGGTCAAGATCGTTGATCAGTCATTTTGGATAAAAATTCAAAAAGTGAGCTTATTTTATACATTTTTGAGACCACTTTTTTTAAAAATTCAATCATTTCTGTACGGATAAGCGAGAGTATTCAAACAGATGAACAATTTATCTGCCTGACTTGTTTCTATAGAAACAAAATTTACTAGAGTTATAGCATATACCCGCGCAGAAATCGCCCGATTTCAAACGTAATACCGATCTGGCCCCGAAGGGATTTCCCGATCTGGCCCTGATCGGTAGAACCGTGTGGCCCATACCTGGACCCGACCGGGCCAGATCGATTTCCTACTGAAACGCCATCTTCATGCGCTCGAAGAACTAGTGCTGCTTGTTTTTTTCTGGTAGTGCAGTGAAATTTGTATTCATAATACTCGTTTAAAATATTCTAGCAATGTTTATAAATGCATAAGGCGAGTAAGCCACGTGTTCAGAGGCACCAAACACCACTCAGTACACCTCGAAACCTATGCGAGGAAGATGAGAGTAAGTAATTACACTATGAGGGCTCATTGAAACCTAACCTCAAATAAATTAATAACTAATTAAATTGTTTGACGTAAAATTAGTATATTTACCATCAAATGAGTCAAATATTATTATATGATGAAATTGATTTCTTTTGTTTTCAATTATTATTAAAGAACTCAAGGTTTTTCGATTTAATGTAGAGTTAGAATCATCAAATCTACTGACAAGAAATGAATTGCAGTATGCACAAAATTGTAATGTTTTTAAATTATAAGAGTAAAATAGGTGATACAATCGATTATATTATTGATACTTTGATTCTGTATTAATAATAAATTTAATAAAGAAATACATGAAGGACAAATTTTCATGACATTCCAGCAAGAACTAGTTACTCAACTGCGCATGCGTCGCATTCGGCATCTAATTGGTTTCGCGCGAAGTTAAAATGATAAACGAAGTTTTTTTTCTTTTTTATTATAAACAATGCAATTTCAACTTATAAAAATGTCCATTAGGGCGAAATGAATTAATAATAATAATAAAAATTAATGAAATGCATATTCTATAAATAATATTTAAAGCAAACAGAAATATTTAATTCAAAAATTTTCATTTTTTCTTAAAAGTTGTTTGGTATATATTTCTTCTTAACCGATTTAAAAAATAAAACGATCTAATAAATGATGGCGCAATTTTTTGGCAAAAAATTACCTATAACCACCTTCTTGCCTGTAGTACGTTAATTTTAACTTAAAATAACTTAATTGGAAATTTAAAATATTAAGGTGGCCTTCGAAAGGAGAGGACTATTCGATAGTTTCTTGTTTACTTATATAAAAACTCCATTTGTGAAATTCATGAATGGATTATAATGAGGCTCGTCGTGTACCGATCGGGCACCGATCGGGTTTCCCAATCGGGTGTCCCGACCTGGCCCCGGTCTGGGCGTGTGTTTCATGCGTGGCCTGGCCCCGACCAGGATTCACGATTGGGACCCGACCTGGACTGGTCTGGCCCCGATCGGGGCCAGACCGAGATTTCTGCACGGGTACCTAAAGGAAGGCCGCTCATTGGGAAGAAAAATGACTTGTTTGGTTCAAAATAACGTACAATCCACAACTCTTTATTGATTACGACAAAAAAAATTGGAAAAAAGTGTATAAGATTTCTAAGAGAGTTGTCTAGCCTGATTTTTTATTTAGATTTGAATTTTTTTATGAATAAACAAATATGTCGAAAAAATGGCCTTTTTCTATTTTACGTTCCCGGTGCTCGTCAATAACGGGATAATGGTTGAAATCGCTTAAGTTGCATACCATTAGCATTAGTTACAAATGTTCCAATATTAGACAATGTACAAAAAAAATTGTCATTAACAAATTTTTTGTTAAAAAAAAATGTTTTCGACGATTTTCGATAAATACATGTTTTTTCAAGTTATGTTGCAAGAAATTAAAATGGAAACATTATTACATAAAATAAATTTCTCTTCTGATTATAATTGTTTATATTATAAACCAATTTAGTGTACAAATGTAGTAATAAGACATTTTTCGACAGAAATATTCGTTTTTTTCTTTGTCGATTTTTTTAAATCAAGAAATTCATAAAAATTTTAGCACAATTCATAATTTGTTGATTAATCTTATGGGAACTTCATGACAATTTCAGGAAATCGATAATTTTGTGATTTTTTAAAACAAATTTAATAACCAAATCCATTATTGGGGCATCTGTCGACGGAAATAGTCTTTTTTGTTTTCCTCAAATAATGCATTTTTTTTATTAAATTTGTTTGATAGATCATTAGATTAATAACAAAATTATGAATTTTTCTGCTAATATCATAAAGTTTAGAATTTAAAAATATGTACATCGAAAAACAAACGAATTTTTCTATCGAAAAATGCCTGATTACTGCACTTGTTAATAAAATTTGTTTATAATATAAAGAATTATAAACTTAAGAGACATTTTTTTTAATCTCATATAATTTCCATTCAAATTTCTTCCAATGTAAATAGAAAAAACGGTCACTATCACCAAATTACTGTTGTCGATGTTTTGACCTTTGGTTTTAAAAAATCTGTGCACGTGTAAAGAATATACAAAGACCGAGCGCGGAGCGTGAGGTATACCCGAGTCGAAATATAGGCCCTTAGTTACAACAGATTTTGAAGAAATAGATTTTCCTTTCGCACAAATTTCTTTTGAAATTAGGAATCACGAAATTGAATGATTTCAGTTTCAAAATTTATAAAATAGGGCAATGTCAAAACTTTAAAAATTGAATATTTTAAGATTCGATCATTGGAAATTATTTACACTTAAAAGCGTTCAAAATTAAATAATTGAAAATTGCAAACTTTTGAATTTGAACAATTATAAATTTAAAGCGATTAAGATTTGACAATTTTGTATTGAAACCTAAATTGAATCATTCAAAGTTGAAGCTTCTGAAATTCTAGTATTATAATTGTTATCACAGAACAAAATTATAATTTTACTTTCAAGCTAATTAGGCGAATTATTATAAAATCAAAGAATGAATTTAATTATACTAAAGAAAATTTCAAACTTAAAAATAATTTTAAATGGGAAATATTAAAAATGAAACAAAATCTACCCCAGAACCTTGAAACTGAAAGAATTCGAACTTAATTTTAAACTGACAAAATTTATTTTCACCAAAAATTGTGATATTAAAACTTTTTTTTTAATCAAAGTCTTTAAAATTTCAATTATTTGTGTTCAATTTAAATCACATTAAAACTAATCATTTTCAAATTGCTAATTAAACTTTCCCAAATTCAGCCAACTTTCTTCAAATTTTAAAAATATGAAAGAAATTTAAATTTCTTTACAAAACAACATATATATCTCTCTCGAGAAATTCTGCGATTTCAAGTGTAGGTCCCTGCTGATTTCAAATGGATTCGGTCAGCGATGATTGTTTTTCGTACGTTACTCTCCAAAAAACCGACGTTGATTACAGTTTACTTGTAATCACTCTTAATAAGATCACCGATGGTTATAAATATATAGCAAACATTTGGATGTAACATTTACTTAAAATAATAAATTGTTTCTTCAAAATGTCATATTTTTAAACTAATTTATTTCTATGTGCCGAGGGGTTGATCACTCCAATATTCTTGATATATTCACTGAATATTCCCGTACACGTATTCTTTCAATATTCTTCGTATTCTGGATATTCTTTCTAATCTCAGATATTTTTGATATTTCAAAATATTCCGAAATACCCCGAAACATTCACAAATATTCTGACACATTCCTTAATTTCCTTTTGCGCTCTACACATGTTTAAAGATTCAAAATTATTTAAAATGGTTCTAAAAAATGTCAAAAAATTTCAAAAAAGTTCATGTATTATTGTGTAATTACAAAATATGTTCAAGTGTTTAAAAGGATTTTAATGAACTTCAAAATAATTTAACGGGATTTAACAATTCTTTTGAATTAAAAAAGATTAAAGTTTATCAATGAATTTCGAAAGATTTCGAGTAATTTCAAAGAATTTTAGTAGATTCTAGATGAATTTTAAAAAGTACAAGAATTTTCAAGAGATTGTAAAGACTTTAAAATACTTTTTATGAATTCAACACATTTTTAGTCATTTCCACGGATTTTCTGACATTTCAATCGATTTAATATGGTTTACAATTTTTAATAATTTTTCAAAAATTCAACAGAGTTTAAGGATCTTCACGTAATTTAAAAATATTTTTATGTATTCAATGAGATTTTCAGGAGTTTTAGGGGATTTAACGGGAGTTATTGGATAAAATTTTTTTAAAGTTTATAATCGAATTCCAAAGTTTTCGAATCATTTAAAAGAGTTCAAGATATTTTTAATGAATTTAAGGGATTTTAAGTAATTTTTTTAGAATTTGTAAGGAATTTCGGTGAAATTTAAATGAGTCTTAAGACTTGAAGATAATTCTAAAATATGAATAATGTTCTTGAATTCTTTAAAGTCTGTTAAATTTTTTGAAATCTTCGCAAATTTGTGGAAATACTTTAAAATCTATTAAATTTCTGAAAATATATATCGAATTTTTTTTAATCTTTTAAAAGCGTGCGATTATAAATAGTGTATTGTTTTTGTATTGGTAAATAATTGTGTCCTCAAACGTGTGTACACATATTAGGGTATAATAGTAATAATATAATAATACAGAAGATTAATTTTTTTGTGGCAAAAAATCGGTTATTATTTTATAGTACTGTTCTCTGTAGTGTCGGGAATAGTTCAACGCAATGTAAAACAAAGTCAATTTTAACTTTTATTAAACTACCCAGCGTATCCTCTACTATAGGATTAGTTCTATAACATTTAATGGATATTTTTTCTGTGTGCAAAATAATTTGAAACATTACGCAATACTTTCATTCTGTATAGGAAGGTAGAGTGTGGAGCGATAAATCAGAAATAAAAACTAAGCCTCTATTTTGACGCCCCAAATGGAAGATTCGGATATTTGTGCCCATAAGAGCGCTCTAGTAGGGGCAGAAAATCTTATGGCAATATCCTCTACTTTACAACCTTAGCCCCTACAAATATTAGCCTAAAGACTCTCAAAGTAGGGGCTATATTTCGACTCGGGTAAACACATTATCGAGTGCGGAGCGCGAGATAAATATATTATAGAGCGCGAAGCTCGAGGACCAATAGTCGCACCCCCTAGGCGCACTCAAAAACTTGCAAAAGAAGCGAGTCGCGCGCGCGGCGCGCTATTAGAATATGCCTGCGGTGCGGGCGGATTTTTTATTTTAAGTACATGTTACATTCAAATCTTTGATATATATTTATACCCATCGACGTTCTTATTAATAGTGGTTACAATTAAACTGTAATCAACGTCAGTTTTTTTTTAGAATAACTTACGAATAACCATCATCGCTGACCGAATCCATTTGAAATCAGCAGAGACCTACACTTGAAATCGCAGAATTTCTCGAGAACGAAATATGTTATTTTTAAAGAAAATGATACTTTTTTCATGTTTTCAAAATCTCAAGAAAATTGGTTGAATTAGGGAAATTTTAATTTGCAATTTAAGAATTATTAGTTTTTACATAATTTGAATTTAAAACAAATAACTGCAATTTTTAAGGCTTCGATTATAAAAAAGTTGTAATATCACAATTTTTTGTGAATGTAAATTTTGTGAGTTTAAAATAAAGTTCGAATTTTTTAAGTTTGAAGGTTCTGAAGTAGTTTTTCTTTTCATTTTTAATGTTTTCCATTTAAAACTATTATTTAGTTTGAAAGTTTGCTTATTATAATTCAATTCATTCATTTATTTTATAACAATTCGCCTAATTAGCTTCAAGTTTAAATTATAATTTCATTCTGTGATAACAATTTGAAATTCTATAATTTCAGAAGCTTTAACTGTGAAAGATTCAATTTAGTTTTGAATACTAAATTGTCAAATCTTGATCGCTTTGAATTTATAATTGTTCAAATTCAAAAGATTGCAATGTTTAATTATTTAATTTTGAACGCTTTCAAGTATGAATAATTTTCAATGATCTTATCTTAAAATATTCAATTTTTAAGGTTTTGACATTGCCCTATGTTCTAAATTTTTAATCTGAAATCGTTCAATTTTGTGATTCTTCAGTTTAAAAGAAAATTTTGTGAAAGGAAAATCTATTTCTTCAGAATCTGCGGTAACTAATTTGTAGTTATTTTCTGTGGCATAGAAAAAACTCAATGCAAAATATTTATATCCTTCTTACCTTTTTCTTGAGACGTTTCTTCTCGTGTGTTTGACACCTTTTTTGGGGGGTTGTGAATCTGGGTTTTTTATAACTATCTTGAAAATCTTAGCGCTGGTTTGCATTTTTCCTTTCGCTTGCAGCCACCAGATTAGGACAAACTTCTTTCCTCTTCACTTTAATATTTATTATTTAAAACCACTTAAACTGTTGCTTTGACAAACTCTGGTGATGGAATTTTAATGAAAGCAACAAAGTATCTGTCGCGAAGGGGCAAGCGTCAAGGCAACGACACTACACATTTTGTGCGTTAAAAGAGAATTTAAAAATGCTACGGAGAATATGGAACTTTAAAGGAGACATAAGCAAAACTCAAGAATATAGAGGCAAGACCCTCACTGTAGGGGCTGAAGCTCATTCAGAAGCAAAATAGAATGAAAATATCTTTAGGAGTGGCTACGTAGGAGCTAGTAGAACGAACAGCCGCAAAGTAGGGACAATACTTTCACTTGGAGCGACAAATTAGGGCCTATATTTCTCGGGTTTTGACGTTGGTTCCATACCACATCTCAGCACTGTGTTTTTCTGTTCGTGATTTATTAGAATATCTTGAGCTTTTAGTGCATTTTTACCGTCTCTACTTAGGTTGAGTGACTTCGCTTATACTTGAAAGGTGCGGAGTATTTAAGCCCCATAGAGGTAGATGAGATAAAAAGGGACAAAAAAGAACGATGAGTCATCTTTTCGGCTGCACTCGAGTTCTGTAACGCGGTCAGAAAAGCTGTCGAATTCGGGCCGAAGGTTTAGTTGCGTTCTATGCCCTTTCCTCCACTAGATCTTGGTTGTGTGTTGGAAAAGGTCCTTACGTTAGCTTTGTGTGTGCGTGTTTGTTATGTAAAAATCTTCGTGTGCATATCCGCTCCTTAATTTTTAATATTTCATTTCACCGTTAGGATGGAGCCACTAAGATTGAATTGATGATAAGTGTAAAGAGTACACAAATAATAACACAGGCCCAAAAAAAAAAAATGTCCGCACGAGACAAGTGACTAGGCTCCCGTTATGAATTTTGAGCTGCTGAATCCGAATATGGCCTCAAAATTTGTCCTACGCGTATCAGTTTTCCCCTAGATGCAAGAAATAAGAAAAAGCTAGGAATTTTCTAGTCACCCAGATCATACAAAAAATTTGTCTGTATGAGACAAGTGACTAGGCTACCCTTATGGATTTCGAGTCGCTAAATCCAAAAATGGCCTCGGAATTTCTCCTACACGTCTCAGTTTTCCCTTAGATGCAAAAAGTACGGAAAAGTTTAGGGACTTCTGGTCACACAGGTCATACAAAAAATTGTCTGCGCAAGGCAAATGACTAGGCTACCCTTATAGGTTTGGAGCCGCTAAATCCAAACCTGGCCTCAGAATTAATCTTACGCGTCTCAGTTACCCAGTAGATGCAGAAAATTAGGAAAACCCTAGGGAAAACTTGCACGTTATTTAAGATAATTTCAGTATACGCGAAAATGAGCACGTCGATATTATATTCTTAAGTACAATGACTTGTAGATACTTAATTTGTACACAGAAATTCCTTAGTGTGCCTTCTATTTCCCCTAATTTGTGTCATTCTAGGAAAATTGAAGAGCTTTCTCAGATTATATATATTTAAACGGGAAAAAATGACAAATACCTAATATCCTTCACAGTTTTGTGTGCGAAATCAGTCACTTTTTCCTGGCAGACAACATTTTTTTTGTAGCCCTGCCTGATCATAAATTACTTTGGCTTTTTCTACATTTTTTATCTAGGGAGAAAATGGTACAAACCTGAAAAATTCGGAGCCCATATTTAGATTGAGCACGCAAACCTGCTTCAAAATATAACATCTAATTTTATGCATCTAGGAAAAAACTGAGACGTGTACAAGAAGTTCTGAGTCCAGATTTGCATTCAGCAGCTCAAAATCTATAAAGGTAGCAAGGTCACTTGTTTTGTACAGGTACATTTTTTGTATGCCCTGTGTGACAAGAAAATCCCTAGGCTTTTCCCTACTTTTCACATCTAGGGAGAAAATGGTGAAAGCTCGAAAAAAATAGTGGTCAAATTTATATTGAGAGCACAAGACTGCAGAGAAAAAAGCATTTTTCTTATTTTTTGCTTTATAAGTCAGTATAACATGTTCAAGACCTTCAATTACCGTAGATTTATCCTAGCTAGGGGAAACGGTAAGCACAATGGGGAATTTTTGCGTTTGAATTTGATCTATAAGAGTCACGAAACATAAGAATATGACACCAGTACGTTTATCTTTCTGTATGCTCGTATTATCAAACTAATGTCCAGAATAGCCCCAGTTTTTTCCCTATTTTCTGCATCTAGGGAAAAACTGAGACTTGTAGGACAAATCCTGAGGGCAGATTTGGATTCAGCAGCTCAAAGGCCATAATGGTAATCTAATCACTTGTCTCGTGCAGACAAATTTTTTGTACGGGCTGTGTGACGAGAAAATAGCTAGGATTTTCCCTACTTTTTGCATCTAGGGGGAAACTGAGACGTGTAGCGAAAAGTCTGAAGCCATATTCGGATTCAGGGGCTCAAAATCCATAAAGGTAGCCTAGTCACGTATCACGTACAGACAACTTTTTTTTTGTGTGCCTGTGTAATTATTGCGACTGTTTACAGTGAACAATTTGATTCCCATCAGGGCGAAATAATGAAACTAGAATTGTTCATTCTAAATAACATATATTCACGTTATAATTGTACAGCGATATATTGAGTCATTACGACCCGTCTGTCATCAACTCTGGGCTGCGATTACAAGACGCCACATTGACCACACAATTACACACCTTTCTAAAAATGTGTCAAATGCGAAATTTATCATACGCCCCCAAAATCCGATTTTATGCTCAAAACCTATTTTTTGGTAATTGTTCATTTTACCACTGTGAAAATCACAAAACTGAAATCGAAAATATTTTAAATATGTCCTTTTATTTATTTCTTTAACTTAAGCAAATATAATGACATTTTTAGTACCCAATAGTTTGTTATTCTTAATATAATTAACGTGAGTTAAATTCCGTGTGTAATAATCTATTTTCAAATTATTTATTTTCTACCTATGTTTTCAAACGAATAGTTCTATTTTCAAATAAAAAATATCATTTTTCAGTAAATAAATACTTTAAAAAAATAGTTGAATTTTTAACCAAAGATGAATTTTTAACTAACATGATGACTCTACAAGCAAACAAATAAATCTTTAACAAAGGACAGATCTTCAGCAAAATAATTTAATTTCGAAACAAAGAGAAGAATTTTAAATACCTTGAATGAATCTTCAACCAAACAAAGATTTTAACAAAGTAGTCCAACTTTCAACCCAGAAGTTTGACTTTCTTACCAAAAAGACGAAATTTCAACAAGAAAAAAATTTTTCAGTCAAGAAAGAAAAGAAATGTTATCCAGATTGATGAACTTTCACAAAAGAGTTAATTTTGAATCAATACGGTTGCAGTTTAACCAATAAAGAATTAACTCCAATAAAAAAAATTAGCCTTATACCAATAAATACGAAGTTCTAACTAAAAGAGATCAATTTTCAACAAAAAATGGAAAACTATCATTTTCAGGTAGAAGTTAAATTAAAGTAAAAAACAGCGATTTTCACCAAATATTTAAATATTGAACCATAGATTTGAACCGTGCAACAAAAAAAATAATGTTTAACAAAGTGGTTCGACTTTTACACGAGTAGTTGAATTTTCGTTGTAAAAAAAAAACAATTTTTGGCCAAAAACTGACTGGTTAATTTTGTAATTAAAAAAAAAAATTTCAATTAGTTTTCAACGAATAATATAATAGTGGATACGTCAAGCACAAAGGATTACTTCTTTATAAAATTCTTGATTTTGCAACCTAATAATAAAATTCTTAACTAAAAGTTTAATCGTTAGACGGAAACAACTGACAAAAATTAATATGAATAAAAGGCCAATAACTTACAAACAAAAAATTATTTCAGGAAAATTTTTTAGTATATTCTTCTCAAATATACTGCAGTAGCTTTAATTTATTGATACAATATTTGACTTAATTTGAGAAAATCCGGAAGCTACAATTTGGCCACATTTGAGAACTTATTAACTAACATCATGGATTTTGTTCATTTTTCAAAGAATTACATTTCTCAAAATTACCCTTAAATGATTTTTCAATCGGCAAATTTTGAAAATAATTATCCTTCTTTTAAAAAATAATATGTTTGATATTACCGGATCCAGATGTTTTTCTACTAACACTTTTTGTTTTTTTTACTTACCAAAATAATTAAATTTTCAACTAAAAAAGATAAATTATTAAGAAAAAATGGAAGTTATATTTGCAGTTCAAACATTTATTTTAAACTAAATAAAATAGACATTTTCAACCAAACTTTCAACCAAAAGAAATGCATTTTTTATTAAAACAATGTGTCTTCTGCCACAAAAAAGTATTTTTTAACAAAAAATTGTATTAACCAAACAGTTCAATTTGCAAACGAAGAGATGAATGTTTCACCGCAGAAGATTTTTTTTTAACAAAATACATGAATTTTCACAAAAATATTTAAAATTAAAGAATTTTTAACCAAAGAAATTAATATTAAACCAAATATAATTTTCATTGGAAACTGAAAAAATATGTAGTCAATTATTAATTTGGAAAAAATTCGTGTATGCATAAGATATATTTAGAAGTTTTGAAAAGATTCCAAAATAATTTAAAGCAGGAAACAATTTTTAAAAATTGTAAACAAAACGTAGATTTTAGAAGATTCCGAACACAATATTTAGAAGCTTTCTAAGTCTTTTGAAGAGCTTCAAAAGAATACACCAATTTATCCAAATTCCCAAGAAAACTAAAAATTAATTTCTTGTTAAAAAATTATTTTGAAAAATATTAAATTTTCTTTTTAATTTTCAAAATAAAATATGGAAGATTTTGAAGTAATTTCTTTTTTATTTTGCCAGATTTTCAAAAAATTAAAGCAAAAATGCAAGTCCCAAGAAAATCACAAAATTGGCAATAGATTCCTGGAAAATTGTTTAATGATTTTTTTCATTTTCAAGAGTATATTTAAAAATATTTTGGAACAATTTTTTATGTATAACTAAAGTTTTCTAATTGCTTAAAATAATATAAATTAAAAATTTGATTATTTTTTTATTAATTTTACGATGAAACATTTTTGCTTATTTTTTCAACCCACCCCCACCCCTGAAATGCGCTTTAAAAATATTTTATTGAGTGATGGTGCAAGCCCTAGAAGTGTAACAGATATTTCCTATAAGAAAAAAAAAACTTTTTTGTAAATTCTATCCAGAATCGTTAACATCAGGTAGATCGAGTTGAAACTCAACATATGTTTCACGATAAGCAATAGGATAAGAATAGAAACTCCTTTTTCAAATATGACCCACGTAAGTTGGTTTTTTACACTTTCAAAAAAAACCATAAGTAAACAATTTTGACCCAGAAGTTTGCTATGCATATACATCTGAAACTTGTGAAAAAATACAGTAATAGTTCTATTGAAAAACTAAAAACAGTCCTGGATACCTCTCAGAAATATCTCTGGGAATTTTATTCATTTTTTAAAACAATTAGATTGTCATTAAACATTGTGTCTTCATTATAAATAAACGTATTAATCGGCAAGAAATTTCAAGTATAAAAATTCCTAGTATAACAAAAATTTTAATGATGGGAATAATTTGTATTACGTTTAAGTAGACCATTAGAGAATTTTTATTCTCTTTAGAAAGTGCTTGTTTTGTACGATAGAAATATTGAAGAGGTTTATATCTTGAGCGGGGTCATCATAAATTCGCCCGCAATACCTGGGACCAGTACATAAGGGCGGACGCTTGCCTTTTCCTCCACGGCTACCTGGATACCCTTGTCTTTCCAATGTGAATGGAACAACACAACATACAACCCAGAAGTTAGCAACTTTGAAAATTGTACCTTGAATTAAGAATACTGCGATAGTCCTAGCGTATCAGTCAGAAAGAAATTTGACGTACGCAGGCAGATTCTTCACTAACATGACTCTAGGTTTTTTGTTTTCAAATTTGTTTGTAAAAGCTAATTAAAAATACTACGAGGGTAGTTCAATAAGTCCTTAGAATGACCAACAGATGGCGCGCGAATCGCTCCAAATCATCTGTTTTCAGTCAGCACCACTCCCGACTAG
>NC_046661.1:69761438-69769617 GCF_010883055.1 Belonocnema kinseyi | reverse complement strand
ATATTAATTTAAAAATTTTTTAATCTTGTCTTTTAAGGTTTAAAAAATTACGCTCCTATCAGAAAAATATCCGTAAAAAATTTTTAAGTGTTTTTTGGTTCAATAATTTTTGGTTCACTTATTATCGAATCTCATATTATTGTACTCAAATATAATTATTTTATTTTCAATGATGTATGGAAAAAATAAAAGAAATACTACTTATCCTACAAAAAGTAATTGCTGAAAAATTTGCTATTCTTTTTTAAAGTGCACAATTATCGTCAATCTATCTCTTCGTATCTTGCTATGTTTTCCACAAAATGGAGTTATTGTTTTTTCATTCGTTTTTTTTTACGAAAAAATGTAAATTTTCGATTTTTTATTGACATTTTCACATGTTAAAAATAAGTGTTTGCAACAATTTTAAAAATGCTCTACCTTTTTAAAATTTTTTGGAAAAAAGCTGGCAAACGAATTCGTCCTTTCTTTTCATATCCTCACAAAGTATGCCAAAGGGAATCCAATTAAATAATTCCTCCAAATGTTACCGTACATACAGACTACTACAACGAAAACAACGACGACAGACAGACACCGACGTAAAAACTATTTTTTCTGACCCAGGGGGTCTCAAAACGTCGAAATTTGATGGAATCCGCGAAAGTCATTTTTCACATAAAACCTATATACCTTCTCATCAGCATGAGAATGTAAAAATGGTAAAAGGATTTTATTTTTCTGCATTTCAAATTTTATAACTCTGAATATTGAGCTAACTAAACAGGAATGTATTATATTATTATTAATAATAATAAAAATAAAAATATTAATAATTTATTTAAAAAAAATGAAAGATCAAATTTGCTATACGTGTGCCCATTTGTGCACTTAACGGCTTTTTAACCAGCGAAGTTCACTGGCACAATTTAAATAAAACTTGTATTTTTGCTGGATTCCCAACTTGGTACGGGCGCATTATGAACAGTTTTTGTAGGCGGTTAGAAGAAGTACACAATTTTGTGTAGTGAACAGGGTTTCTACTTTACCTGCAAAACTTAATAAACCTGAAATTGTCACGAAATTTTTATGGAGTATTCTAACATTACGTCGTACTCGGTCGGTAACGTCGGAATCCATAAGTCTATACCACTTGGTGGACTGCAAAGCATTGATCAGATAGAAAAGCCATTTCTTTAATTATTGTTAGCAATTGGGGAAGTGTGAGATTTGGACAATCCATTCAGAAAAAACATAATGTGCCGTGATTCAGGTTAGGTAGCATTTTTGGGTTAGTTGGCGGTCAAAATTTTTGAATTTTGGTAGTTCGTTAAAGTGTGTTTTTCAAAGATGTCAACCAATTATTTTTGCACTTTGAGGAAACAAAAATGATCAGAAAATCCTTAAACTTCTCCAACTGCTTTTTAAATCTCTTCAAATTCTTTGCAATAATTTCAAATCTTTCGAAGTATCTCGAAATTGACTAGAATTAATTTTAATCACGTAAAATTTTTAAAATATTCTTAAATTCTTTTATGTCTCTTCACAAGCCTTAAAATCTTTAAATTTTCGGAAATAACTTAAAATATTTTCAAATAACTTTTAAATTAATTGCTTAACATTCTTTAAAGTCACTAAAACTTATAGGAATCTTTTTAATCCTTTAAAAATAAACTTTAAAATCCTGTCAAGAACCTAGTTATTCCTTAAAATCACTTGTACTCTCAGACATCCTGTAAGATATCTTGATAATCCTTGAACTTTTCCGAATTTGTTTCAAACCCCTTCATCTTCTTTCAATCATTTAAAATCTTTCGAAGTTTCTCGAAATTGACTTAAATGAGGTCAAATCGCTTAAAATCCTTTAAACTTTCTTAAATTCTTTTAAATCTCTTTAAAATACTTAAAATCTCTGAATTTTTTCAAATTCATTAAAATCTTTTTAAATAAGTTTTCAAAAACTCGCTTGAACTTCTTTAAGACCACTAAAACTGTCTTAAAATCTTACAAAATAACTTGTGAATCCTTCAAATTCTTTGAACTATTTTTGAATTATTTTTAAATCCTTTAAAAAGAAGCTTGAAGATTCCGCCAAGTCCCTAGTAGTAATTCCTTGAAATCACTTGAATACTTAGAAATCTCGTAAAATTTTTTGAAAATCCTGAAAGTTCTCCTAATTTTTTTTAACTCACTTCAACTTCTTTTAAATAATTAAGAATATTGTAAAATTGACTAAAATTAATTCATATCTTTTAATTCGAAAATCCTTTAAATTTTCTTAGGTTTCTTAAAATCTCTTGCAAATCCCTAAATCAATCAATTTCTTTAAATACCTTGAAATCTCCAAAAATTCGTTACATCTGTCTTAATAACTTTTCAATAACTCGCTCGACTTTCTTTAAAATCACTAAAACTGTCGTAAAATCTTATAAAATCTCTTGTAAATCTTTAAATCTTTTTGAACTATTTTTGGATTATTGTTACATCGTTTAAAAATAAACTTTAAGATTCCGCCAAGTCCCTAGTAATTCTTTAAAATCACTGGATTGCTTTAAAATCCTTAAAGTCCACCGCATTTTTCTTGAACCCCATTCAATTTCTATGACAACATTTTAAAAACGTCAAAATTGACTGAAATGAATTAAAATCTCTTAAAATCATTCAATTTTTTGTAGACTCCTTTAAATCTCTTGAAAATCCTTAAATTATTGAATTTTTTTAACCCTTGAAGTCCCTTAAAATTTATTAAAATCTTCCTAAATAACTTTTTTTGGTAACTTTTTAAATAGTTTTAAAGTCTTTAAAATCACTAAAACTGTCTTGAAATTTTTGTAAATCTTCTGTAAATCTTGAAATGTTTTTGAATTATTTTTAAATCCTTAAAAAAATCATGAAATCCCGTCAAGTTCCTACAGTATTTCCTTAAAATTACTTGAATTTTTAGAAATTCTTTAAGTTTTTTTTTGTTGAAAATCCTTTAACTACTCCAATTTTTTTTTAATTTAGGAAATGAAAGAGGCGGTAATAAAGTCCATATCTCAGCTTTTGTTCCGGAGGAAAGTTTGAAGAAAAAAAAATTTCTAAGAGAATGCAAGTAGAAGTTAGATCGGTACTTCTCTGTCCCAACTTACGTACACACGGAAGGAGATATCATGTTGAAAATTTGGCACGCTAAATAGAGGGCACGAGGGAATATGTCCCTGATCCTAACTCATTAGTATCATGAAAAAAGTTTTTTTTTGTAAGAGAAATACAGTGTTGTGGAACACTGCAAAGAATTTTCAATTTTGTCAGCGGGCTAACTATAAGGTTTATATTCAGCAAAGTGGGGCAAAGCAACCAAAATTGGTCACAAACATTATACACATATAATCGAACAACTAATGTTTGCACTTTTTATTAAAAAGAAAAAAACAAATTTATATTATTAAATAGCACGTGTCTGACATACGTGTCAGCTGTTTCAAAGCAGCACTAGCGCAGCGAGTACACAATTTCGAACTTCTACGGGTCTGTGGGTAAAGCAGATTGCATGATTAGCTACAGAAAAGGTTAGAAGCATGGACATAGTATGGGACTAGGCCAAAGATATTGACTAGGCATGCCATTGCGGGGATAATGCAATGAGGGGGGAGGTCCGCAACCTTTTTATGCCCCGCGACAAACATAGCAGCGCCCACATGTTTATATTTTCTTGCACAGTTTGACGGCAAAAAACGCTCGTGCGCATGATCAAATGGCACATCGTAAGATGGCGGCTCTCCGCACTCATGGAATTCTCCCCCCTACCGTGAACTCAACCCCGCTGCTGTAAAGACTAAATGTTCCCGCGACAATCATTATTTTCATTAATAAACTTTTTTCTTCCCCCAACTCGGTGCAAGGCCAAAAACGATCCTTTAATATTTATTAACATTTCCCGCAAACAATTTCCGCGTTATTCAAACTTTGATTTTTCGATATGGATGATAAAATATTGATCTTAGGACTGACTTGATCAGCTGTTATACTCATCACATGGCCTTGAAGAACTTTTCAGAAAATCGCTTGACATTCTTTGAAATCACCTAAACTGCCTCGAAATTTGAATAAATCTCTTGCAAATCCTTAAACCTTTTTGGATTCTTAAAAAATCTTTAAAATTCCTTCAAAGTCGTTCAATTTTTCTGTATTCTTTTAAAATCCTTTCCAATTTTTTGAAATCGTTAAAAATCTCTTGAGAAACCCTAAGATCACTTAAAGTCCTTTTAAATCCTTTAAAGTCTCTTAGATATAAATGTATTTGATGTGAAACTACTTAAAATCACTTATTATCGAAATGTATTATGACATAAGTCGCCGGCTATTGAGGTTATAACCTTAATTACAACAAATTATATTTTTTCGTGATGGATTGCCTAATAGAACATTTTCCAGATTGCCAACAATAATGAAATAAATGGCTTTTCTTTCCTAAATTCAGAAGCTAAAATTCAAAGCAACAATGCTTTGCAGTCTACCAAGTAGTATAGCCTTACAGATTTTGATATTACCGAACGAATGTGACGTAATATTAGAATACTCAATACATCTAGAAAAACGTTAAAACTTCAAGGATTTTTCTTGAAGTTAGGGGATTTTTTCGAGAGCGTGCTAAATTTTCTGATTTAGTTCAAAATTTATTTCTTTGCTTGATAATTTGTCATTTTGTTCATAATTTTGTCTCTTTGGTGGTAGAATATTTCTTACTTAAAAAATGAGATTTAGAAAGTCGCCTTTTTCAGTTCCTAATATCCACTACTACGTCTTTCGTTGAAAAAAATGTGTTTGGAATAATAATTTAATCACTTGGTTGTAAGTCAAACTTTTTTGTTAAAAGTTAATTTTTATGGTTGAAGATACACCATTGCAAATAAAAAGTCACTTTTTTGGTTTAACATACATTTTTTTAACAGAAAATTTAACTCTTTAATTTTTGTTTGCAAATTACCTTCTTTTTTATTAGTTCTTTTTTGATCTTTTTGGCTTAAAATTCAACTATTACAGTTTAAAGATTCATAATTTGGGATGAAAAGGATCCCGCACCAAATGTACAGTAAAATGGCCAATGGTGAAAAATTCTAAAAAAAAATTTTTTTCTGTATTTTCGAACCTGCAAAGCAATAATTCGAAGGAAAAAAGTAAGAAAAATGGACAGTTTTTTTACAAACAATTGTCAAAGTTTTAATTTTTACATGTTTTTTAATAGAAAAATTCTGATTTTCGTGAAAGTTTTTTTTCTCCTAAACTAATAGTTGGATTTGGTTAAAACTTGCACATTTTTACTATCAGTCCTACCAAAATAAAAAGTTCATATCCAAGATCTAGAAAGATAAACGGTTTATGGGGTATACACCATGATATAAGGGTGTTTTTATACCTCAAACACCCAAGTGTGGAAATTATCATTTCGTAGTAACTAAAGTCACTAGGTATTTTTTATTCTATTACTAGGGTACGAAATAACTTTCAGATAAGTAGAGGAAATGTGCATGTCAAGGGGTTGTTTAATCATCCCTTATTTAGAGAAGCACAGAAATTAACTTTTCGTAAGAAATAAATCACCAAAGATCAGGCTTATAAAGTCACATTAAAACATATGCAGGTAGCCTTATTTATCAGGATTTTCAGTAGAATTTATTTTCAGGGTCGTTTAATCATCCTCTAATTATTGAACCAAGGAAATCGGTATTTCAACGGGATAAAGTACCACAGATTTTCTATTATAAAATTGATGAACAGAATCACTTTAAAATATATACAGGTAGAATTTTTTATTAGGATTTGCATTAGAATTTATTTACAGAGAGAGGGAGAGAGAGAGACTATGTTTATAAATATGTTTATGAATAATTGGACATCCCGCGTAAAAATGTGCTTGTAACTTAATGGTATGAAGAGTGAAGAGTTTCTTGCAATCTTGTCTTATTGCTTCTCTTGCGAACTGTTTCCATCGATAATGAATTAATAAAAAAATCTCTGCTGTTTTGTTCCGTTTAAAATATTGATTTCCCTGGTTCAATAATTAGGGGGCGATAAGACGACCCTGGAATTAAATTCCTATGCAAATCCTGCTAAAAAACGCTACCTGTACATATTTTAAGGTGACTTTGTTCATCAATGTTATAATAAAAAATCTCTAGTACTTTATGCCTTTTAAATTATCGTTTTCCTTGGGTTTTAAAAAATAGGGGGTGATTAGGCGACCCTTAAAATAAATTCTTATGCAAATTCCGCTAAAAAACGCTACCTGTACATATTTTAAAGTGATTTTGTTCATCAATGTTATTATAAAAAATCTCTGGTACTTTATCCCGTTTAAATTATCGATTTCCTTGGGTTTTAATAAATAGGGAGTGATTAGGCGACCCTGAAAATACATTCTTATGCAAATTCTGCTAAAAAAAAAACCCTACCTGTATATATTTTGAGGTGATTCTGTTCATCAATGTTATAATAAGAAATCTTTGGTACTTTAACCCGTTTAAAATATCGATTTCCTTGATTTAATAATGAGGGGATGATTAAATGAACCTGTAAATAAATTCTAATGCAAATTCTAATAAAAAATGCTACCTGTATATATTTTAAAGTGATTCCCTTCATCAATGTTATAATAAAAAATATTTCTGGTACTTTATCCCATTTAAAATATCGATTTCCTTGGTTCAATAATTAGGGGATGATTAAATGACCCTGAAAATAAATTCTAATGCAAATATTGATAAAAAATGCTACCTGTATATGTATTAAAGTGATTTTATTGATCAATGTATTAATAAAAAAATCTCTGGTACTTTAATCTGTTTAAAATATCGATTTCCTTGGTTCAATAAATAAGGGGTGATAAGGCGACCCTGAAATTAAATTCTTATGCAAATCTTGCTAAAAAAAGCTACCTATATATATTTTAAAGTGATTCTGTTCATCAATGTTATAATAAAAAATCTGTGGTACTTTATCCCGTTGAAATACCGATTTCCTTGGTTCAATAATTAGAGGATGATTAAACGACCCTGAAAATAAATTCTACTGAAAATCCTGATAAATAAGGCTACCTGCATATGTTTTAATGTTACTATATAAGCCTGATCTTTGGTGATTTATTTCTTACGAAAAGTTAATTTCTGTGCTTCTCTAAATAAGGGATGATTAAACAACCCCTTGACATGCACATTTCCTCTACTTATCTGAAAGTTATTTCGTACCCTAGTAATTGAATAAAAAATACCTAGTGACTTTAGTTACTACGAAATGATAATTTCCATACTTGGGTGTTTGAGGTATAAAAACACCCTTATATCATGGTGAATACCCCATAAACCGTTTATCTTTCTAGATCTTGGATATGAACTTTTTATTTTGGTAGGAATGATAGTAAAAATGTGCAAGTTTGAACCAAATCCAACTATTAGTTTAGGAGAAAAAAAACTTTTCACGAAAATCAGCATTTTTCTATTAAAATGCATGTAAAAATTGAAACTTTGACAATGGTTTGTAAAAAAACTGTACATTTTTCTTACATTTTTCCTTCGAATTATTGCTTTGCAGGTTCGAAAATAAAAAAAAAAATCTTTTTAGAATTTTTCACCGGTGGCAATTTTACTGTACATTTGGTGCGGGGTCCTTTATCGCTTTGTTTGAAAATGTAACTATTTTTTCAATTGAGTTTTTTTTTGTTTATATTAATTTTTTTAACTAAAAATGTAACCATTTCAATAGAATATTCCCCTGTTGTTATTTAAAATTTAGCTCTTTGGTTGAAAATTAATTTTATGAACTGAAAATGTAATTATTCAATTTTTTAATTGATAATTTGCGTTTTGTGCTTGAAAATTCATCTTTTTGGCATAACAATAATCTATTAGAGTTGCAAAGTCAGAATTTTAGTCGAAAATTCATGAGTTCTGTTAAAAAATAATTTTTTAAACTGAAAATTTTACTATTCCACTTGCGGTTCAAAATTGATCTTCCTTAGTTGAAAATTCATGTATTCTTTTAAAAACCTGTTTTTTTTTGTAGAAAATTAATCTTTTTGTTTTAAAATTAATCTTCTTGTTTTAAAATTCACTTTTAGGTTAAAAATTAAACTACGAGGGTAGTTCAATAAGTCCTTAGAATGACCAACAGATGGCGCGCGAATCGCTCCAAATCATCTGTTTTCAGTCAGCACCACTCCCGA
>NC_046661.1:69757657-69761338 GCF_010883055.1 Belonocnema kinseyi | reverse complement strand
GCCTCTGTAAGTGCTTATTTTGAGGAACTTCCGAAAACGCACTTTTCTGAAGGATTAAAAAAACTTGAAAAACGATTGACCAAGTGTATAGAGCTCCAAGGATATTATGCTGAAAAATAAAAAAAAATTTACCCAAAAAAAATTGTTTTTATACTTCATTCTAAGGACTTATTGAACTACCCTCGTATTCCAGTTTAAAGTTAAACCCGTTTGTTAACATGTCATCTTTTTGATGTAAAATTGATCTATTCATCTTACGAATTACATATTCGCTTTATAGGCGAATTAACACCATAAGTCGTCTTAGATTTTGCGATGTAAAAAGATGTATTTCGTAGCGATCTTCCAGGTGCATATAAATTAATGCTCTCAAGCAGTTCCTTACATGTTATACTCCCGTTTACAATTTGGTGTAAGAATAGGAGATCTTGTTCTTTTCGATTGGACTCTAATGAACTGATATTTAAAATTGCTGCAATTTCTGAATAATCATGAGTCATACGTGGATTGGGAATACCTAGTGTATTAGCAGCCCATATGCAAAATTTATGTTGTACTCTTTCTAATATTTTAATGTGTAATGCGTGATGTGGACTCCAGAATTGTAAGCTATTGAGGTCGCTTTGTACATTTTCTGTATCTTCCAGTTAATTAGTAATCTTATAAAGTTTTAAGCCATCAGCATATTCTAAAGCCTTAATGAATTGAAATAAATCTGGTATTTCGTTGACATATATATTAAAAAATTTAGGAGCTAAGTGAGATCCTAGTAGCGCACGAGACGTTGCGACAAATTCACGTTAGTAAATTCCTGATTTATGAATTGGGTATAAATGGTTGAATTAGAACATGTTGTTCTACCGGAAATGAAACCATGCTGCTAATATACTAACTGGTCTGTAATTTTTCATGTGAGCTTTATCATCCGCTTTGTATACAGGAGCAATATGGCTACATTTCCACTTTTGTGGGAAGACTCCTGTGAATAGGGATTTATTATAGAGAAGCTATAGTGGTTCAGCAATAGCACAACAATTATTGTTTAGGAATATAGGAGCTATTCCATCGGTATCGGTTCTTTGATTACAATCAATTGAACATATTCGCTCAAAAACTTCTAATAATGTAATGTCTATACTACCTACGTCTAAAGGTGCTCCTTTATTAGTCGTGTATTCAGGGAGAACGGTATTTACATATACAGAAGCAAAATTGTCAGCAAAAAACTCTAATATGCCCGGTATAGAATCTGTTTGCCTATCGCCAAGGTACATCATATTAGGAATTAGTCCTTTCTCATTTCTGTTTTCATTTACGTGATGCCAGAAAGCTTTGGGATTGTGTGGGATATTATTTTCTACATTTTGTACATGATGCGAGCGACAATTTTTTTTTAAAGTTTTACATTTCGCTCTTATATTTGAAAAATTATTATATTCCGATTGAAGGCCTGAATTTTCATTCCGATAAAGAGCTTCTCCTTTTCTGCAAGCAATTTAACTAGTTCTCGCGAAAAATATACTGGGTATTTGTATTTTCGAACCTTACGCCAAGGTACATACCTGCCTACTGTATCGTACAGTACGGAGTAAACAAGTAATACACATTCATCGATACAAGAGTTCGCAAATGCCTGATCCCAGTCCGCAGTCGCTATAAACGAAGATATCGCCACAAAGTTTGCATTTTTGAAGTCTAGATAGTAACTTTCTTCATTTCCAAGTTCACTAATTTTCAGGGGAAATGTTATTTCCAGTGCAAGATGATAGTTGTCACAGGTCAACAGTGGATCATCTGGTTTACAAACTGATGTAGCTCCCAATTATTTAAGGTCCAAATCTAGAATTCTACCAAAGGTATTAGGTATTTGATTCATTTGTTACATATTTAGGAATCCATATGTGTCCAAAAGTGCAACTGCACCTTCTCTCGCTGAAGGAAGCGCTTCATCACTCGATAAAATACGGGGTCCTTGTTCATCATTTGACCATGTAATTGTTGGTATGTTATAATCACCTATTATGACAGGTGATGTGTATCTATAGGAATCACATGCAATCATTTTAGTTACAAATTATTCTCTTTGATTGAAAACTTAATTATTCTAGTAAAAGGTTCATAATTTTAGTTGATAAATCATAACTTTGTTTGGAAATGTAATTATTTAAAAAAAAAAGTTGTTTTGGTTGAAATATATATATTTTAAAAAGTGAAAATGTAATTATTTCAATTTAATATTCCATTGTTTCAGTTAAAATGTCAACTCTTTGGTTGAACATTATTTTTATAGACAAAAATTTAAATATTCAAATTTTGATTAACAAATTATCTTTTTTTTTGTTGAAAATTCATTTTTGCGGTTTAAAATTCATCTATTTCAGTAAAAAATGCATGATTTTAGTTAAAAATGATTCCCTTCTTTTGAATTTTCTTGTTATTGAAATTCATTTTCTTTTAACTGAAAATGTAAACATTCAAATTGAAACTGAGGTATTTTCGACGACCAGCCTGTTTCTTCGCATTTGTGACGCTAGCGGGCGTCATCTATTTCCGAGATCAGACTATGCTACTTTTACCTGAGTTCACGCTACCCCCCCCCCCCCCCCCCCCCCCCCCCGGAGATGGAGAAAAATGAAGAAGCTACGAAATTGCACAATAAATTAGCACAATAAATTTTGTTGTTATTATATCCCTCAAAAAAGAGTCCGGGAAAGTCCGTTATGATATTTTATAGCATCTCCGAATTCAGTTTTTAAAAATGTTCATTTTCGTGGAAAAAAGCCGGGGAAACTGTAAGTATAACATGCCCTTAAATTCGATTTTTATGTTGATTATCAAAAACATACGTTAAAATATGAATTTATAAGACATTAAACTTTACATTACGAGTTCATTAAATAAAAGTAAAGGAAATTAATTATATATTCTTAACTATCGACCTGTGATACAAGAATAGATCAGCAATGACGACTGGCGCTAAATCACGGAACTAAAAAGGCTGTTTTTCTACACTATTTCGTTTGATTTATTTTGTTTCGGTTTGTCCAAAACGGCGTCTAAAGAAATTAATAAATTAATCTTTTTTCAGTTATAATATTTTCATTATTATTTTCGCATGGCGGGCTTGTCATTATATAAGCATCAAAAATTTCCGGAATTTTCTAATCTAACATTCTGTTTAAAAAAATATATTAATAATTTGAATTTTTAAGAGAAGCCCGCCATTGATTAAGTTTAACCTTTTACAATGCAACAAAAATAATTTCAATTGATGCATTATTTTGGGAGTGGTTTTACATACACTGATCGCAGGAAGTTACCGAGTATATTAGTGAAGTAAAAGGATCTATTATCAAAATAACTCTAACATAATCATTGATGGATATTAATGTTAAATCATTTTTGTCAGCCACAATTTCATTCTATAATATGTCTAAATTTATGACTTGTATATTTTTTAGGGTACGGAAGATAGCTAACTTATTTATCAGGGTTTAGCATTTGACAATAGCAGTTTTAAAGTAATGTTTAGTAATGTTTAATTACCAATTATGAGACGGGACTTATGTTTCAATGTAATTATTTGGCGACAACTATTTCCCATATCCTTTAAACACGCCAGGAGAGAAAATTTTTTGACATTCTATGCCGCCAGTCCTTAGCCTGGAATAAGTGTGAAGA
>NC_046661.1:69752357-69757557 GCF_010883055.1 Belonocnema kinseyi | reverse complement strand
CCCTGGCGGACCGAAGGAACCGAATGGAGCCTCTACAAAAATACCCGTAGAGACCCCATTGGGTCTCCATTCGATTCCTTTTTAAAAAACTCGAAAAAACAGCAAAATCAACTTTTAAATAGTTGAAATTCGGATTCTGCGTTAAAATTCCCTATAGAAGGTCACAGAATAATCGCAATAGTTTTTTTTTTTGCAACGGTAAAAAGTTTTAAAAATATATATAGGACATATAACGCATGTTGACTGCTACTATACACTTTAAACGTATCGCCTGGGTATATTTTTCAATAAAAATTGAAATGATATTTTCTATGTTCCATCTTAGACTTACTCACCAAATAAACAATCTTGACAAATATTATGCGCTTCCCAGATTTCTGCTGGTGGTGTAAAGTGTGCGTGTGTACAGTTCTCACTGTACAGTGTGTCACTCCAGAACGCAACTATTTCAGACGCAAAGGTATCTCAGGGTCCTTTTCAAATACGGATTATAATGTGAGGGTGCATTATCTAATAATAAAATTCTAGATAAAATAGAACTTCTATTTCTTAGCGTGAACATTTATCATTTATATATGTGAAATCGCCTCAGGATGAAGAAGAAAGTGGTAGGTTGGGCGAAGGTGTAGAAATAAAATTTTGGAACTATAAGGATTTCAGAGCTAGAAAATATTAGTTGTGATGTTAATTTCAGTTTCGGAGCGGGTCGGACCTTCCCAGTAATAAGAGTTAAATAGAGAAAAATTCATATTTGTCAGATTTCAGCGTAAAAGTGAAGATTATTCCATTATTTTGAATGCGCGATTTTTCGAACTGCCTGAAATGTCATTATAAGAATAGGATATCTCGAAAACTAATTTATTTTTATTTCCATAGCGGCCGCCGCATAGGTTCTTATTCCCCCAAAGAGAACGTGTTTTCAATATATTTAATTCCTTGTAATTGTACCGACAGATACACCTCACAGAGATGTCTTCTGTTCCCCAAAAATGTTTGTATTTTGAGATTATTTGATTCCTTCTAATAAGTTCACAAAATATGTGTAATAAATTGTTTTAATTCCTTCATGTGGAATACAAGTTTTGAAAATTTAATCTTAATCAATTCAAGTCCGCCTGTCAAGAGTTAAAATTATTTTAATTTACAGATTAGAATAGATTTCTTAAATGCATTTTTAACACGTACAAATAAATTATTAAAATATAAATGATTATAAATTTAAATATTTTTCGAATTTATAAGTTATAAAACAATTTAATAATGAAAAATAGGTTAAATAAATGCTTTTGTTAAATTTCACTAAGTCGATTGAGGAGAATAGGATTTGCACTTTTTCTGTTCCGGTTGGGGGAATTTTTGGCCAAGGAAAAATCGCGTATTCATAGGAATACAAATTCTTAATTTTTCTTAATTCAACGCTTATTACTGGGTAGTTTCGACTTTCGAATTAGCAAGCCGTGATCGTGCCCTCGGGCGTGCTTATTGCGACCATAGACACGTGCTCGGTCCAACATCCTTTTTCACACTCCTATGATACATGTAGATGTTTCAGAGGACCAAGGTATAATTTAAAACTTTTTTTACGATATTCTCAAATATTGATATATGGCCTTCATTTTTATTTCAGGGTGAAGTACTGACACATAACACGTCGGCCAGAATCATAAGGTCTAATCAAAGCCTAGTACTTCAGAGCATAACAAGAGGTAGTGCGGGATTATATGCATGTGCAGCTGCGAATTCCTTAGGGGAAACTCGAAGTGAACCTTTAAGATTTCGCGTGAAATGTAAGTCGAAACATTTATTTATTCATTCGCTGAATAATGATTTTTAAAAGCCTTATTTTACCTTAATTAGTATAATTATAGGTATATAGTGCAACTTTTCCAGTTACTTATTTGTTTTTCTTTTAAGGCTTTCAGTATTTTTCTCCGTACAAGGAAGCCTCTCCGCTTGTTTGCCTGCTTATATGTTTGCGCTCCTTTTTAAAAGGTACCAGCGCTAATCCTTGCACTCGCCAAATACATAAATTTCTTCATGGTCTCCGAGATCAGCTCACGAAGTAAATTTATAATTTAAAAATGTTAATAATTTAAAATCTCTTGAAACCTTTTTTACATTTCAGGTTGTAAAAAATGCAGAATTATAAGTGAATGAATCTCAATTTAGTTTTATATTGTATTTTCATACCTAATGGACTGCAGCAATTATGGAATATTTTCACTGTAAATTACATAAAAAACAGGAACAACGAAGCGGTCAGACTGTTACACCAACTGGCATGTGATTTTAAATTGCCTTCTTCTGTCAGCACATTTTTAGTTTCCTGATTTTGTTAAGTAATTTTCTATTCTCCATCGTCTTCTAGGGTTTGGATGTGACAAGTCATATTGCTTGTTGCGGCGACATTGGTTATTATGGTAGAACTCTTCCTTTCAACTTTTAAAATATATGATTTATACTCAAGCCTCGTTGTCAATGATTAAATGTGAAGTACCACTTCGATCCACGAATCATGCCACACATTTTAGAGTTACAATACAAAGAAAAAGCTTCATAGTTTCTCTTTCTCTCGTGTCTTGTGTTTCATTATCATGAAAAAGTTCAAAAAGCTTAAAACGTGAATCCAGGAGGCGAACGAGGCATTTGAGAGACTATTCTTACTTGTACAGAAGACTTTATCTCAATATAACTTTATTGCGCTCACATTAATGAACAAGAAGATCTCCTAGCACGTTTCAAGCACGTCTCACCGCGCTACTAACCTCTCGAAGGAGTCACATGGGAAGTCGCAAGAACTCTGGTTAGTAGGGGTGTAGTTTATACAAAGTCTCAATTATTGCATTGGCAATTATTGTAAAACTGACTTCCTGATTTTTGAGTTACCGGCACCTCGCCCCAGTGTCTCCAGAACGTAGAATTTTTCGGCCCCCACCACTCTCCTATCTGAGAGAGACACATGCAAACGCAGCGTGTCGGTGAGTCGGCTCTGTTAAATGCTGCGAAGACCAGCCTCGTGTAAAGCCGAAAATGCACAAGTCGGAATCCGAGCTCTCCCGACATCACGAATGACGATCTAGCTGCGCCTGAAATTTATTTCGGTTTTGAAATCCCGAGTTACATTAGAATCATTTTACTTTTTGTAAAGAGGAAAATATAATTTCCTTTATGCTAATAGATATGGGAGGCAAGATTTATGGGTATAAAATGTTTCAAATTGAATGTTGCATGCCTTAGTCATATATTTAGTAAAAAAATAATTTTTAACAAATAAAAAACGAATTTTTGACAAAATAGTTAAATTTTCAACCTAAGAAATGACTTTAAAAAATATATATTTTAACTGCAAATTTTAGTTTATACTAAAGTTTACAGTTGAAAACATTAATTTTTAACCCACAAAAAATGCGAATTTTCAACCAAATAAATTCATTTTTAACTAAAACAAATGAATTTTTAAAGAAGAAGAATAATTCGCCACGAAAAAAGTTAGAAGATAAAATTATAATTAAAATATAATTTTTCAGGAAACAAGATGGCAACAAAATTTTTCAATTTTCATCTATAGAAACGAATTTTAAACTGACACAATAAGTATTCAACCAAAAATGCACTAGTTAAATTTTGGATAAAAAATGGAATTTTCAACGAAAGTAATTAATTTTGAAGTAAAAAAGATTAATTTTGAACGAAAAATGTATCAGTTGAATTTTCATTTGAAAAAAACAATTTTGTATATAAAGACATTGAATCTACAACAAAATAGACAAATTTTCTACCAAAGAAATGAATTTATGTACAAAAAGACTAATTAATATTGTTCTAAAAAAAGACGAAATTGCAACAATATACATGAATTTTCAACCACATAGTTGAATTTTCAACAAAAAGATAGGGTTTCAACGAAAAATCATACAGTTACATTTTCAGTATAAGAAAATTTTTTTTCAATTTGAAAAAAAAATCGAATTTTGAACAGAACAGTTCAATTATTAACTAAAAAATCAATTTTCAAACGAGAAGATTAATGTTTTATTAGAAAAGGATACATTTTTACTGAAAAAATAATTTAAAGAAGAATTTCCACAAAATCGTTAAATTTTCAACTCCACATATGAATATTAAAACTAAAAAATAAGTATTTAACCAAAAATGGAATAGTTACATTTTAAGATAAAAAATTTAATTTCATGCAAAATAATTAATTTTTTTTATATAAGAAATGATATTTCAACTGAAAAATATTTTGTCAAAAAAAAAAACTTTCGTATTTACAACATAATAGTTACATTTTTAAACACATAGTTGGATTTTCAATTATAAAAGATAAATTTTTAACCATAAAGGGAATGGAAAGAATTCTGAGAAAAAATTCAGAAAAGAACACATTTTTTATTATTTCGTAACAATTTTAAAAATGGTGTAAAAGAGTGTGCAACAAAATGTTACAATTTTTCAATGTTATATAATTTTAGAAAAAAATAAAGAACTTAATTCTTATTAGCCTTCTTGCGCAACTTTGTTGTACAATTTTTTAAAAAGTTTTATTAAAAAATTGTGACACGATTCAAAAATAATTAAAACTTGTATTTTGTAAGCTTTCACGAAAATGGGGAAAAAAATCTTTTAGATTCCTACAGATAATTAAAATATTTTTTTAGTCCGAAAAATTAATTTTAAGAGATTATTTTGAAACATTTCAAAATATTAAAAAATATTTCAAAAATTCTCAACTAATCCAACAAATTTTAAATAATTTTTTTTTATTTTGCAGTATTAAAAAAAAAATAGGAAAAATTTAAATAGTTATAAAAAATTAAAAGATAAGCAGATCTGACAATGTTAGAACAAAACAATTAATTTTCGAATATTTGTTCGCAAATTTTTAATGATTTTTTATTTTAAAAAATGTGCTTTGAGAGAAAATTAAAAAAGGTTTTTAAACATATTAAAATATTTCCTAAAATTTAAAAGCAGGCTGTATAAAATTTTAAATCAAATTGTTTGAATTGGTAATATTATAATAAATAACTAAAAATCGAGTAAATGCAAGAAGTATTAAGAAGAATCCAAGAGATTCAAATCGAATTTTAAACTTAGTTTGGAGATTTGTGACAGGGTGGGAAGACTGTGTTGACGGATTGGTAGTAGCAGGGTTGGGTAGCGACAAAGAAAGGCGTGACAGGTAACAGACAGCGAC
>NC_046661.1:69745101-69752257 GCF_010883055.1 Belonocnema kinseyi | reverse complement strand
AAAGGATAAGATTGTAAAAAATATATAGATGTAAACGGAAAGATTGTAAGGAATGGAAGTCATGTAAACCCTTAGGGGACACATTATGAATAAAGAAGTAAACTTTAGAAGATTTAAAAGAATTTCGAAAGATTTCAAGGAGATAAAACTTTTTTTCTTAAAATTCCTGAGAAAATTTAGAAGATTATAAGTCAGTTTTTTACATCATGAATGATTTTTCAAAATTTTAAGAAAAATGTTAGCCAGTTAAATCTACTTTTCGGAATTTGGTCATTTTTAATATATTAGAAATATTAATAAACTTGCAAACATTTCCGAAAATTTCTTAAATATTTTTTGGTATCTTCCAAACTTCTAAACGTTGTAAGCGTCTTTTAAGAAGACTCAAATTTTTCCTAATATTTTGTAAAATCAAATAAAATAACCATCTTTTAGGTCCTGTAAATTCTTTTTTTACACATCTCTTTTCATTCTATTTTAGGCTGTAATCACTATTTTGGGGATTTTAAGAGAAAAGCCGAAAAATTATTAACTTGGCATCACATCCTTTCTTAATATATGAAAACTTTACAAAACATTTTCTGTTTTAAAATACTTATCTTAATATTGGAATATTTCGCTTTTACAATTTCATTTTAATTGCAAAATAATTCTAATTGTAAATAATTGTAAAATAAATTTAACAACATTTATTTTATGAAGATATATCTCATGATTTTAAAAGGACAATACAATAATTATAAAATAAAGTCTTTATACAGTAGCATATAAAAACTGTATTCTGTATACATTAATTTCTTTAATGAAAAATAAGAATACTTTTATAAATATTGTTAAATTTTATTTTATTATGATACTTAGGGAATATGTTTCAGAAATGAAATGATAAAAATATCTCGATTAGTTAGTAAAATACTATTAAGAAGCGCCTTTCAAATTATACGTTAAAAATGTTAAAAATGTTAACAAACGGTTGTAAAAATTTAGCTCTAACCTTATGGATAAGTTTCAGAAATCGATATTCCTCTTATCTTTATTCAGCAAATGATTTTGCCCTAAACATAAAGCAGATTAAAATACATTACAAAAATAAAACTGAGAAAGGTCAGAAATTCATGCAGTTGTCTGTTAGAAAATCCCACACATTTTCTGATAAAACTCCTTTCCATACCACATTCAAAGGAAAATTTTCAGCAAATTTTTATCAAATGATAAATCTTTTGTACTCAAATGGAAAAATGAAAATCTTTCATTAATTATGGATGTTTAATTGACGTCAGTTCCCTTACTATTTACACTTGAGAATTGGGGAATCTCCTTTACGCAAACAAAAAGTATGAAAATTTATCGACTATTATTATTATTATTTATTCATTTTACATATATGTATATTATATCTTATCAAAATTTAATATGAAAATCTTAAATATTAAGTATATTTAAATACTACAATTTTTAATGTTTCAAAACTTTTAGAAATAATTTAACAAATTTGATATGTAATTAAAAGAAAACTTTTTTATATAACATTCAACTCATTTCAAGTTATCTTTTTTGAATTTTTAAAATATATGTCATTACTTATTCTGATTGGAAATAATTAAACCTCTTGTGATTTATAGCGGGGATTCTGCTTGAGAAGAAATGCACTGAAAGTAATTTTTAAAAAATCATTCGAATTTTAATTGTAAATACTTATAATTGTACACAATTTTCAGGCGCATTTATTTTATTTTTCTACAAGGATTTTTAGGTTATTCAGTTTTTCAAATCAGTTTATCCTACGTTTCTAAATCTCTTCTTAAGTTAAAATTTGTATGAATCTCATCAATTCTACTAAATATTTCTTAAATTTATTTTATTATTTACATTTTTTTAATTTCTTAATGCTATCCAATTTAAAAACTTCTGCTCCCCATTTCGAAATTTTAGGAAATCGTTTCATGTGTTTAAAAATCTTTTAATAATATAAAAAAATAATCTCCTAAAATTAATTTTTCTAAATAAAAAATTATTTCAATTATTTCTAGGAACCTAAGAATATTTTTTTTCATGTTCGTGAAAGCTTACAAAATTCTTAAAAAATCTTTACATGTTTTAATTATTTTTTATTTCTTTTAAAATTTTGGAATATATCTTAAACTTCTCAAATTTGAATGTAAATTTTTAAACCAACATATAATTAAAAAGATTTTGCACAAGCAGGCGTAATAAGAATTATGTTACATTCATTCAAGATGTAAAAAAATTTACTTATAATCTTCTAAATTTTTCCTAGAAATTTGAAGACAAATAGTTTTATCTCCTTTGAATCTTTCGGAGTTCCATTAAAGCTCTTAAAGTTTATTTTTTAAATCATTAAAAATCTAAAATTCTAACCAAATTTAAGTTCAAACTTCGATTTAAATCTCTTTCATTCTTCAAAATATTTATTGAATTTACTTAGTTTTTTGAAATTTAATAATCTCACCAAATTTAAACATTTCTTTAAAAATTTTTATTTTCTTCTAATCAATTGCAGGTAATCCTTTGATACGTTTAAATCCCTTTTTAAATATTCTCTTAAAGCACATTTAAAAAAATAAAAAATCATTACAAATGTACGCACAAATATTAGGAAAATAATTCTTTTTTTCTATCCTTCTCAGACCTTTTAATCTTCTAATCTTTAAGAATTATTGAAATTTTTCCCGATTTTCTTTTAATTCTGCAAAGTTAAAAAAAAACTTTCTTTGAAATTTTTCAGATTCTTTGACAATTTTTTTTAATGTTCTATAATGTTTTAAAACGTTTTAAAATAAGTTTATAAAATCATTTTTATTATTCCTACAAACCTAAAAGATTTATTTTTTTATTTTCGTGAAACTTTACAAAATTCTTTAAAAATCTTTACACGTTTTAATTATTTTCGAATCCTTTGAAAATTTCTGAATATCTCTTAAACTTACTCAAATTTGAAAGTAGATTTTTAAAATCAACATTTTCTTTAAAAAATTGTATAACAAAATTGCACAAGAAGGCCTGATGAGAATTATGTTCCTTAATTTAAAGTGTAAAAAATTGACTTATAATGTTCTAAATTTTCCCAAGAATTTTAGGAAAAATAGTTTTACCTTCTTGAAATCTTTCGGAATTCCTTTGAAGTTTCTAAAGTTTGTGTTTCAAGTCTTTAAGGGTTATGTATACAAAACCGCTACCGGTAAAAAAATGTCGGTACCGGTAAAAAGCATATTTCACGGATATAGCCTAGAGTAAGAAAGAAAATATTAAAAAATTATTTTTTCGCAAATGTATTTACTGTTGCTGCTTGATCCTCAATATCGGCCATCTTGCTAGTTTGTTTCCTAGATTAAGCCTTGGAAAAATGTTATTTGTGTGACCAGTAACAGAGGTGCCTTCTAGTCCGACAATACGTTGTTGGAAAAGGGTAAGTATTTTGATCAAAATTATTTCTGTTAAAAGACACCGGGGTACCTTCCAGTCCCCCTCCCCATGAGATATTAAATAAAAGTTACAAAAATTTGAATTCCATGAATTCCTTGGATTCCGTGAATTCCACGAATTCTGTGAATTCCTAAAAGGTGGAGTCTACATGCGAGCTTAAATTATTTCTTTGACCAGTCATTAGGATGCCTTTCCGCCCTTACGTAGCGTTGGAAAAGGGGTAGGGGTGCGACCTTGCATTATTTCTGTGACCAGTCACAGAAGTGCCTTCCCGCCCCCACGTGGCGTTGGAAAAGGGCTAAGGGTACGACTTTATATTATTTCTGTGACTAGTCACAGGGGTACGTACCCGTCCCAACGTGGCGTTGGAAAATGGGTAGGAGTGCGATCTTACGTTATTTCTGTGACTAGACACAATCATGCCTTCCCGCCCCCACGTGGCGTTTGAAAAGGGGTAGGGGTGCGAGCTTACATTATTTCTGTGATCAATCATAGGGGTGCCTTCCCGCCCCCACGTGGCATTGGAAAAGGGGTAGAGGTCCGACTTTTCATTATTTCTGTGACCAGTCACAGGGGTTACCTACCCGCCCCCACGTGGCGTTGGAAAAGGGGTAGGGGTGCGACCTTACATTATTTCTTCCATTAGACTCAGGGCTGCATTTTCGCCCCCACAAGACGTGAATAATAATTCTTGATTCGAAAATTGACGATAAAGTGTGATTTATACATAGAACGTTTCGCTAAACGAGTCAAAAGCTAAAAACTATCAAAATAACTCCTCAATTACATGGTCTCACTCTGAAATGCGTAAAAATCCCTTACGTATGATTAACATATGCTTTTTGGCGGCACAGATAGTGTATATAAACTTCGTAAACAAAAAACGTAATTTTTTAAAAGTTTTAACGCTGCAAATTATATTTGCATGTGTTTTAAGGTCCAGATTTGTAATCAGCCCACCAACACGCATCAGTATGCGATTTAACAAAAAAATGTAAAAAAAAAGGAAAAAAAGCCGGCAACATGCAATCTTGCTGGCGCCAGCAAATACCAATGTTGCCGACGCCGGCAGGCTAGCCACTAAGTTCCTTAAATTGTATAAATTCCTTGAATGCCATGAATTCATTGAATTGCATGAATTCCTTGAATTCATTGAATGGCATGAATTCCTGAAATTGCAGGAATTCCTTGAATTTCATGAATTCCCTGAATTTCGTGAATTCCACGAAATCCATGAATATGCGCGATTTGCTGCTACCTTGCTAGAAATATGCTTTCTGAAAAAACCGGTAAAAAAACATTGTCGGTACCGGTAATTTTTTTTGCGCTACCGACAATTTTTTTTAACGGTACCGACAATTTTTTTGCCGATACCGGCAGTTTTTTTATTACCGGTACCGACAGTGTATACACTTCGTTCTTTAAAAATCTAAGTTTCTAACAGAATTCAAGTTTGAAATTCGATTTGAATCTCTTCGATTCTTCGTAATATTTCTTGCATTTACTCCACGTTCATCTATTTATTATAATAAATAGATGAACTGAAACATTGCGCTTTAAACTCTTCTACAGTCATCTCTTAAATTTTAGGAAATTCTTTTATATGTTTAAGAACCTTTTTTAATATTCGCTCAAAGAACGTTTTTTAAAATAGAAAATTCATTAAATATTTTCCCATCAATCCTGAAAAAGTTCTGTTTATAATCTTTTCAGACCTTCTTAGCCTGCTAATCATTAAACACTATCCAACTTTTTCCTGATTTTCTTTGAATTTCGGTAAAATCAAAAAGATTGCCTTAAAATCTTCAGATTCTTCATTGACAATTTTAAACATAGTTTACAATGTATTGACATTTTTTTAATTAATTTTTTTAAATAAATAATTATATTAATTATTCGTAGAAACCTAAAAGAATTCTTTTTATTTTCGTTAAATCTAAAAAAATTCTTTAAAAATTTAAAAAACCAAAAGAAATTGAAAAAATTATTGTGCAATAGAATTGCACAAGAACGCTTAATATCAAATAATTTCCTTATTTTTTCCAAAATTATAGAATATAACAAAATTTCATGAACTTCCATTCTCTTGACACCCTGCGAAATTCAGTTTACTTAAAATCTCCTCCTAATAGCCAATTAGTCACCGAAAACGAATCGTGAAGTCAAGGGGGCTCGGGTTCGGGATCGTGCATTTTTGGCTCTACAGGAGGCTCGCCTACGCGACATGTAGCGGAGCCGACTCACCGACACGCTATGTTTGAATGGGTTTACCCCATATAAATATGGCTTAGGGCTGTTGCAACGATTCAATATATATATTGCTAAAAATAAATTATCCTTCCGGCTTATTATGATGTAATTATGACATTTAATTTGAATTCACATTTTGTAGTTTTGAATATTTTGTCTAAATATTAAGCTCTCTTGAAACAATCAGCATTTAAAATGTTGCATTGATAATTACAAAATTAAATTCATTTAGTGTTTGCTTATTTGTGACATTATCAGTTTCTAACCTAGCATCTTTCTTTGGCTTTTTCAAATATTACTAAATTTAATAATCAGAAAATTTGTATAATTTTAAATAAAGATGTCGAATCACGAAAAATTATTAAGTTTTTTAGTAATAGTAATATTAAATTTAAAACCAAACCCAATTATCCCTAGTAAAAAAAGAATGCTTACAAAAATGTACTACATTTCTACAACTATGATACTTTGTAAAAACTTATACTTTCTTGTACTTTCGTTTAGGAAAATGGCAAAAATGAACAATAAATTATAAGTTTCTACAATTCGAACATTTTCGTAACTTTTTCTTAATATTTTTCTTGACTTTGGAGTAAGAATCTACAACAATTTATAGAAAACTGCAGGATTTCACGGGTCAAACTAATTGAACTAATTGGAATTAGTTCAAACTAATTGAAGTTTAATAGTTAGACTTTCAATTTGAACAATGAATAATATAAACAATAAAATAGCCTTGGAATGAACTGAAACTTTGATTGACGAATGCTAAACTATGACAAATCTATGGTAAATTTCCAATAAACGTTTTGGAAGTAATTAAGCCATACACGCATTTTAATTTTTCCATACATCGGTTTGCGAAAATACTTGTAACTGTATGGGACTTTTTCCATACGGGGTTAGTATTTTTTTCATACTTGGGTATGGGAAAATGCTAATTAGACACATACGTTTGTTGTATTTTTTTCTATACCCAGTTTACATTTTTCCCATACTACAATCAAACTCCAATATTAAATTATTTCTTTTTAATCTTGAAACATTTTATTCAAATAATCTAGAACTATTATTATGCTACAATACATTGAAAAGTGTCTAATTACACTTAATGTTATATCATTCACAATATTTAACTGTTTCACTGCTCCAACTCCAAAATGTTTCACAAGTGTGTACTTAAACTATAATGAATTAGACGCAAGTGTATAATCTGTTCGGCGAAAGAATAATCGACAGGAACGAGGAATTTTCGTCTAGTTCGCGCAAACTGCCATCAAGGCGTGGTTGTCAATCCTTGTAACTCCTGCTGCAAAGGGCCTGAGTTTTAAGAGTTTGGCTGCACTCGAGTAGCGGGCCACGGTCAAAAAACCCTTTATTTTGACCCGTGGTCATTTTATATCGGAGAAGTTGCATTCCGAGCTCTCTTCCCCCACCCGTGCGACGAACTCAGGGTAGTAGT
>NC_046661.1:69741818-69745091 GCF_010883055.1 Belonocnema kinseyi | reverse complement strand
GGAGTGTTCTTAATAGGCACGAAATGAGTATGTACGTATAGAAAAAAACGATAATAGGCAGTTTCTTATTGTGTCGTGTGCGTGTTGTGTTAGAAGTAGGTTTCATAACTAGATTAGAGTTTGTTCGTTAATCTTTGCGCAAGTTTTACCCGCATAGATTTAGTTTGAATTTGACGAATATTTGTAATATGTAATAGGACTGTATTTGTATATAATAAAGTGAAATAAAGATTGTAGAAGCGTAAGGAGAATATGTTACGAATTTTATTGTATATTTCACTTGAATTGACTTAATATACATATTATAATAATGTTTTAAGAATTAGAGTTATTGATAATACATATTTTCCAAAAAAATTTAAACACGACAGTATTAAGTATAAGTAGATACGTACAAAATTCTGCCAGTCCTTAGTCTGGAAAAAGTGTAAAGGGAAATTGCGGGGAAAAAGGGTATGCTGGGAGTGAAGGAAGCCGCAAGTGAAGAGGGAAATAAGGCTCATATGGGAAAGGTCTTTGGCACTGATCTTAACCCGCTAATCGAGAAATGTCCCCTGTGGATTTTGACCATAGACCGCAACTCGAGTGCATGGGTTAAGTATAGAAGAATACAGATAGACGGAGTATGGTGGGATGGGGTTGAAGAAAGGAAAGAGATAGTAAGAAATAAGGTGCAGAGAAACTAGGAGAGGAAGGAACGGAAGATGTGAAAATTAGAAATATTAAGAAGGAAAAGAAGACAAGAAGCGAAACTAGAGAAAAATGGAAGAGATGTTACTGGAATACAGCAGGATTGAAGAGAACAGATAGGGAGTTTATGAGAAATTTGACACAATGGGATGTAGTCATAATGATGGAGACGTGGCTGGATGAAAAGGGAGCGGAGGGCAATGGGACGAAGGGTGGCGGGAGTAAGGGATGAATATATAACAGGGAAAGATAAGAAAGAGAGGAAAGAACAAAAATAAGGATTAATAGTAGAAGAGGTAAGCATGGAAGAAGAGAAGTGGAAGGTAGTGGGGATTTATGTAGACGGTGATATGTTGGAGAAAGCAGAGGAGATAAAAGAAATAATTGAAGAAAATAAAGAAGAGATTAGGCTTATGATAGGTGGGGATTTCAATGCGAGAACAAGAGACAGAGGAGGAAGGGAAAGGGGATAAGGGAGAAAGAAAATCGAAAGTTAAGGTACTAAATGAGGACGAAAGAAAGTTGTTGCAGAGCTTGGAAGAGTTGGGGTGGTTTATTTTAAACGGAAATATAGAGGGAGAAGAGAAAGGACATTAGAGGGACAAAAAAGTAATATAAATATGAACAAAATGGAGAAAAGGGAAAAAAGTGTAGGAAAAGAAGATTGGTCAAGGGAAGGAAAAAAACAGTTTAGAGAAAAGGTCAGAAATATCAAAATGGGAGAGGGAAATGTGGAGGAGGAGATGGAAAAATGATAGGAGAAATAAAAAGAGGATTAGAGTGCACAAACAAAAATGAAGTTAGTAAAGGTGGGAATAGAAGTGGATGGGATGAGGACTGTCAAGAGAAAAAAAGGTCAGAAAGGAATTAAGCAAGTGGAGAGAAGAAAAAAGTAATGGGGAAGAAAATAGGAAAAAAGAAAGAGTAAACTAAGAGAAGAAAAGGTTTGATGACAAGGCGGAGAAGGCTAGGACGAAATAAGAGGTACGGAAGGTTGTAAATAGGTAAATAAAGAAAGAAAAAGTGTAAACCACGATATTGAAATGGTAGAATTAAAGAAATTTTTTTAGATTTGCTAGGAGTAAAGAGAAAAATTAGAAAGAGAGGAAAATGTGGCAAAGAATAAGATGAGGAAGAGGGCATAACAAGGGATGAAATAGTGAAGATTTTAGGAATAAGAAAGGATAGACAGGCACCTGGTATAGATAATCTTCTAAATGAAGTGTGATAATATGGCGGGAAGGAACTAGAGGAATGGGCATGGATAATGTGTAATCATGTATGGAGAGGAGAGGGGTGGCCAGAGTTATAGAAAGAAGAAGTAGTTATACAAATAGCGAAGAAAGGAAAAGGAGAGGAGGTTAAAGATTATAGAGGTGTCACGCTGATGCCAACACTGCATAAAGTATATGTAACTGTTTTGTCGGAGAGATTGAAGATAGAATTTTAAGAAAAAAAGATCAAGCCACCGAATCAGACAGGGTTTAGAAAAGGAATGAGGGTAATGGACAACATTTAAGTTCTGAACTATCTAGTAAACAAGAGAATTTAAAGGGAAAAGGGGGCACTGATAGCAATGTTCGTGGACTTAAAGGTGGCGTTTGACTCATTAGACCCAGGGGAAATAGAAGAAGTTATGGTAAAAAGGGGGGTAAGAGAGGGATGAAGAAGGGATGGCTGGCCTAATTACAGGATTAAAGAAATATTTATATGGGAACAAACTGAATTTAAATGCAGAAAAGACTAAGACCATAAGGTTTCGAAAAGGAGGGCGAAGTAAGAAAGAATGGCTCATATAGGAGAAAAAATAACAAAAAGCAGCAGGGGTAATGAAGCAGATATGAAAACTAGGAAAAAGAAGGTTTAAAATAATCGGAAAAGAAGAATGTGGCTATTTGATACGCTGGTATGGCGGGTATTAGGTTGTAGAGCAGTAATATGGGGAAACCAAAAAAGGAAAGAAATTGAGAGTTTACAAGAAAGGTATATAAGGTGGACATTAAGGGGCAGACTGGAGGACGCCAAAATAAATATGTTAGGAGAAGAAGCGCAAAGGGGCAGAGCGGGAAAGAGGGCATGGAATTTCAAGACGAAGCTAAGGGAGGGAAAGGAAGGGGAGTTGGCGAGAAAGTTTTTGATGGAGGTAGAAAAGAGGAGAGGGAGGGCGATCGAATGAACGAGATGGGAAGAAGAAAAAAGGAAGTTCTTAAATGCTAGAGAAATAGAAGACGGGACTGAAGTAAACTATGAAGAATTGGAAAAAAGAGAGGGAAAGAAAATTAATAGAAACGTGGGGAATGACTTAGGATTCGAAATACAATAAATGGTATTAGATGATAAAAAAGGAAGGAGTACCAAAGTATTTAGAAAGGGGATGGGGAGAGATAAGGTGGACCAAAATATCAAGATTTAGATTGGAAAACGAGGAGACGAATGGAAGATAAATGATGTTAAAAATAACGAGGTTTCGATAGAATTCTTGGGAGAGAGTTAACTAATAAACGGAGGATAAATGAAATGAAATTTATTTAGAACGTGACATCAGCCTCAGGCGAGGTACAGATGAGAACTAACTTACAATGT
>NC_046661.1:69734064-69741718 GCF_010883055.1 Belonocnema kinseyi | reverse complement strand
CCAAGTTGACATGCTTCACAGAAAAATTCCTCAATGTTAGAAAAAGTTACACCATCAACAAGACCCTTTTTCACCATTTCTTTTAGGGCTGACTGATTGACGAAGCCGAGACGTTCATGCCAAATTGTTAGACCATTATTGATAGTTGTATTTACTTCACCGACAACTAGAGACTTTAGAAATAGTCGACATATATTATTATTTTGTTTTATGCCTCTTAGGATTACCTGATTTCCTCTCAGAATCTCAACGGCATTGTATGTGAATTTCACATCCAGCTTCTTCGTTGTACATACTCCTATTGAAAATAAGTTCTTTTTGAAACTTGGCACATACAATACATTTTCAAGATTTATGCTATACCAAACATCATCAATTAATCTTTTCGCCTTAACCGTCCCAATTCCTTTTACATCACACTTTCCGTTATCACCTAGTTCGACGTGTCCGTTTTCGAGTGGTGTGAATGATGAAAACCACTCTCTTCTGAAGGTTATGTGGTTTGATGCACCACTGTCGGATAACCAAACGTCTTTAATATTACTCGCGAGAAGAGATGACACTTCTTCACTTGACATGGCTCTAAGAGCCGACATGGGTAATTTTGGAGCTGGCATTTTCTCATCCGGAAAAACACTATTCACAATAAGGGCTTCAGTGTGACTATTATCATCTTGTTCACGATGACTGTTTTGATCGTAGCCCTTATCTTGCCTTTCATATGCCTTCTTTCAATTTCGGCAATTTTTTATTAGATGCCCTGTCTTGTGACAGTAGAAACACTCTCTGGTTTCGGCTTTCTTAGATTCTTCGTTGCTCTTCAATGTCTGGTCGGATTTTGACAATTTTTGTTTGTAACTCAAACTCACAGCAGCAAGTGCAGTTGCGATGTCGTCATTTGCTGTTATGCGCGATTCTTCTTTCAATAATCGTTCCAAAAGATTATTAAGAGATTGTTGTGCAGGATCAACGCTATCCCATGCGGTCACTAGAGCATTGTATCTTGAAGGCAGACTTCCGAGAACTTTTGCCATTATGGCGACATCCGATACTTGCTCACCGAGATCTTTGAGTTGCCTAGCCATATTTTCTATTTTTGCAACATGCTGCGACACTGAGTCATTTGTTGCCATCCGGTATTCATGGAATTTCTGCATCAACATTAGTTTGTTGGATGCAGTTTTTTGTTCGTGTATTAGAGATAATTTCGCCCACATTTGAGCTGCAGAACTACACGTTATCAGATATTCAAGTTGTGAGTATTCCATTGTCGATGAGATTATAATATGGCCTTTGCATTTTCTTTCGACCAATCTGCCCACGTGGGATCGGTTCTACGGGGTTCAGCTTTTGTGCCATCGACGATTTCTCTTAAACCGTGCACGGTAAATATCGCGTTCATCTGGAACTTCCATAAGGGAAAGTTCGTTCCGTCCAACTTGGTTACGTTTTTGGTATTTAGCGGATCCGACATTTTCCTTTTCAATTTTTAAATTCACACGCGCACACACGGAACAACTAAACGGCGGAGCAAAGTCTCGCGATCGACGGACAATCGAGAAAAAAATGGCGTTGTTGCTATGCGGGTTTCGGAACGCTATCAACCGACCGTTTCATTTATCCTTTTTTTTCACGGAGTTATTATCGCAATGGAATGAGTGTCTGGGCCCATAACCTGTTAAAAATAACGAGGTTTCGATAGAATTCTGGGGAGAGAGTTAACTAATAAACGGAGGATAAATGAAATGAAATTTATTTAGAACGTGACATCAGCCTCAGGCGAGGTACAGAAAAGAACTAACTTACAATGTATAGAGTGGGAAGTCGCTGATATATATGTATAGGTGGCGCCAGCTTTGTAAAGTGATGAATACGAAATGACTTATTCCAACAAATGAAACTGGCAAGTGAAATTGGTTAAGATTCTAGGAGAGGATGGATTAGGAAATGAATGGATGAAGGAGTTGGAGGATGCTAGAGGATCGAAGGAGAAAAAATGAAAGAATGCACGTAAAAAAAGAGAAATGGAGGTATAATAGGTAAAAGAAAAAGGAAGTCGCTTAGATTAGAAGTGTAAAGATTGTAATTATAATAGTCTAAGAGTTAAGTAGAATAAGATGCGTTTGCGTTCTCATGCTCTCTCTCTCTCTCTCTCTCTCTCGCTTGCGCTCTCGCTCTGGTTCGCTCGCTCACTCGTTTACTCATAATTCCTAAATTACTCAATCGCAGGAAATAGAGATAAGGAACTAGATATACAACTTTATGTGGATAATTGTAAATAATTGTGTGTGTATGTGTGTATATATATGTGTGTGTGTGTATATATATATGTACATACATACATATATAGGATGCACGGTATCTTCCACAGAAATGTGAAGGATCAGTCAATGTCTTCTGAGCTAACGTTTGCTTTCCTTAAATCGTCCTTAAGTCGCTGCAGGGCGTGCCATGCACACCCCGAGCATTTAGCTCACATACTATCTAGTTGTCCAACTCACGCGGGAACGACCTACATTCAAAGGCACAATGCGGCACAAAGAGTGCTTTATTACCATCTCTGTCACTCTTACGGCATAAACCTTAATATCGCTCCTCTAAATGCTCCTAGGGAAATTGAGTCAACTGTCGAGAATGGGAAGTGCCGAATATACTGGAGCTTTATATTCTCGATAATTGTTTCTGTTGCTCACTCGAGGCCTGACATGGTTCTTATTGACTTCGAGAAGCGAACCATGTCCGTTATCGAATTTTCAGTAACAGCTAACAAAAACATCATAACCAAGGAGAATGAAAAGAAAGAGAGGTATCGAGACCTTATAAGGGAGTTGCAACGATTGTACCAGGAATATTCTGTTAAACTAATCGCCCTTATCATCGGCGCTCTTGGAGGTGCCAAGCTTTCACTTGATAATGGCCTAAAAAGCATCCCTGCGTGTCAACAATATGCTAAAACACTTGCGGGAAAAATGCAGATGGCGGTTGTCCTTGGGTCGTTCCGTGTTCTTAGGGTGCACGAGGCTTTTTCTGGATCGTCGTATTGATTTCCTTACAGACTGTAAGCACCTATCTCACGGTCGTGAGACGTGGTTTTGGCTAAAATTTTACCGCGATTTCGCTGGGAGCGAGTGCAATTTTCTAGATTAGCACCCACTCCCGGCAAAATCCTGCGGTTGTCCTTTTGATAAAATTTTAATTATATATAAGAATGGAGTATAATATATTATATTATACACCCAGAGGCACAATGCAGCACTAAGAGTCCTTAATTACCATTCTGTCACTCTTACGGCTTCAAGCTTAATATCACTCCTCTAAATGCTCCTAGGGAAATCGAGTCAATTGTCGAGAATGAGAAGTGCCGCATATACTGGAACTTTATCTTGTCGAAATTGTTTCTGTTGCACACTCGAGGCCTAACATGGTTCTTCTTGAGTTCGACAAGCGAACCATGTTCGTCATCGAATTTTCGACGCCAGCTAAAAAAAATGTCATAGCCAAGGATACGAGTATACAAGGAGTTGCGAAGATTGAACCCGGAATATTCTGCCAAACTAATCATTCTTATCATCGGCGCTCTTGGAGGTGCCAAGCTTTCACTGGTTAGTAGCCTGAAAAGCATCCCTACGTGTGAACAATATGCTAAAACACTTGCGGGAAAAATGCAGAAGAAGGTCATCCTTGGGTCGTTCCGTGTCCTCAGGATGCATGAGACTTGTGCCGGATGATCGTATTAATTTCGTTACAGACTACAACCACCTACCTCACGGTCGTGAGACGTGGCTGTGGCTGAAATTTTACCGCGATTTCGCTGGGATCTGGTGGAGTTGTTCACATTGGCACCCGCTCCCGGCGAAATCATGATTTATACATATTCAGGTTTGATTCCTCTAGAATCAAACCCAAGGGCCTATGACAAAGCCACCGAACGCGTCCTCGGGTTGCGGATAGAGGGCCCCTGTACCAAGGGTTTCTGCTGAATATGGTTACAAAAATAAATAGGCAGTCGCGGACAATTGCCTAGGGGTGGTGCCGAAGAAACTAACCCCCAAGCGGAGGTGCGAAAAACGTGCCGAAAGCTGAATGGCACCTGGGTGAGGTGTCTAGAACGGTGACTCTGGGATACCGGGCAACCTCTCAGAGTACGTAGCCTTATCCTTGAATGCGGGGCTCTACAAGAATGGACGAACCCCTTTCCCTAGCTTCTCGTGGGAACAACGATGACAACACCAAACATAGTTGTAGTAAGTGCGGTTCAAAACAACAGAACGTGCAGGGCTCCCGACAAAGAGTCGGCCAACAATGCCGACCAATCTAGAGCTGGGGGAGCCAATGAAAATGGATTCAATGCGGTGGAAGGCGGGATCACGCGACCTTTGAGTGGACGGAGCGACTTAATCACGACTTGCTAGAGTGCTACGATGCGAGTGTGGCCCCTGAACGGGGTTACATGGCACGGCTGCATGCTCTGTAGTGCGAGAAACACCCAAAGCTATCGCACTTTTCGCAGCAACGTCTGCGAAAACATGCTGAACTACTTCGAAAAAGGGGCTATGTTAGCAGAACGCCTATTTTATCGCAGCTAGAACAAGCCGGCAACAGAGAAAGAAAGGCGACACTAAGACCAACCGCGGGCAGACATCCAATAGAGGAAGAGCGATGCTTTACGACCCCGAGAAACATCAACACCAAAGTTTCTCTCAAGCCTAAAGGTGAAATGGAAGACGAGCTTCGTGGACATTTTTCCGGAGAATCTGATCTCTGGGCTATCAATTATTGCGTGTATAATGCACGAGAGCTTTGGCCGATGCGAACCGTAAAACAAAACCAACGGTTGATCATAAGACCAAAAGACGAATGCATCAACTTGCCATAAAGATAGGCTGGGCAAGCTAGTACGCGTCCCGCATACAGTGTGTGATTGACTACATCACATCTGGTAGGAATTTTACCGCCAAGGTTCGAAAGTTCCCGCGCGATCTCCGGACCCATTATCACACACTTAACCAGTCAAAGCTGCTGACCATCAGGCAGCATATTGTGGAGAGAATACGGATACTATCTGACGCTAAGAGAAGTCTAGAGCGGAGGGAGAGGTGGGTCAGAGAAAATCAACAGTTTCTCTCTAACCCATCTCGACTCTTCCAAGACCCTCCGGTTACTGTCGAACACCCACCCAAACCAGAGGAGGTCGAAGTATTTTGAAAAGAAGTCCACGAAGTACAGCATAGACTGGACGAAGGCTCAGAAAATATAAATAGCTTCAAGGAGTTATGTTTTGCCCTCATAACACCTGATAAAGAATGCCCATCCATCACTACCGAGGAGGTGAAAAAAGTATTAAGAGAGATGAAGAACTATTCCGCACCGGGACCAGATTATATCAAAACCTTCTGGTGGAAGACATTTTCTTCAACCCATCAGCATTTGGCCCTTATTTTCACCTCATATTGGAAGTCGGAAGAGCCGATTCCGAAGTGGTTGGTGGATGGGCGCACAATAATCCTGCCAAAAATAGGCAACTTAGCTGACCCAAAGAATTACAGGCCAATAACTTGTCTGAACACACTGTATAAGATATTCCTAGCTATCCTTAATGATTTGATTGTTCGGGGAATTGAACCTGTGTGGCAAGAAATGTATGAACAACGAGGCTCAAAGAAAGGCGTAGCCGGATGTCGGGAGAACCTGTTCATCGATAGATGTGTCTGCAAAGATGCAGCATTCTACCAGCGTGACCTTTCGATGGCCTGGATTGATTATCGGAAAGCTTTCGATTCGACCTCCCATAGACTTATCATCTGTCTTTTGGAAATCTTAAAGGTTCATCCGAAAATAGTTAGGTGCATAGAGAGACTGATGCCGCTTTGGAAAACCAGATTTACTATCTCATCTGGAAAAAATCGTGTGACAACTAAAAAGGTCACCTTCCAGACAGGTGTCTTTCAGGGCGACACCATGAGCCCACTCCTCTTTTGCCTTACATTATTGCCACTATCTCTAGCACTTCGCCATTCCGACGGGTACTTATGCGGCAAACCTGCAGATCGAAAGTAGAAGGTCACGCATGTATTTTACATGGACGATCTTAAGATCTATGCTAAAAACGAAGAGCAACTACATCTAGCTCTAGGGATTGTCGAACGATATACTAAAGAAATTGGAAAGGAATTTGGGTTAGACAAATGCGCCAATGTTTATTTAAAGCGACGAAAACTTAATGGCATCCCTGAAGATCCTGAGCTCGTTGATAGAAGCGCTATTCGACACCTTTGCGCTGGAGAGACTTATAGATACCTAGGCGTGCCACAGAGCCGCATTCAGGATGTGAGATCTATAAAGGATACTCTCCGAAGCAGATATAAACTTCTCATCCGACAGATTTGGTCTTCCGAACTGTCGGCGAGGTACAATGTATCTGCAACAAACATGCTTGCCGTCCCGGTAGTACTCTACTCATTTGGAATGGTTCCATGGACGAAGAACAAGCTCAGATCCCTTGATATCGGGACAAGAAAGGTTATGCACATGAACAAAAGCATGCATCTTAAGTCTTCCGTTCCGCGACTGTACATCTCACGCCGTCAAGGTGGTCGCGGAATATTGATTCTTGAATGTCTTCACAACAGGATTATTCTGGGTACAGCACATAGAGTTGCAAATGGAAGAGACCCTCTTCTTAAAATGGTCAGGAATCACGATGAAGTGGGTGAAGGAGCGTTTCTGTAACAAAGCAGCGGAGGAGGCTGCTGAAACACTCGGATTTGACTTCATAATTAGGGGTGAGCAAAATGCATCAAACCTTATCTATCTCGAGTACTCACTCCTGAAAGCCCGGATTAAGAAAACACAAGAGAAAAACTTTCGTGAACAGCTCTTCGATAAGAGGATGCACGGTATCTTCCACAGAAATGTGAAGGATAAGTCAATGTCTTGTGAGCTAACGTTTGCTTTCCTTAAATCGCCCAGATTGAAGTCTGGTACGGAGGGTTTCATTTTTGCATGCCAAGACGGTGTCATTTCCACCTTAACATACCGTCGCCACATTTTGAGCCAAGACATTCCTGATGATAGCTGCAGGACGTGCCATGCACACCCCGAGCATTTAGCTCACATACTATATAGTTGCCCAACTCACGCGGGAACGACCCACATTCAAAGGCACAATGCGACACTAAGATTGCTTTATTAACATCTCTGTCACTCTTACTGCATTAACCTTAACATCGCTCCTCTAAATGCTCCTAGGGAAATCGAGTCAATTGTTGAGAATGGGAAGTGCCGCATATACTGGAACTTTATATTCTCGACAATTGTTTCTGTTGCTCACTCGAGGCCTGACATGGTTCTTCTTGACTTCGAGAAGCGAACCATGTTCGTTATCGAATTTTCGGCACCCGCCAACAAAAACATCATAACCAAGGAGAATGAAAAGAAAAAGAGGTATCGAAACCTTATAAGGGACTTGCAACGATTTTATCCGGAATATTCTGTTAAGCTAATCGTGCTTATCATCGGCGCTCTGGGAGGTGCCAAGCTTTCACTTGCTAATGGCACAAGTACCCGTCGGAATGGCGTAGTGCTAGAGATAGTGGCAATAATGTAAGGCAAAAGAGGAGTGGGCTCATGGTGTCGCCCTGAAAGACACCTCTCT
>NC_046661.1:69725341-69733964 GCF_010883055.1 Belonocnema kinseyi | reverse complement strand
CAGGGACCCTCTATCCGCAACCCGAGGACGCGTTCGGTGGCTTTGTCATAGGCCCTTCGGTTTGATTCTAGAGGAATCAAAACCGAACCGAATATATATATGAGCGGAAAGATGGTAAGGAATGGAACTCATGTAAACCCTTCACTGACACATTATGAATAAAGAAGGAGAAAAAATTTTGCTAATGGGTTACCTCGCGCTCGAATATTTATTCTTTTCACTTGGAATGCTTGAATAAAACTTTATCAAAAAGATCTCTTTTAGATGACAGTACTTATATGCGTATTCATATTCTGAATTGTCTACTTAATTAAGTATAGTCAAAGATTAAGTTTCTCAAAACTCTGCCGGCTTTGAAGTACTTCACATCGTGACACTCGCGCTGCGTGCTCGATTTCCGACAAACATTTGTAAACAGGTTTCGTTGAATCTGTGTTTCTTTCTCATAACTTTCGTAGTTTTTCCACACAGTTTCATTTTATTTTTTCATTTTCAATGTTATTTTTCACGAATAAACCAGAAAGTACGCATCCTATCAAGAAGTAATTCTTAACGAAATTGTAGATCTTTTTTTGGATAACAATTTTTGTTAATTCATCTTTTTTCGTATCCTACATAATTTGTCCACAAAATGGAATTTTTTATTTTTTATTATTTTTTGTGCAATCAAAATTTGAATTTTCGATTTTGCTAGAAAATCCAAAAATTTGTTACTATAATCTTGTAGCGCTTTCAAAAATAAATGTTTTTCTTCTCTTGTCTTTTTTTCATATCATGCGTTTTTGGCTAAAAATTTTGATTTTCGGTTCATTTAAAAATTTTCGAAAACGCTATAACTCTCAGAATTTTCGTTTTATCGAAAAAAGTCATAAGTATAAATTGTTTGCTCTTTTTAATAATATAAATATCCGTACATAGAATTTTAAAATTGAGAGAAATGTGGTCGCTAACATTTTCAAAATGCGCTCACTTTTTGAATTATTTATCAAAAATGGATGATTAACGAACTCGTCCTTTCTTTTACGACCTACAAAAAGAGTGCTGAAGATGAATTTGATCCATTCATTTTTTTCGAGAGTTATCGTGTTTACGGACGGACGGCCGGACGGGCAGACATACGCCATAGTAAAAACCTGATTTTCGGATTCAGGGGGTCTCGACACGTGGAGATCCGTTGAAAAACTGTGGTGTCAAATTTCGGACAATTCTAATACTTTCTCAATCATAAATGATGACAATGTAAAAAAGGGATTGTTTGTAAAATACATGAAATTTTCACAAAAGAAATTTATTTTCCACAAAAAAATTAATTTTTAACCCAAAACAAAGAGAATTTTCTCTAAAGCAGTTCAATTTTCATAAAACAAATTTTTCAACTAAATTAATGGATCATCAACAAAAAGAACTAAATTTTAACAAAGTACACGGAGAAACTTTGGCACGAGCTGTTAATGTTAAATAATGGGAACAGCAGCGCGAGCTTGGTAAGTGTTGCGCTTAGCACGGCCCGTTCTCGGGATTAGCAACAATCTCGCGTGTTAATTTTCAATATCGCGTGATAAATAGCTCTAATGTTTAGTGACAAACGCGCTTATCGCTCGACTCATTCGCCGCAATATACCAACTGTGCTATGAGCAACATCAGCTGATCGAGTTGAATGCACCTGCATATGCACATCGTAATTGTTTATAACATCAGAGTATATAATTTTTCATCACATTTAACCTAAAAAATCATTTAAATTTTTTATGCTTAAATATTGATAATATTTATGCGTTGATAATACATTTAATAAATGTCAGGGATTACGATACATTCTACTTTCGCCTATAAAGAAACAAATTTTGTTAGGTTCAAACCCTACCTTACGTAACCTTCATGTACTTTTATGACTTTTAATTTTATATTCCCACTAGAAAAAGTCCAATTCTAATTCGAATGTTCGGTTCAAAAATATTTTCTTTAGATTGTGTTGCGAAAATTAAAATGGTCTGAGCCCAATTTATGAGTTCGTTTACTAAAAAAGTAATTAAAAGTTGAATTTTAATATGAACAACTAAAATCTAAAAATTTCATTCGAAAAGTCTCTTACATTTGTAAAAACTTGCACAAATTCCTCTTTTTCTAAATTTCGGGTTAAATTATAAAACTACATTTCATCATGTCACGTTTTCCCTTAATACTTTCAGCATTCGGTATTGCGGCGAATGAGTCGAGCGACAAGCGCGATTTTCACACAACGTTAGAGCTATTTCACACCACGCGCTATTGAAAATTAATACGAGAGATTGTTATCAATCCCAAGAACTGACCGGGATAAGCGCAACACTTACCGAGCTCGCGCTGCTGTTGCTTTTAGCACGAGCGGCTCGTGGGTATTATCGAGCGGTCCCTGCGTTGACAACTGTGGCTCTTGTAATTCCAAAAAATTTTATTTTGACACTAACCGCTTAAGTCAAAAGCAGTGGCAGCTCTTGCCCCGATCGCTCCGTGTAGTGCCAATTTCAACCAGAAAAGATGAAAAAAATCATTAAGATTATTTGAAATCGCTTTAAATTAGTGAAATTAATTGAATATTTCTTAGGATGTTTTAAAACATCCGAAAATATTCAAAATCCTTTAAAACCTCTTAAAATTTTTTAAAGATCTTGAAATTCCTGGCATTTTTAACAATACCTAAAAATAATTTAAATCCTTTAAAATCGCATTCTAAATTATTTAAATCAATTGCAAAGAATTTTCAAAAGCTTTAAAAAATTTCAAGAGATTTTGAAATATTTGAAATATTTTAGGATGTTTTAAAACATTCCAAGGAATTTTCAATTAATTTCAATAATTTAAAGCGATTTCATAGAATAATAACAATTTTTTCATCTTCTTCGGTTGAAAGTGGAACTACTTCGTTAAAAAATTATTTTTTTGTTAGTTCATGATCCTTCAATTTAATTTATAAAATTTGTTTTCTAAAAATTCAACTATTTTGTAGAAAATTCTTTTTGTTTTTGTTAAAAGTTTTTTTAACCACAAATTTAACTATTCTATGTTTGGCTGAAGAGTGGTCTTTTTTAGTTAAAAATTTTTGTATTTTATTAAATACTCGTCTTTCTTGGTAGAAAATAATTGTTTTTTGTTGAAAAATTGACTATAGTTAAACATTGATTTTTTGGATGAAAATTGAATTGTTTGTTGAAAAAATTAAATATTTTTTTGTAAAAAGTTTTTTAAAAAAAATTTTATGTATTTTATTCAAAATTTATTTTTTTGCAGAAAACTAATTGTTTGAGTTTAAAGTTTAACTATTTCTGTTAAAAGTTAGTCCACTAGTCATTAATATTAATATAATATTTTAGAATTATAATATTAACATTAATAATACATATAATAGTAAGACTATCCATATTATTTACACTCGAAAAAATTTAACCTCAAAATCGACGCATGCGTGAAATTAAGAATCACGTGAAACATTAAAATCGCTAACTTCTTCAATTTCTTTTAAATGGGGATCAAGACATAAACAGAAAACCACCGGAGTTTTCCGAAGCTTTTAGATCGGCAATCATCGTGCAGCTGAAAACCTGAGAAAACCGAAGTTTGAGTCTTGCATTTTCGGCCTTCGTGAAACCCAAATGTTTTACAAGTGTGTACTAAACTATTATGAATTAGACGCTCGACACCATGATTGTATTATATTCTGCTTCTTCTCCGCCTATCACCATGGTTACCGCACATACGCGCTTGACACAGACGCGCATTCTGCAGCCGCAAATCAAAGTTTTATACATGAATGTCAGTTTTTCTATACCAGTGCATGGGTTTGTCGACGTGTATGTGAAACATACAAGTGAACAACGGAACACTCCAATGCTTGTTTAGGATATTGAAAAGTAAGGGACAAATTCCATAGTTTCGTATCGGAAAATTACGATTATTTTTCACAGAAAAGCGTTACCATTACTGGAAAAAGTAACGCGTTACCTCGCCGTTACTATTTTTATTCAATATTTAATAGATTATTTGAATGTCCAACAAGAATCTTAAGAATTTGGTACATTTCATTGAAAATCTTAATAAAACTTCATATTTTTTCAATAGTACCAGTTTTTCGAAAATTACATCGCTCATGCGATTCATTTTGTCTAAAATTATCAATGCGACTGTACAGAACCAAGAGTACGGTACTCAGTCTTATTTTTGAGATTTTTATAGGGGAATGTGGGACAAGGCGGTATAGCTTCAGAGGAGATCCGAGAGAGGCGCGCGAGAGTCGAGTGAATCATTACGCATGTGCAACAGTTGCCTTTGTTTGCCACTCCTGCAACAGGTAACGAAATTAATGTAAAAAACGATTAGCAAGTTTTCCTAATATAAACTTTGCACAATTATTTATTTAGCATTATATACAATTTCTTTAATAATTAACGATGAACTTTTTGATAAATCAAATATTTTTTAAATACGCTCAGGCTTATAAAAATTTTCATAGCAGGAGTCGGTAGGTTCATCAATTTCGTGAAACTTTTAGGGAAGAGGAGATCCTTGAGGACACGCTTTTCCGTGTCTGAGTCATCCACGTCATTTATCCTGAGTGCCATACCCATGGTGCAGAACTGTAGGGTGGTTAAAAAATTCATTGACTTTTTTTTAAATTCTTATGAATACAAAAGGAAACAAACGTTTTTTTACATTTTATTCAGAATCCTCAATATTAGCTAAATCAATTAGGAATTCGACATTTTTTTCACAATTAAGCAAAGAATATAAATCAAATATCACTTTTTAAACATCACCCTAGAGCGATTCAATATGATTTTACTTCTCATATTTCTAAATAAAGAACCATAAGGGAAAATGAAGAATAAATACGCTACCGGGCGACTCTGTGCTTTCTACACGAAATAATTAACACAGAAAATAAGTAAGTATTACGCAAAACCGATTCAGTAAAGAACAAGAGGTTGCGCAGCACTCACCTATGATAAAGGGGGATAAGCGGGTCAACATTACCGGGACTAGGAGTCGCGATCAAGCTGCGACCAGGAAAATGAATTTTCACTCTTTGCCAGTGCTCGTAACGAGTGCCCCGAACTCTTCTACGCATGCGTCACACTCGGTCTCTGATTCGTTGCTGTCCGCGCGCATTTTGTAATGCTAAAAAATAACATTTTTATTGTTTATTATGAATAATGTCATTTTAACTTATATAAATGTTTATTAGACCGATATTAATGAATCTTTATAAAGAGAAAAATTGATTAAGTGCATACTGTGTTATGGTTGTTTTTGCTAAATATATAAATTTTTGTATTAATTAATATAATTCTTTTGAAAAACAAGATTGTCAATGCATTTTAATATTTTAATGAACTTTAAATAACAAAATTTTCTAATAATAAAAAATATGCAAGAAAAATACAAGTGAGTACCAAAGGATATTTTTTATTTACACAGTATGCACTTAATACATTTTTATTTTCATCAAGATTCATTAATGTCGGTCTAATAAACATTTATATAAGTTAAAACGACATTATTCATAATAAACAATAAAAATGTTATTTGTTAGCATTTAAAAATGGGCGCAAACAGCAGCGAATCAGAGACAGAGCGCGACGCATGCGTAGAAGAGTTTGGGGCACTCGTTACGAGCACTGCTCTTCGCTAGGCATCGACACCAAGCGGGTGTACTGGCAAGTTGGCCTCGTTACATGTCTGTGTACTCGCGAAACAGCCAAACCTGGGTGGACGCGAATTAGCTAGGAATCGAGGGATAAAATACCAGGATTAAAACCTCTAGGATCCTTAAATATTATATCAATCAAAAAGGGTCATTTGTTATATAACAAGAAAAGAGGACCTATAAAGTTCTTCCAAGTGTTTATATAGTAAGTGACAGATGCATATTGTTCGTTTCAAGAGAGAGCGACTGTTTTCCAACCCATTCTCAATTGGCAGCCAAACAATTTTATCCCCAAAGTTCTAAGTATTATGAAAATTTTGTCATAAGATAATCTTGTGCTAGTGAGTTGCTCTACTAATGAACATGTTCATTGACGTGACAATGTCTAACTTGAATTTTCAACCCGTTTAATAATTGGAAGCTCATCCAGGGAGGCTTGATTGTCATGGAATCGTGAGGTCTAGAATAAGCAAACTTACTCACAGCATGACTACTCGAACTCAAGCAATTTGAGTTAAGGGCATCAGAAGGTAGTTACTACTTTGAGAAAACGCCCCCTGCCCAGTGGCTCACGACTGAAATAATTGGGAATCATTTGCCAAATGTAAAGAAAAATTGGATTTTGTTATTAGGCAAACATGGCACTCATTTTGCACAAAATCTAATTTATCTCAATAGATTCAATATAAATTTAAAAATAAAACGATCCTGGAAATTAAAATAAAAACTGCTACGTAAATAAAGACAAATATCCATTAATCCATCAGGTTCTCAATCAGAATCAATTCTCCTTTCGCTTTTGTGCACCCACACCTTAATATTATTTATTATTAATAAGGTTTTAGTGGACAGCTATATTACTAGAGATTGCACAATTAAAAACTACTTGAGTTGAAAGGGTTAAAGATTAAAGCAAGTAAAGTTTGGATTATTTTAAAGCAAAAAGTGGCAATTTTGCCTAAATCTTCGTTCAACATTTTTGTTACTAATCAATACTTTCGTTTCAAATTCATAGTTCTACCAGGATTGGTACCGATGTACATATTTGGAAACAATTTCCTGATCAGAGCAAATCAAATATGTCGATAGGTAAAAAATTTGTAGACTTGTATCTATGAAAGTATGCCGATCGATACATGTATATTAGCTTGACAAATAATTATTGATGTAATCAAATGAAAGGCTGTCCACAATCCAAATGTGCTTCAACCGCCGTAAGTCTTTTTTATAGAATCACAAAACCCCATAAATGAAAAAATGGGATTTGCGAGATGTCAACGCTAATTATAACTTTTTGCGGTCTTTTTCATTAAAATTATTTTTGATACATCAAACACCATTTTATACTGGTAATTAGATGTTTACATAAATCGCCTCAACAATTTATTATTGTCTTTAGCAATTTTATGATAGAATAGAGTTAGAAAGTCCCGGTTTTTCACCAATTTTGCATTTGTTTTTTAATTTTCAATGAGAAGAAAGTAACAAATGTTAATTGTAATCATTTGTTAATCAATGTTAAGAAGAGTGATTGTTTAAACAATCTCCGTCTTGGGTATTTAAAAAATCATAAACAAACATGAGAGAAAACAATATTTCAAATAATCACTTTTTTTTGTGATTGCAGAGATAAAACAGATATTTGAAATATGTTTCAAATTTCCTGCACGGATCATATTGAATACAATCTTCTTTTGAATAAGTTACTGATATGCTTCGATCAGGTGTCAGAAAGGCATCAATTGTCTATTTGCTAATTGTAAAGACAAATGCTGAGTTTCAACTCGATTCAGGAAATATTAAGGATTCTGAATAAAGTTTACAGAAACGCCTTTTTCATATGGGAAATACGTCTTAATTTTCAAATTAATCTCTTATATCATCAGCGAATTTTATTTTACCGACAGTAGACAGCCCGTCATACCATGAAGGCTGAAAATTCACAATATCGGTAAACTTAAGAATCTTCAATAACAGAAAATGCTTAACGTTTAACTCAGACTAGATGGAAAATATTTTTTTTCAAATTAAAATTAAAATTATTTCTTGAAAAAAATACCCTACTCCTTCTTCACGTCATTGAAAATCCAACAACAAAACTTCTGATATCCGGTCAGTTGCTTCTCTAATTAATCTATTCGAGGGATGAGAGTAAGAACTCTTAATCCAAAAAAATAACGCTAATTTTTAGCTAGGTGTTAATGGTACAAGTAATTATTTTTAAATTAATCTGTTATATAATCAGCAAATGGTACCTTACCGACAATAGACAACCCTCCAAACCATGAAGGCATAAAATCCACAATATCGATAAAGTTAAGAATCTTCAATAACAGAGAATGCTTAACGTCTTAATCAGACTAGATGGGAAATATATATTTTTTTAAAATTAAAATTAAAATTATTTCTTGAACAAAAGATTCTACTCCTTCTTGACTCCATTGGGAATGAAACCACAAAACTTCTGATTTCCGGACAGGTGCTTTTCCAATTTTCCATCTAGTCTGATTAAGACGTTAAGAATTTTCTGTTATTAAAGATTCTTAACTTTATCTATATTGTGGATTTCCTGCCTTCATGGTTTGGAGGGTTGTCTACTGTCGGTAAGGTACCTTTCCCTGATGATATAACAGATTCATTTAAAAATAATTACTTGTACCATTAAAACCTAGCCAAAAATTAGCGTTATTTTCTTGAATTGAGAGTTCTTATTCTGATCCCTATAATTGATTAATTGGAAAAGCACCTGGCTGGAAATCAGACGTTTTGTGGTGCGATTGCCAATGAAGTAAAGAAGGAGTAGGATCTCTTTTTCAAGAAATAATTTTGATACGTTTTTAACTTCATATGGGGCTTGTGGCACCTCTAAATATAATTTTTTCTACTGATTCATTTTTATGTGGATTCGAACCAATTTCCGGTAAGTATTTATAAAAATTTAA
>NC_046661.1:69715515-69725241 GCF_010883055.1 Belonocnema kinseyi | reverse complement strand
CCTACTTAACAGTCGATAAACAGATGCACCGTTAGGTAATCCCGTACCGTACCGGTTGAATAACTTTTTTAGATGAGGAAATGTGTGCAGGGATGTGAGAAAATACATATGATTTTTTTTCCTTGACATTGAAACATTTACTGTAATGCTAACATATTCAAAAATTTAATGAAGTAACGATTGGTAATGCGCGTTACTTTGCATCACCGTGACCAGTAAATTGTAACGCGTTACCGTTATTTTTTTTTAATAACGCGTTACTGTCAAACACTGCGTTAGGGTCAGTTTGTATTTCGAGTCACTGAAAAAATTTCATTCGTCGCGGTTTATTATATCCGTCATAAAGGCTTAACCTATTAACCCGAGTAAAAATGCTTCGACTTGAGTTCGACTTGGTTATGTCTTGAGTCTTACTTTTATGGCCACGGCAGGTAAAATGGCGTGTACTTGACTCAAGTCGAGCCTTGTCTTGGCTAAGATGACGTGTATTTGTCTCAAGACGAGGCTTTTCTTGGCTGAGACGGTCGAACCTTTTTCGGCTCGTAAATGATATTAAAATTGATAAATGAAAAATTTATAATTAATAAATTAATTATTTTTAATTTAAACATTCAGAATCTGTGGGTCTGATCCCACAAAAACCCTAAAAAATAAAAATTTGAACTTTCTAGGAGGATCTCCTAAGCTCGTGTTGAAGTCATAAAATTCTGACTCAAGAGATAAATTTATGTCTTCAAGACGTAGAAACTTGTCTTCAAGACATAAATTGAAGTCTGGTTCCGTCTCAAAACTAAGACATGCTCAAATGGAAATTTTCGACTTCAGCATGTCTTGATTGGGAGAAATTCAAGTCGAAGCGTTCAATAATTCTAAAAATATGGCAATTTTGGACGAATTTTCCTTTTTGTACAATTGTTACATAATATTTCCGAAATATGAAAAGTTGACAAAATTCATTTTGAAATCTCGCAGAAAAAGTAACTCCAAGATTGAATAAATTGTTTCATAACTTTTTATAAAAAAATGAACTGGTAAAAGAAATTGTATTTTTACGTGTTTAACTCCATAAGAGGAATATTTGCTTTGAGCGAACTGAAAAATGGCTACAACAAAAACAGAAAAATAGGCATATTCTGATTTTCGTTAAGCCATACGAATTTCCAGTCGGCTGTGGATATTTGAACATTCTCTTTCTTTGGACCACTCTAGTGAAGACATTATTAATGTTGAAATACCTAAATGCAGTGGCGAATACATAAATCATAGAATGTGCGAATTGATAAATTTATTTATCAAGATGGGAGAAGTCCCAGACAACTGGAAAAAAAGCAATTATCGTATCAAAAGTAGGGTGGGGCTAGATGAGCATAGCTGTCCTTTTCACGTCAGTATTTAAAATCTGCTAACTCATTGCTTGAAAGTAAAGCATTATATATATTCTACAAACATTTTTAATTGAAATTCTGCCAAGATAAAAGTAACTTAAAAAGTATATGCGGAATTAGAAACGAAAATAAAAAACAAGTGCGCTTGGCTCATATCGCCTCATGCCTAGGGCGGGATGAGCCAGACATTGGGGCGAGATGAGTCACTTAATCAAATGACTTATTATATATTATTTGTAATTAAGAGTCTTTTTAAGTTTGAGTATTTTAAAATAAAAACATATCTTGCACATAGCTTTCCAAAATTGAACGGAAAATTTAAAGTATTTAAATTCAAAATGATGTAATCGTTAATCCTAACCTCTACCGTAACTAACACTACAAAGAGTAAATAGAAAAACGAATTATATAACTCCCAAATACTAGACTGGTCTACTGCTTGACACAGAATTTCATATATATTGGGGTATTCAACCGTTTTTTAAACGTCTGCCGTATTTTTAAACCACAACAATGTTTTTCTTATGTTTATAGCATTTTACGAGTTTTAAAATAAATTTATTTAAGAAATACACCAGAAAAAGTGCTCTCTCTCTCTTCTAGTTGACAGCAACCCCTATTATTTGATCATACCTATAACAGTGCTGCTTTCATAATTTTTCTGCGAATTTTTGTCGACAAAATTAGTTTTTTATAGGTTTTCACCATTATCAACACCCTGCACAATCTGATAATATGAAATATTGCATCCTAACCTACTGACTGCTACACTAAGATGTGTATGACATATGACATTTTTTAGTCAAATCAAAAATTCACAAATGCAAAATAGCAGAATACAGGTCTTAAAATTTTTACTTTAGTTTTTTCCAGATTTATTCAACATTAAGCGAAAAATTTAAGAAAAGAAGTTTGATAATGTTTTTCCTGATATTAATTCAAAAACATTTACAAAATAAATGATAACCTACGATAAAATTAAGTGACTCATCTTACTCCCTATGCTCATCTCGCCCCACCCTATCCAATATACAAAAGAAAAGAAGATAAAATCAACTGCAATAAATAAAGAGGTATCAGCTCATTCATTACCGTGTAGTAAATGTAGTCAAAAATACTTATACATAGAGTCATGAAAATAACTGATGAAAAATTTTGGGAAGCACAAAATGGATAATTGCCAGAAAGATCATGTGCTGGTCAAATATTCAGCTTAAGACAGATTAGAAAAAAGTTTGTGAATTGGAAGAAAAAATTTTTAGTGCATTTGTTTACGTAGAAAAAGCATTTTACATGTTAAATATAAATACACTTAGGGAAGTCCTAAAAGAGTATGAAGCCGATGGATGGCTCTTCCAAGCAATAAAATCAATATATACTGGTTGTAAAGCGAATATAAGGGTAAATAAGAAACTGATTGACTGGTTCGATAGTAGAAAAGGTGCTAGACAAGGTTGCGTTATGTTCTCATGGCTATTTATAATATTGATTGACAAGTGTATGAGAACAGCCCTCTTCAATGAAGAAGATCTGGGTCTCGAATTAGTCAGGGTACGCGGGTCAGCGTTCGCAGATTATAAGGTTGTTATGACAGTATCAATGGAAAAGTTACTAAGAATCATGATCAAACTAAATACAAGCTCAAAGTGTATGAGCCTTAACATTAACATAAAGAAATGAAAGGTATGCTATTCCAAGGAAAGAGTGAGAAAGAAATATGCAACATGAAATTCCTGCGCATAAGTTCGGGTAAACTCTCATGGGCAAAGTGAGTAACGAGATAATACTCAATGATTGTGGTGCACAGTAAAAAGAAAGTGTTAATGAAGCACCAATATCAGGGTACCATATACCTGCAACAGAAATTACCCTTGCGATGTGAATGCTGCGCCGTAATGTAGGATACAGATTCCCAATCACTTGGGGTACGAAGTGTCCATCACTTGGGGTACGAAGTACCTACTACTTAGGGTACGACGTGTCCGCTTCTTGGGGTACGAAATGAAAATACCATTATCGACGCATAATCGACGTATTCATAACTTCTTAAATACTTTTCAAGATTTGAAATAGCCATGCTAAGGTTGGGGATATCCAAGATGTCTGCACGCTGAGGGGCAAACAGTACCAAATACATGGTACTAAACTTCATTTTTATAATAACATGGAAAATAATTATGTTTCTCGATAAGTGTATTCAGAGTATTTAAAAGTTAAGTTTTATCCTCTGGGATTTGTATTATTGCTGGGCCCTCATTGTGCAGACATCTTTCCAGCTGACGTAACAACTTGAAATACTTAATATTAGAAATCTTAGCGCATATATAACTGGAGGGAACCAGTTAATGGTAGAGTCATTGGCAAGATAAAAGAGGCAGACTATGAGTTAGCGGGATAAGTTATCACTCTCGCGCAACGATATGATTGGCTGTTTACTACTCCCCTCTGAATGAAGGTTAAATAGTTTACATGTATGCGCAAGTAAAGAGATATTTATGGAGCAAAATTGAAAAGACCATTCATGTTGCTGTGTGAGAGAAATAGCTTATCCCCCAGTCCCAGTCAGTGGTGGCAGAACGCGGATATCTCTGGCATGTGCAGTAGTTATTCCTGTGTATTTTTAGGTTGTGTAAGGCCATGTGTTAATTTAAAAATACACAAGAATCACTACTGCGAATGCTCGAGATATCCGCGTTTGCTCATGATATAACTTTTTATCTTGAATAATTCGTACCTTAATAAGAATACGTAGTGGATCATACCCGTGCAGAAATCGCCCGATTTCAAACGTGATACCGATCTGGCCCTAATTGGTAGAACCGTGTGGCCCATACCTGAGCCCGAACGGGCCAGACCGATTTCCTACTGAAACGCCATCTCCATGCGCTCGAAGAACTAGTGCTGCTTGTTCTTTTCTGGTAGTGTAGTGAAATTTGTAGACATAATACTCGTTTAAAATATTCTAGCAATGTTTATAAATGCATAAGGCTAGTAAGCCACGTGTTCAGAGGCACCAAACACCAGTCAGTAGACCTCGAAACCTGTGCGAGGAAGATGAGAGTAAGTAATTACACTCTGCGGGCTCATTGAAACCTAACCTCAAATAAATTAATAGTTAATTAAATTGTTTGACGTAAAATTAGTATATTTATCATCAAATGAGTCAAATATTATTATATGATGAAATTGATTAATTTCTTTTGTTTTCAATTATTATTAAAGATCTAAAGGTTTTTCGATTTAATGTAGAGTTAGAATCATCAAATCTATTGACAAGAAATGAATTGCAGTATGCACAAAATTGTAATGTTTTTAAATTATAAGAGTAAAATATGTGATACAATCGATTATGTTCTTGATACTTTGATTCTATATTCATAATAAATTTAATACAGAAATACAATAAGGACAAGTTTTCATAACATTCCAGCAAGAATTAGTTACTCAACTGCGCATACGTCGCATTCGGCATCTAATTGCTTTCGCGCGAAGTTTAAAATGATAAACGAAGTTTTTTTCTTTTTTATTATAAACAATGCAATTTCAACTTATAAAAATTCCCATTAGGTCGAAATAAATTAATAATAATAAAAATTAATTAAATGCATATTCTGTAAGTAATATTTAAAACTACCAGAAATATTTAATTAAAAAATTTTCATTTTTGTTTCAAAGTTGTTTGGTCTATATTTCTTCTTAGCCGATTTAAAAAAATAAAACGATCTAATAAATGATGGCGCAATTTTTTGGCAAAAAATTATCTACAACCACCTTCTTGAATTTTTCAAGAAGTAATGCAATTGACAGAAAATTGAATTGATTTGCAGTAAAATGTTAATAGATCGTAAATCATAGCTTATTTCCCGATGATTTTCTTTGAAAGCAGTCGAAAATGTCAAGTTGTAGGGAATCTTTTTGCGAAAAAACTTTCTAATTTGTTAAAAAGTTTCATACACAACATTTTTTAAAGAAATTAAAATTGCTGCTTAAAATATTTCTGGTTGTCATCCATTTTTTTCATACAAAAAAAACCCTTTCCTCGAAACTGATACCATCCACAATAATTTTACGATTTTCAAAAGCGTAATTCAATTTTGTATTCTGAAACCTTTTCTTTTCGTGCCTGTAGTACGTTCATTTTAACTTAAAATAACTTAACTGGAAATTCAAAATATTAAGGTGGCCTTCGAAAGGAGAGGACTATTCGATAGTTTCGTGTTTACTTATATTAAAACTCCATTTGTGAAATTCATTAATGGATTATAATGAGATTCATCGTGTACCGATAGGGCACCGATCGGGCACAGTTCGGGTTTCCCAATCGGGTGCCCAGACCTGGCCCCGATCTGGGCGTGTGTTTCATGCGCGGCCTGGCCCCGACCAGGATTCCCGATCGGGACCCGACCTGGACTGGTCTGGCCCCGATCGGGGCTAGACCGAGATTTCTGCACAGGTAGGCATGTTAAGATTACTAGAAAAGTAGAGGATAGGAATGCTAACTTCCCCACGCATGAAGTTGTTCGATATTTAAGATGAAAAAGTCTTTCTATACGCGTAATAATAGCATCCTCAGATTTAACTGAATTAAAAAAAAAAACATTAGGAAAACATACAAATTCAATTTCATGAAAATAAAAACTGTTTGATCAAATTTTCTATGACTAGACATTGTTTGGGATTTTCAATAGTGTGCCGTTTCTGTTCATACGCTCCTGAATATCGATTCAGACCCGACGTCTGAGTTCGTGCGTTTTCGGCTTCGTTGGCCTCAGCATCGATCGCGTTGACCGAGCGAGATTCATATTCGATTTCTTATCTCCGCACTGAAACCCTTCCTTGCGAAAATCCTCTCCTGTACACAGCTTTGTGTTAGACCGCAAGACTGGTGAACATCAAGTGTACGGCATTTTGTGTTTTCTACAATAAACTTGTTAAAATTGGAGTGATTTCCCTGCTTTTATTTTCAACATCCACTGCTACCGCAAAAAGAGAAAACATGGTCCTATCGAGTCCGGATTGCTGAAAAAAGGGAAGTGTACGCATCAAAGACTAGACAATTTACTGGTGTTTATGTGCTTGTTCTTCGAACGTTCTTCTGGGCGTTCTTCGCACGTTCTTCTTTGTGTTCTTTGCACGTTCTTCATGCAATTTAAGTGCATCTTCGAGCGGTCTTTGTGTCTTTGCCTCGGAGTGTCGCCATGTTGTGTCATATTGCGCAACATTACATCGTTTGAACAAATCACTCGCTGAACGTTGAAAACAAAAGGCACATCGTATCTATTTTCGGTTCTCGCTATATCAATCGAACATTAATACGACTTAATCGAAAAAATGGCAGAAGTTAATTACATCCAAGTTTTGAAGAAACAGGAAACGCTGTTCAACTCCATCATTGGAATTTCTACGCGCCTAATGGCAAGGGAACATCTGCCACGACAGTTGTTGATGGGTCGCCTGATAACCTACAAGAATTCTGGGAAAGGTGCAGAAAGAATCATGTGATTTTATTAACTAGCTCGCCGGCTGCTGCTGTCCCTGTTAATGAAGAGGAGGATGCTGAAAATCTTCAACCTGAAGTCTACGATGTTGAAACTTTTGCTGAAGTTGAGGAACGCTACGAAGAGGCTATCGATTACCTCTTATCAAAACTTCCTGATGATCTACCTGCCGGGAGGGATCAAGGTAACGAGGATAAGCCGGACGTTGGCCGACGCTTTAAGTTGCCAACTATTTCGATTCCTGTTTTCTCCGGTATGTATTGTGAATGGTTATCTTTTCACGATTTATTTTCTTCGCTCATTATTGAAAACGAATCTCTCTCTGACGCGGAACGTTTGCATTACTTGAAAGCGAGTCTCAAAGGAGAAGCGTTGGTTGTCGCGCAAAATCAACCGGGTAATTCCGATAATTTTCAAATCATTTGGAATAACTTAAAGGAGCGTTACAATAATTGTATCTCATTGATTAATGAATATTTAAAGCAAATTGTTGAGTTGCCTGATATTTCTTCGGATTGGTTGAATAGTTTAAAGAATATGCGAAATGTAATTGTGACCGTGACTACTGCATTGAAAAATCTAAACCGTCCAATTGATGAGGGAAATGATTTGTTTGTTTTTATATTTATTAATAAGTTGCATAAAAATTCTCGAGATCAGTGGGAGTTGTCAACGTGTGGCACTACTGAACCGCCTTCTCTCGATCCATTTAATAAATTTCTTGACCCACGCATCCGTACCCTTGAAGCTACAGTAAATAAATATTCATATAAATGTACACCATTCCGCGGATATTTCTACTGATGAAACTCTCCGTAAGTTTTGGGAGTTGGAAGAGGTCCCAAGAAAGAATCTTTTAACGAAACAGGAGCTTGATTGCGAAGCTCACTTTGCTGCTACGCATGCAAGAGATCCCAGTGGCCGATACATCGTTCAGCTTCCGTTCGTTGAACCTCCAACGCAAACAGGTAACTCTCTCGATATCGCGCTAGCTTCTTTTTCACGTTTAGAGAAACGTCTCGCGCTCAATAATAATCTTGCTGATAAGTATCGTGATTTTATGCGAGAGTACGAGTCGCTCGGTCATATGTCTCGTATTGGTCCAGTGGAAAGTGACAATTCTTTTAGAGTATTTATTCCGCATCATCCTGTCTTCCGTGATCAAAGTCAAACTACGAAATTGAGGGTCGTCTTTAACGCGTCTAGGCCTACTTCCACGAAAGTTTCAATTAATGATTGTTTGCACGTAGGACCAAAGCTTCAGAATGACATATCTTCTATTCTACTCCGGTGGTGTCAACATTGGTACGTTTTGTGTGCGGATATAGCTCACATGTTCCGAGAAATCTATGTTCATCCTACTGATCGTAAGTTCCAGTGCATTCTCTGGCGTGAGACACCTGATGAACCTGTCCAGATTTTTGAACTGAATACTGTGACATATGGGATGACCTGTTCTCCATATCTTGCAATTCGGGTAATATTTCAATTGGTTGCGGACAAAAAGGCTGATTACCCTTTGGCAGCTGCAGTTTTTACAAACGACACCTATGTGGATGATTTATTCGTTGGTGGAATTGATAAGCCTTCCACTCTTATTTTAAGAGATCAGCTTATTCAATTGGCTTCCTCTGGTGGTTTTCGCTTACGTAAGTGGTTTAGCAATTGCTCTGATCTACTCTCAGGTTTGGATGAATCGGAGCACGGTTTAGCGATGGAAATCCCCTTTGATGATTCTTATTCCGGATTCAAAGTTCTTGGGATTTTATGGAGTCCTTTAGACGATGCATTTCGCTTTCACACTTCGGAGTTGGTTAATGAAAATGCTACTAAACGATCATTGCTTTCAACAGTTGCCAGGTTGTATGGTCCTATGGGATGGCTGGCTCCAGTTACTATTATTGCGAAAATTCTACTACAAAAACTGTGGTTAAGAAAACTTGAATGGGATCAACCGCTGCCCCCTGACCTTGCTCAGGAATGGCATGAATTTTGCTCTAAATTACCTGCCTTGTCGAGTATTTCAATTCCAAGATGGACTTCCCAAGGTGCAGATACTCAGTCGATTCAAATACATGGGTTCTCCGACGCATCTCGCCTAGCTTATGCTGCTGCTGTATATTTGCGCATCGTTTCCGAATCCGGGCAAATCTTCGTTAAACTTCTCGTAGCTAAAACCAAGGTTGCACCGATTAAAACAGTGAGCATTCCGAACCTTGAATTATGTGCCGCTACTCTTTTGGCAAATCTGATTCCATTTGTTATCAATTCTTTACAAATCATTGATGTTCCTATTTTCTGTTGGACGGATTCATTGATAGTTCTTAATTGGCTTCAGAAACAACCAGTTACGTTACCCGTTTTTGTTGCTAACAGAGTCTCTACAATTCAAACGAAACAGCCTTCTGCATTTTGGAATCATGTTCCATCTAAGCAAAACCCGGCTGATTGCGCCTCACGTGGCCTTTCAGTTGAGGACTTAAAAACCTTCTCTGTTTGGTGGGAAGGCCCTACGTGGCTTTTCAGCTCTTCAGATGCTTGGCCTAAACGCAAGTCAGAAACCTTCGATCGCGAGCATGAGAATCTAAGCTCAGTTCATTCAGCTGCAATTGAAAAGGAAAGCGATTGGCAATCTTTGTTGCTTTCCCGAGAATCATCTTGGGCTCGTTTACTTCGCATTACCGCATATGTTTTGCGTCCGGTCAAGATCTTTAAGGCAGGAGTCGTCTTTCCTAGATTCCTGTCCGCTGGTGAAATACATGAATCCTCTTTATTTTGGGTACGCTATGTTCAGGCGCAAATTTTTAGTCGCGAGCTAGAATCGTTAACGACAGGTGAAAAAC
>NC_046661.1:69673679-69715415 GCF_010883055.1 Belonocnema kinseyi | reverse complement strand
TTCTCATACCGGAATTGATTATGCGGGTCCATATCTTGTTCGTTCTAGTTCCGGACGTGGAATAAAGTCACACAAGGCTTGGATCTCTATTTTCGTTTGTTTCGCTGTGAAAGCGATTCACTTAGAGTTAGTTCGCGATTATACAACCGCATCTTTCATTGCCGCCTTTCGACAGTTTACTTCGCGTCGCGGAATTCCCACTGATGCGTATAGCGACAATGGGACGAATTTTTGCGGGACTGACCGAGAGCTTTCGCAAGCATCCCAGAAGCTGAAAAATGATCCAAATCTAGTCTCTCATTTAGCCTCTGATGGAACGACTTGGCATTTTATACCTCCTATCGCTCCACACTTTGGTGGGCTGTGGGAGGCGGGAGTAAAAAGTGTGAAACTTCATCTTCGTAAACTATTGTCAAATGCTACTCCTACTATCGAGGAGTTTGAAACGCTATTGTGTCAATTTGAAAGTATTTTAAACTCCCGCCCCCTTGTACCTGCAAATGATGATCCGGAAAGTTGCGAGGCGCTCACTCCTAGACATTTCTTAATTGGAACAGCTTTGAAAATTGTACCTACGGTTTCTGTTTTGGATGTCCATGAAAACCTTTTGTCTCGCTGGCAATTTTACCAACGGATTTTGGAACATTTTTGGCGTTTGTGGTCAAGAGATTATCTTCAGTCTTTGAAACAGCGAACCAAGTTGTTTTCACGTCGCCCTAATCTTAAAGTTCGCGATCTTGTCTTTTTAAGAAATACCTATCTTCCCCCTGCTAAGTGGGAACTGGCTCGTGTTACACAGTGTATTCTAGGTCGAGATGGGGCAGTTCGAGTTGTTTCTGTCAAAACTGCGCGTGCTGAGTATGTTCGCCCCATTTCGCAACTTGTTCTTTTACCTATTTCCCCCAAATTTTAGTTTTAGTTAAAATTAACATTGTATTATTGCGATCTTTGTGTAATCTCGCAAGGTGGCCGGTATGTTTGGGATTTTCAATAGTGTGCCGTTGTTTTTCTTACGCTCCTGAATATCGATTCAGACCCGACGTCTGAGTTCGTGCGTTTTCGGTTTCGTTCGCCTCAGCATCGATCGCGTTGACCGAGCGAGATTCATATTCGATTTCTGATCTCCGCACTGAAACCCTTCCTTGCGAAAATCCTCTCCTGTAACACCGCTTTGTGTTAGACCGCAAGACTGGTGAATATCAAGTATACGGCATTTTGTGTTTTCTACAATAAACTTGTTAAAATTGGAGTGATTTCCCTTCTTTTATTTTAAACATCCACTGCTACTGCAAAAAGACAAAACAGACATTAATATAGAAAGTTCAAAATATTTTTCAAAGTATTACTTTATTATTAAAATGAAATATTATGATACAATTTTAACATTATTATTATTTATAATATATACAATTATTTATTGGCTATAAAACTATACAATTTAAATAATAATTTTTTTTTGTCTATTTGTACATTTATATTCAATTCTCGTACTGTTTGTTGTGTAATTATTTACATGAAAGTAACAGAACCTCGATTTGAACAACTTGCCAACAATATACGAAAATTTATATTTATAACTCGAGCATTTAACCTTTTATTGGCAATAAATAATGCCTTGAAAAATATAATAAACATTCTAAATATTCATGCCTTAGAAAGAGAGATTCGATCAACTAGATTAGTGGCCATCGGAATCCCACCCCTGATAATTTCAATCATGCTCATACCTCAAAGCCTAGTTTCACCAAGTAGAATCCGCATACATTCAACTTTTCGAAGATCATGGCATGCTTGACAACAGATGCCAAAATTTCAAAACAGTGACATCTGACCTTTCGTACCGCACCTTGTGGCTATTTTATACCATATATACTCGGTATGTCGTACACCAAGTTCGAGAGATATCTGAATCCCTACCGAGGTACAGTGAACACCGATATAATTTTACCTGCAACAAAATATACCCCCAAGTTTTTACTGTGTGCAGAAGAAACACTATTTGACACATGGGAAAGGAATTGGTGAAGATTGTTCGGGAATCCCGAATCGAAATATAGACCCTACTTTGACAATCTTCACGCTAATATTTGTAGGGGCTAAGGTTTTAAAGTAGAGGATATTCCAAAACGATTTTTGCCCCTACTTGAGCGCTCTTATGGGAACATATTTCTAAATTTTTCATTTAGAACGTCAAATTAGGGGCTTAGTTTTTACTTCATATTTAACCCTCTATGTTCTACGTTACTGTACTAAATTAAATAATTTGACGAAAAATTAGCATAAGTAGAGCAAGACGAAGGCATAGTGACATATGGGTAATGTTTTAAGTTATTCTGCATAATCATACAACAAAAATTTCTTTCAATTTTTTCTTGAATAAATGAAGATACAACTTAATTTTGTTTTCATTCGTCAACAAATCTTATGTTTTATGCAACTTAAAATCAAAATTTCTGTTTTTTTTTTAAATGAAGATGCAAAATATTATGAAATATGTACGAAATTTCACAAGTTCTTCATTTCACTTAACTTTTGTCAATCTGTCTTCAAATCATATTCATTTCGTGCACTTTTAAATTTGTCTTGCTGATGAATTATTGGAACTTTTTTCCTTGTAATTTTTTTGTTATTAAAACTTTTCAAAATAAAATGAAGTCTTATGAGTCAAGCTTAGTAATTATTAATATAAAAAAAATATTGAAATATTATAAACCAGTAACAGTATGTTTTAGGAACGAACGAAGTAATATAATAAAGATAAAACGTAATAAGATATAAATATCATAGTATTGTAAAACATCATAGGTTTTCAGGGTGGAAACCAACCCAGGAGAATCAGGAGAACCAAGAGAAATTGGTATAAAGTCGGGTGAGAAATATTACACTGGGAGATTTCCCGTATTGGATAATGCGTGCAGTTTATAATTTTTTCAAGTTACCAATTAAAAAGCATATAATTTCCAAAGTGTTTAGAATAATAAAAATTTAAGGGTTCCCAATGTTTCTTGTTTAGAATGTAACTTAATACTACGTGATATGATACTCTTTAATAATATATTTATCATCTTTAAAATTTCTATAATTTAAATTCAAAATTATGGCTTTGGATGCGCTATTCTGAAACAATTTAATTTGAGGCATCGAACCTAGATTTTTTCCTTAGATTAATTTTTAGATTAATTCTCGGAGTTTCAAATTAAAAATTGTACAATATGTTTGTTTCGAATTCAAATAATTGTTCAAAACGACCAGAACATTTCGCTACTAATTATTCCAAAATTTCATATTAAAAGCCTTGACAGTTAATTTTCAATTTTATAATTTTAGATGTATAAAGCAATTTTGAAATGTAAAGCTCAAATTTATACACTTTCAAAAAATAGCATCATATTACAGCAATCTAGTGGTTTATTATTTATTTTTATTTTCAATGTAATTTCTTTAAATTTTCTGATTTTTAGTTGAAGATTTAAACTAATAAATTATTTTAAACTGAAAAATATTTTATTGGAAAATTTCAAGAGTGAATAATAGTTCTAAAGACAAATTTTACATTAATTAATTAAAAATTATGTTGAAAATAACAAAAAGGCAAAAATAAAACTATGCAACTGAATTAGATAAAGCAATAAATGATTATAAATTTTGTCCGTTTAAAATGAAGTTCGCATTTGTTTCAGTTTCAAGTTTCAGGAATAGGCTATTTTTTGATTTGATTTAATTTGGAATTTATTATTCCCACAGTCATATGACCATAACGGACAACCAAAAATTACATTAATTTTTTATTTAAGCCAAATATAAACTAAAAATAAGCATAATATAAAGTTCCGAGTTTCCTTATTAGAATATAATATTATTATATTATGATCTAAGTGCTAGTATATATGCTATTAGTTCTCTGGAGACATCAGTCGCAGACATAAAATATATGTGAACTACAGTTGCAGAGCGATTACAAAGCAAATGCAAGTGATTACACATTATTTGTATAGGAAAATTGCACCTTACAGAGGAATTCGGGAGCGGCAGATAAAACAGTTCATAGAATCTAGCTTCATCACGTGGAACCTTAAAAGGAAGCTGGCTTAATAAATATGAGCTATCAATATTATAATGTAGCATTTTGTATAAAAACATCACGCATGCACATATTCTCCTTTCATCAAGGGTTAAAAAATCATACTCAGAACATAATTGAAGGTAATCTGATCCACGAGGTGGATAAATGGCTGTCCTCCTCAGAGCTAAAAATTTAATAAACCTTTTCTGCACTGACAACCATACTGTACAATATGGGTTCTATTAGACAATTAATCTATGATAAGATTGATAAAATACCTTGGTAAATCTAAAGCTACAAGTTTTTCCATTACAATATGCTGACTAATACTATAAAAAGCCGTTGCCAGGTCCAAGTAGATAACATCAACTTGTTTTCCTACCTAAAGAGCTGAATTTACAAATTGAGTTAATGTGATTAAATTAGTTACCGTCGATCTCTTAGGCGTAAGGCCATGTTGAAATTCGGACAAGTTTGGTGCAAAGGCTCGCTGTAAAATCCCGAGAATAGATAATTTAAAAACTTTGGCGAAATTACAAATAATATCCACAGGCCTATAGGATTTTATATTCGATTTATTCGATTTATGTGCACCTTTAAAGAGAGAACATATTCTCGCTGTTTTCCATATCGAGGGAAAAGACCCGGTTTTCAATGCTTAATTAAAGACCCTACATAGTGGCTCTGCTAGATGGTCAGCGAGGTTTTGAACCGAAAAAGCAGGGATCCCATCTACATCAGCCGTGGAAGAGTTCTTTAGAGCGTGACAAGCACTTTTAATTTGGTTTACATTCAGTTGAAACAAATGGTGAAAATAACCGGTTAATGACAACTTATCAGACAAAATATTATCCCTACTCTGATAGACTTCACAAAAAATTTTTGCAAACGCATTTAAAATTAAATTCGGGTCATCTAGTTTCTGACCATCCAAAAACATTGTGCCAGGGAGACGAGTCTTCCTTGATGATTTGTTAGCAAGTTTCCAAAAAACGGTTGGATTCTCTCTAATATTGTTTTCTGCCCTCTCTGTATATTTGTTAAAATCAGATCTAACTCTTGCATTCACACTACGCGTTCGTTGGTGCACCTCCTGCTTATAAAAATGTGATGGAATGACCCGACTCTTCCACCAAAAATTATCCTTTAATTTTATATCTTTAATAACTTCTGCTGAGAACCAAGGAGGAAAAGAGTTTTTAACATTTCGCGGGGTAAGAGAGCGTAGAATGTATCATTCAAAAGCGTGATTCAACACATGACAAAAGAAATCACCAGAATGCTCGGCTGAAATAAGATTGGATAATTCGTACCAATCATAGTTACACAGATAAATGTACAAACTAGCCAAATTAGTTTTCTGAAAATTAAATCTCCTACTTGTCCCATTTAAAATAAAGTTGGTAGAGGAGTCTTATGGGTTTATCTTCAGAAGTGAGAAAATTGTTAATGCTAGGTGATGTGAATATTCGTTCACAAACGGGATGGATGCATGTTCCACATGGCAATGTATATCAGCAAAATCCAGATCCAAACAACGGCCAATATTATTCTTTATATTATTATACTGTTTGAGACCGAGAGAAATCATATAATTATCAATCATCAATACCAGACCGTCCCTGGAGCTTCCAGTTTGATAAGCTACAAAATAGGTTGAGTTAGAATCCCCAATAATAAATAGATTCGATTCATAGCGATCAACTACCTCTATAAGATCTTCTAAGAATACAAAATATTGATCATTATTGAAATTTGGAGGAATGTAGATCACAACTATACCTAAGGACCATCTATTGGAGACGACTTTTACGCCAATTATATTTATATTTAAATTTAGATCCATAATGGTGGAAATATTAAGCTGCGACACTCTATGATCAGAAGAAATTGCAATTATCCCCCCCCCCCCCCCCCCCCCCCCCCCCCCCCCCCCGACCCTCTTATCTTCTCGATCATCCCGCAGAACCACAAACCTATTTCCAGAGAAGATTTCCTTATTTAATACTGCAGAGTGCAACCATGTTTATGTTAAAATTACAATATCATACGACGTTAAATCCGGGAAACAAGCCGCTTCCTGGAGTCAGTGTCTCCAAAACGCATTCAAACGTAGCGTGTCGGTGAGTCGGCTCTGCTATATGTTGCATAGGGCATAAGCCTGCCTCCTGTAGAGCCGAAAATTCAAGAGCCCGAGCCTCTCCCTTCCGACTTCACGATTCGTTTTCGGTGGCTAACTGGCTATTTGGAGGAGTTTTAAGTAAACTGAATTTCGCAGGGTGTCAAGAGAATGAAAGTTCAGGCAATATTGCTATGTTCTATAATTTTAGAAAAAAATAAGAAAATTAATTCTTATCAAGCCTTCTTGGGCAACTTTATTGAACATTTTTTTAAAATTTATTTTGTTTTAAAAATGTGCTTTCAAATTTCCGTAAGTTTAAGATATATTCAGGAATTTTGAAACAATGAGAAAATAATTAAAATTTGTAAAGATTGTTTAAAGAATTTTTTAAGATGTCACGAAAATATTCTTTTAGCTTTCTACGAATAATTAATATAATTTTTTATTTTCAAAAATTGATTTAAAAAAATTCCGATACATTTTAATCTGTGTTTAAAACGGTCAATAAAGAATCTGAAGATTTTAAGGCAAACTTTTTCATTTTGCCGAATTTAAAAAAAAAATAAGAAAAAATTTAAATAGTTTTTAATGATTAGAAGGCTTAAAAGGTCCGACAAGATTAGAAACAGAACTTTTTCAATATTAGTAAGAAAATTTTTAATGACTTTTTATTTTTAAAAACGTACTTTATGAGAATATTAAAAAAGGTTTCTAAACATGTGAAAGGCTTTCCTAAAATTTAAAAGAAGACTGTAGAAGATTTTAAAGCAAAATGTTTCAATTTGGTCAGATTATAATAAATAGATCAAAATCGAGTAAATGCAAGAAATATTAAGAAGAATCGAAGAGATTCAAATCGAATTTTAAACTTAACTTCTGTTAGAAACTTAGATTTTTAAAGAATTCAAACATAAACTTTAAAAACTTCAAAGGAATTCCGAAAGATTTCAAGGAGGTAAAACTATTTTTCTTAAAAATCCTAGGAAAAATTTAAAAGATTATGAGTCAATTTTTTCACATCTTGAATCAAGGAACATAATTCTTATTAGGCCTTCTTGTGCAATTTTGTTACACAATTTTTTAAATTATATGTTGGTTTAAAATTCTACTTTCAAATTTGAGTAAGTTTGAGAGATATTCAGGAATTTTGAAAAGATTCAAATATAATTAAAACTTGTACAGATTTTTCACGAATTTTGTAAGTTTTCACGAAAATGAAAAATTTTTTTAGGTTCCTAGAAATAATTAAAATAATTTTTAATTTAGAAAAATTAATTTCAGGAGAATATTTTCAAGCATTTCAAAACATACGAAAAGATGTCAAAAATTGTCGAAGTATCTGAAACATTTTAAAGTCCATTTTTTCTTAATTTTGCAAAATAAATAAAATCAGGAAAAATTTGAATAATTTTCCAAGCTTAGGAGACCTGACAAGATTGGAAAAAAAATATTTTTCTAATTATCGTGTGAAAATTTTTTATGATTTTTTATTTTGAAAAATGTGCTTTAAACGAAAATTAAAGAGATTTTTAAACACATCAAACAATTTCCTAGAATTTCGAAAAAGAGTGTTGATTATTAAAAATTGTAGTACTTAAATACACTTAATATTTGAGAATTTTAAATTAAATTTTGATCAGATATTATAGATATGTATTTAAAATTAAAAAACAAAAATAAAAGTCAATGAACGAAAGACTTTCAGATAATGAAAGATAATGAAATAAAGTCCTTGGGGAAAAATGTAAATAATTGTTTTGGAATTAATTTTAACAGAAAATTGAAAAAAGATTAGAAAACATATTTTATTATTTCCTAAAATATTTAAAAAGTACGACAAAATATTTTGAAGCAAAATTTTGTAATTTTTCCATATTACTTAACTGTAGAAAAATTAAGGAGCAAATTCTTTCAAATCTGAGTAAGTTTAAGAAACATTCAAAAATTTTGGAACGATTCGAAAATACTTAAAACTTGTAAAGATTTTTAAGGGAATAATTAACATAATTTTTTATTTTAAACAATTAATTTGAAAAGAGTATTTTTAAATATTTCAAAACATTGGAAAAGATTTCAAATATTCTCAAAGCATCTGAAAAAACATTTAAGGCATTTTTTCTAATTTTGCAGAATTAAAAAAAAATCAGAAAAAATTTGAATAATTTTTAAAGATTAGAGATTGAAAGGTCTGACAAGTTAAAAAAAAACAGAATTATTTTTCTAATAATCGTGTAAAAGCTTTTACTAATTTAAAAAAAATATACTTCAAAAAAATTTAAGCAAATTTTTAAACACATCAAAGGATTTCCTAAAATTTAAAAGAAGAGTGCAGAAGATTTTAAAGCAAAATGCTTTAAATTGATAAGATTGAAAATTTCAAACAAAGTAAATAATCAAGTGAATTCAGGAAGTATTTAGTAGACCTAATGGGATTCAAAAAAATTTAATCTTTAGAAGTGTTTTAGAAACGCAATAAAAACTTTAGGAACCTTAAAAGAATCTCGAATGATTTCAGGAGAACAAACATAGTTTCTTAAAATGCTTGGGAAAATTTAGAAGATTATAATGATATTTTTTCTACATTTAAAATTATTTTCTTAATTTTTGATAAGAACTTGAGAGAGTTACCAATATCTTGAAGAATTAAATTCAAAACGTTTTAAATAGATAAGAAATTTTCTTAATATTTTTTAAAATCCTATAAAATAAAAATAAAATGTCTTTAAAATCTCATAGGATCTTTTCTGACGCATCTGATCTGTTCGAAAATCTTTTTTTTTTTACTTTTCTTAAGATTCTTATAATAATTATTTACAAATAAATTTATAAAAAAAACTGATAATACTTATTTTGCTGTACATGAAATCTTCACAAATTTTTAATGCCTTAAAATACTTATCTCAAAATTACAAAATTTATCTTTTACAATTTTATTTTAATTGTAAAACAATTGTAATTGGAAATTGATCGTAAATAATCGTAAAATAAATCCAATAAAATTTGTTTTATAAAGAAGTATCTCATGATTATAAAAAGGGACAAAAAAATTGTAAAGATAAGTCTTTGTAGCATTTTTATAACTAATGCATATATTTTTAGATTATTTTTCCTCGTTTCTGGCCGAAAGGTCAAACATGGTACAAATAACCTTCGTGAAATTTCAAATAAAAACTGTATTCTCTATACATTAATTTTTTTAATTCAAAATAATAATACTTTTATAAACATTGCCAAATTTTATTTGAATATGATATACCTTGATTTTTATTTTAAAAAATCCTATAAATATTTTGTGTTTTTTTTAAATTTTACGATATTTGTGTACCATGTTTGACCTTAGAGAAAGGATTTCAGGAATAAAATTATAAAAATATATCCATTAGTTAGTAAAATACTATGAAGAATTGCCTTTCAAATTATAGTTGAAGTTGAAGAAATAGATATTTCTCATATCGCTTTTCAGCATATGATTTTTCACTTAACGTAAAGCAGATTAAAATACACTTAGAAAATAAAAATAAGAAAGTTCAGAAATTTTTGCAATTTTCTGTTCAGGAAATCCTACACATTTTTTAATGAAATTCCTTTTCACACCACATTTAAAGGAAAATTTTACAGCATTTTTGTCAAATGATTAGTCTTTTGAATGAGGTCAAGTTAATAACATTTTGGCTTTTTCTCTTAAAATCCTCAAAATTGTAATGATAGCCTAAAATAGCATTATTAGAAAAATTCGAGTCTTTTAAAAAAGTTTAGAACATTTAGAAGTTTGGAAGATATCAACGAATAATTGGTAAATTTTGAGACATTTTTTCAAGTTTTTAAATATTTTTAATATTTCCCTTAAAGCTTCTACACTTCTACACTTTTCTTTTAAATTTTAGGAAACCGTTTGATGTGTTTCAAAATATTCTTGAATTTTTGTTTGAAAGTACATTTTTGTAAATAAAAATTATTAAAAATTTTCAAACGATTTTTAGAAAAATATTTCTATTTTTCTAATATTTTCAGACCTTCTAATCTTAAAGAATTATTCAAATTTTTCCTGATTTTTTTGAAAGTTTTAATTATTTTTTAATCGTTTCAAAATTTCTGTATATCTCGTAAACTTACTAAAACTTGAAAGCAAATTTTACAAACCAACATAAACATAATAAAAAATGGTGCAAAAATACGAAATAATTAAAAAAAATTATGATCTTTTTTTTAAATTTCTCTCAGAATTCATTCCATTCCATTTTTGATTGAAAAATAATTTTTTAAATGAAAATATAACTATATGTTTGAAAATTGAACTATTCTGCTGTAAATTCGATTGTGTGTGTGCTTTTTTTTATACATTTTCCAGTTGAAAATTTATTTCTTCGATCGAAAATAAAACTATTTTAAAATTAAAAATCTGTTAAATAACTATTTTGGTTGATAATTGAACTGTTTTGTTGAAAATTTGATTTGTTGTTGTTGAAAAAACATTTTCTTATACTAAAAACTTAACTATATCATTTTTGGTTGAATTTCCGTCGGGTAGGAAGTTGACCTTTCTCAGTCAAAACTTCTTCTTTTTTGGTAGAAAATTATTCTTCTTGTTTAGAAACCTATTTTAATCAAGAACTCATTTTTTTGGATGAAAATGCATTTTTTGGTGAAACTTCTTTTATTTTTGTATTAAATGATGAAAAGTTCATCTATATTTTTGGAAATTGAACTATTTTGCTAAAAAAATTTTGGGCGTAAATTGATTTTTTAAACTGATAATGTAACCATTTTTCATTGAAAATTTATCTATTTTATTAACAAAAGTTTTTGTTGATACTTCTTTTCCTGGAAAAATGTTCTTTTTAGTTATAAATTTATCTTTATTTTTGCGAGTTATTCTTCTTTAAAAATTCTTTTGTTTTAGATAAAAATTAATTTCGTTTGTTGAAAATTCGCATTTATTTCGGTTTAGAAATTAATTTTTTGAGCTGCAAACTTCACTCTAAACTTCAATGTTTAGGTTGAAAAATGTATTTTCAAAAGTAATTTCTTAAATTGAAAATTTAAGTATTTTGTCGAAAATTTGTTTTTTATTTGTTAAAAATCCATTTTTTACTAAATATATGATTAAGGCATACAGCACCAAATAAAAATATTTTAGAGCCAGAAGTCTTGTCTCCTAGATCTATTTACATAAAGTCAATTATATTTGCCTCTTCGCAATAAGCCTAATGGTTCTAAGGTAACTCGGGATTTTAAAATCTCAATAAATTTGAGGAGCAGCTAGATCCTCATTCGTGAGGTCGGGAGAGCTCGGGTTCCTGCTCGTTGATTTTCGGCTTTACACGAGGCTGGGCTTCGCAGCATTTAACAGAGCCGACTCACCGACAGGCTACGTTTGAATGTGTCGCTCCCAGATGGGAGAGTGGCTGGGGGCCGAAAAATCCCATGTGCTGGAGACACTGCCTGCAGTTTCGTATTTAAACCACGAACATTTTGATCAAGAATACGAACAACAAAGTTTTTGCATTCTAGGGTATGTTGTCATGTTTCACAATGACTGGCCGACTGTTGCGGTGCCAAATTCGAAGATTTATTTCTCCTTTTTGAGTCCTGACCTGAAACTCCTCTTTGACTCGTTTGTACTCCTTCTGTTGTTAAAGAGTTCTGTCATGAACAAAGTTGAGAAATTTGCTGTCTTCAATTTGACTTCGATTGGTCTTGGATTTAGTAGTGCCTGTGAAAAGCGACCCAAATGTTGAATAAACGTGTTCTGTGTATCAAACTCGGGAACTACAGTTTTAAAAAACTCAAATATTGCTGTTTTGGCCATGTCAGAATCTTTAAGTCCAAAAATCATTCATTTATTATTTCTTTTGCGTCTTTCTTCCCATTCATAAATGCAGGATTCCATCAACTCACTCTCAATGTTTACCATTTTAGTAACTAGATTCAAAGCTCCAGCTTCCATCTTAGCGATACGAACGCCGAGATTCGTAACTTGATCTTTAACTTCATCCACAATTGATTGCACTTGAGTAAATTTTGTCCCCATTTCATTTACCTGGGCCTGAACTTTATCAACTTTGTTTGAGATTGCATCTACGTTATTATTTACATCCTCTATTGACATCAGAACTGTGGAGAGGTCATAACGCAGTTTTTTATGATTAGCAGATAGGGATTCAATAATGCATTGCTTAATCATATCTCGTAGTATATTCTTATCCATGTTATCATCCCAAGGAGAACCTGAATAAGAGACACAGCACCTGGAAAATCTACCATCCAGAGAACATCTCAACTTCTCCGCACATTCGAGATGATAAACAGCATCACAGTCTGTGCATTTTTTTCCAGCATCCTCGATAGGCTTTCTACACTTCCCGTGACTACATATATTATCATGTCAAAACAACTCTTAACCCACATTGTACTCCAAAAGTGAGGTTATATCACATCAAGGATATAATGTTCAAATTAGTTCAAGTTGTTTTTTTACCTCTGAACTAGAAATTTGAAACAAGAGACTGCGAATCACTCAAGCGGGAACGAATGTCAAACTTTCGATGCGCTTGTTTTCAAAAATATCATACATAGCGGCGATGACTGACTCGTGTGAATTGCTGCCGTCGCTTCGCTCGAGCATCAAGCCTTGCAGTCTAATACTGAACAAAAATCGCCGCCTTTTGCCCCAAGCTATACAACACACTATTAAATATTTGCTACACGCCATAGGAAATTTAGCGAAAAACTGTTCCCGTCGGCCAATAACATTTTTGAGAATTTTCTTTGAATAAAAAATATTTCATTTTATAAGAGGTGAAATGAGAAATTTCTATTCAAATTCTAAAAACTCGGCCATGCATAAAATTTACGAAACCGATAAGTTCCTTATAAATTGGGACGCATATATTTATTCTCTGACCGTAACGTTTAGCAAAGATTTTTGCACGACAGTTTATATGTATGAGTGACATTACGTTTGGAGGTGTGTAGTAATGAAGTGAAATAATAATAATATCAAATAGTATATTATGCTGAGTGACAATCACTATTTTGCCCAACAACTACGTCAAAAACACGGCTTCTTTCTTGTGAAAATTATGGACACGGATATATATTGACTCTGTTGCAAAGCGCCCATCTGAGTTGTCGATGGTGGCACGTGACGGCTTATTCAATTACACATTCACGATACATCACCTTTATCTACCACTGTTTCGCACTGTTTCGGCTAAACTGTCTTTTATGTCTGTTTCTCGTGAATTAGTTTCGTAAACTTTATAAAACTTATTTTTTCCGTGTAGACGTATGTAATATTGGTCGAGCGCCTGAAGTTTTTCATCACTGTTTTCAAACATTTTATTTTTTGCTATTACAAAAAATTTCTCCATACTTTTCGAAAGAACTTCTCCACACACTTATCTATGTGTGTATGCTTAAACTTCTTTTGATAACAAAAAAAGATGAAAAAAATTCATGGAAAATATCGGTTATAAACGAAATATCGTTGACTCATCTACCTATCTACGGAGCTTGTTGTAACGTTATTTTTGCAATTAATGATATGAAGCCAATATACATGCTGCATATTGTTACTCAAGTCTCGTCTTGTACAACGACAGTTCTAGTGTCGATGTTTTATGACGCAGAATGTAATATTCGGCGTAGTGGCTTCCGAAGATAAGGCAGTTAAAAAAATTGATGTACGTTGACAGCGTGTTATCGTATTCGGTGAGTGTGAGACATTTTGCTCTCGCGGCACGTTCTTAAAGTCACGTCGGCGCGGAAAAGAGGGAAAGGGAAAGAAAAAGAGAAATGGCTCGCGAAGAAGACAGATGAATCTAGAGGGAAAGAAGGAAAAACGAAGGCAGAGAATGGAAGACGAGGCCAGTGGTGTCTCCTTTTGCAAAACTCCAGTCAAACGGACGAAAGATTTTGTCAAGTCACAACGCCCATAAAAGTCACACAGTGTCAAAATGTGATATCGTTCTTGGTCAAATGTGCTACGTACGTTAATGCTTATCTGGATTTGAGATCGTAGACAGATAATACCTTTACGATTAAACGCTATTTATATTTATTCATTTAGTTCCTCACTTTATTTAAAGTATATATCAATTATATCGAAAATAAACTAGGCTCAAAGTAAGGGTAAGTTAGCCAAGACGAGCCCCCTTGTAAGACAGGCCACCCTTAATATTATTGTAGGAAAACATTATATTCATCATTTGCGCATGCGAAAACGTGCTAAAAAAATCTATTTATTTTGAAAGTGTTTTCTTCTTCACTGGAAGTAAATTAACAAAAACTGTAAGAAAACATTATTTTTGCACTTCAGAGAACAAACTTTATCTGTTTTGGAAGTTGTTATTTTATAACTTCTGATGCTTTGAAGAAGTAAGTTATTTTTTTATAGATAATTTTGTGAACTTTGTAATTGATACTTTTTATTAATTGTTATGTAGTGTAATACAAATATTTAAAACATTGTTAAAAATATCTATATGATCTTATCTCGTGGGAGGGGGGAATTAATTCTTCTGTAATTTTTTTTTTGCTTTGCCGAGAGCAAAGCGTTCTCGAAACCTTGAGAAGGCTAGTTACACGACATTTCACCTGAAGACAAAATGTCCGTAATACAGCAATGTCTAAGGAACAAAAACTCGCACAGAAAATTAAAGGGAAATTTTTAAAAACTACAACAGCCTCAGACGTTTCCAGCGTATCGCAGCGATAATCGCGAAGCGCGGCAGAGATGTTCTGTGCCTAGGATCTATCCTCTAAATTGTGAGGAAGATGCTGAGTAGCTAGCGGAATATGAGGTACCAACAAACGTACCAGATAAAGTACCACCTATCGATGCAACTGATGAGCTACCAATTGTCTCTGACTGGACAGCAATGCTTGCCAACCCATTCAGCCCAGAAAACGATTAATGACCTGAAATGAACAGGCTTTTACTTTTCAACTTATGTTCTTTAAGATTATTTCAAATCTAGTTGTTTATTATTTTACCCAAACCATTATTTGTTAGAAGTTTTTTGACTTATTTGTTCTCTTACTTTAAAATTATTTGATTTGATTTACGTCAAATTATGCGTTTTAGTGTAAGAGAACCTCTTTTAACGACATTTAAGCATGAAGGAAAATAAGGGAAATGTTACTAAGAAGATAGTGGAAACTAATTCTCAAATATTTTGATTTATTCTCAATAGGTAGAAGCATATGTCCATGTGTTCATGCTCAAGGATACTATACTATCATTTGTGATAATCTTTTATTTTCAATTGTGGAATGGTCTCAGTTCCTCGTAACGATTTTCATCCAAGCTCAAATGCTATACTTATATATATATACCATTTATACCATTTATACCATTTATACCATATATATACCATATACCATATGTACCATTTATATACCATTTCCCCAGTTGTTTCTACATGTGCCTAATAGGTATATTTTTGTAAAGTTCAAACGTGGTCTCTCATAGTACCCTTCAACTTAGTACAAGACGATTTCACTTTCTTCTTTATCTTTATATTTATAAAAAATCTTAAGACCAGCTGAGATCCTCAGCGATTGATTTACAAAACAGAATATTCATTCTATCAACGAAGAAAGTAGTGACTATGACTAATCTGCAGCTTTAAAAGAATTTACATATGTTTGTACATATGAAGTGTCTATATGTAAATTGTTAGATATCGTGTGTGTATATATGTTATGTTAAGTCATTAATACATGATGTGTATAGTTGTATATAGCGTAAATAAAGTAAGGATGCTAATTTGACTGACGACCTCCGCGTGGTGCATATTGAGCGAACATGAAATTAGTTTGGCGATATTGAAGAGTAAACGAAAAGAAGTATTTTTATATCTACTTATAATCGATTGGCACTGTGACTGGAGAATTCCTGATGATATATGTTTTTCATCAAATGATACCGTTGCATCTGGTTTTTATTACGCCATTGCGTATATATTATTGCGTCAAAAACTAAAAATTAGGTTGATCACTCATTATTACGGAATTGCATACATGTGAGGGGCCGACAAGTAGTTTTTATTTTTTTAAACTATAAAGTAATGTTTTGGTCATTTCCGCAAAAATATATTTTGCAGCCTCATGATCCTTTTTCGAGAGAGAATTTGATGTTTTGATTTTTCCAAATTTTTGTATAACCTTTTATAAATATTGAGTCCTTGAACTTTGTTTACTCTTATTTTCAGCGAAACCTTATTTAACGCTTAGTTTACGTTCAATAATAAATTTTACATAGCTAATATGTCATAAATGTACAAAATATGTTTAAACAGTACGCTATGAATAAAATTCATCAATACCTAGTGTTTAATACCATAGCTCTTTTATTTTAAAAAGGGGTCCGTCTTTGCATACCGGGTTGCCTAAGACAGGACAAATACATCTTTTTTCCACATTGAAGTTCATTGCCTTTTAAACATTTTTTAAAGTTTTAAGCATACGAACAGAACCTAATCATTCCGGAATTTGATGCAGAGATTAATTGTTTAGAGAATACCGCATTCGTTTTACGAAAAAAATTTCAATATTTCAAAAATAATATCTTGGTTTCTTATTATGGCGAAGTCACAGAAAAATAAGTTTGTCAACAGCACAAAACATACGCGTCTGTTCGCTTTGGTATTTAGCACAAAAAGAACGAGCTGTCATAATGCACAAATGACAGTTATCAGAAAAACCGCATCTGCGTTCTGTTAAAAGATACGCAAGGGTGCTCACAACCGAACCATGCTCACAAACGAACCTCTTCCCCTACTATTTACAATATTCAAATTTTACTTATATCTACTTCCTTTCTTATTTGTAATCATTCCTCTCTCAATCTCACTCAACACATCATTCGCTAATGCTACTGCCCTTTCGTCTCTCTCTTTATGCATCAATACCCCCATGCCAGAATCTATTAAAATCCTCCATGCACCCAGATCTCATTCTCGTTAGGAGCTCCTGACTTCCTTTCTATTTTTTCACACCAAAATATTGCGCTCTCTCCCTTGGCATAATCCACCCATAGTTCCTGTTAAATATTGACTATCTTATTCTCTTCTCCCCTGCAGCCTTCTCTCTCTTCATGCCATTTTTCTTAACCATCTCATTTTCGTCCTGGCGATAAAATTAGCCGTATTCTCTGCCAATCCCAGTGCCCACTTTACATAGCTCTGCTGTATCCTTTTAACCTCCACACTTTTCTTCCACCCACGCACCTCCCGCCCATAAAATAAGACACTAGTCACTAGCGACTCGAAAATTTTTATTATCCTTCCAAAATCATCTTTGCCCAACTCCTTTCACAGTCCCTACGCCTGCCTCATCACCACCCTTGGTCTTCTCTCTTTCTCTTTCATATGACCGTCCACTTCCCTGTTCCTCCGAAACAGGAAGCCCAGGTACACAAACTCTTTCACCTTTTGCACCTCCTTTCCCTTCAGTACAGCGAACTCTTTTTACAGGATTTAAAATGTTATGTCATTTATTAAATATATAAATATCATATTTAGATATATATAAATGTGAATAAAGTCAAATCTAAGTTAATTACTCCAACTCCCAACCCTGTTTCGCGCCCCCTTTTGGGTTTTTATGATATTCGAAAACATCAACAATAGGAATGTCTATAAAAGGAGCTTGCAAAGTAGAGTTTAAATTTGAGTTGACCCTACTTCCCCCCCCCCCCACGCCCTGACACCTCATGCTTTTATTTTCAGGTACATTATTATTCTTATTATTGTCGTTATTTCGAATTAATGAATAAACTTTGCTATGTTCAGTTTATTTAAAAGCGCATTCCAAATCATTGGAATACTTTTACTCAAGGACTTTTCCATATCTTGTTTTGATGAAATATAATTTTTGTCTGTCGATGAGAAATGACATTCTCCTGGATTCGTGGAAGCCCACGGATTCACAAAAAATGACTTCCAAATAGCTTGCATCAGTTATTTTGAAATTTTGAATGGATAAGTTGGAACTGTAATCCGAGGTGATTTAGGTTCATTAGCGACAATAGACCTTGCGCTCCTGCAGAACTGACAACTAAGCGCGCCGAGACAGGTGTGATGAGTAAGGTTCCCACTGGAAGGGGAAGGGTCACAGGTAGCTTGCGTTCGTTTGGGATCCACCCATCCATCCAGAAACCCTCCGAAATTCCATCCCCTCCACTCACTCTGTTTTTCATCTCTTCATATACCTCCTTTACACTTCTTCGCTAATTCTTTATCCACCACGTTCTGTAAGAGCATAATGCCCGCCTGCGTCTCCAGCAATATTTCTACCTCCTCGACATCCTTCCGCAGCCTCTCCGCTAACGTATCAAAATGAAGATACGATAAAAATTAATGTTCCCGAAGGGCTATGTCTATTATTATGATTGAAGAGTAATTTTATTTACGATGCAATTGATATTGTGTACAATAAACGGAAAAAATTCATCCGTAAACAAGTCAAGAACTGGTAGCTATGTCTCGGATATGAGAAAAATGGCCATATGGATATTGTCATCGATACATGTACAAAATTAGCAATAAACCACGCACACCTTTAACCTTGTTCTACTTGACTATGTCTTACCTTCATTGACATTATAAATCCCAATTTGTCCCCTTTAGCATTACATCCTTAATATTACCAAAATCCGAATTTTCAAAATGCGCTGTATTTCCAAATTTGATTTCTAGCTCATAGCTATTTTTTTCATTGCACATGTTTTACTTTAATGCATTTAAGGACCCAAAAAAATATTATATAGTTTAAATAAACTATTTATGTGACCAGTATCAGAAAATCCTAACCCTTACTGGACTCAACCCTGGTGAACTTGTATACTAAATTTCAAAAGTATTTTACAAAAATCTTTTACATGATGTCAAAAAAACGTTCACAATTTTCGCGATTTTTTAATTTGAAAAGTTGAAATTTTATAAAATGCCACAGAATTTCCGGTGAGACCTAAAATGGGGCCTAACTCAACGAGCCATGTACGTGAAATCTTGCATCCTCTCTTACCCTGCTATTTTTTACCACAGCGCGTTGATATTAATACGACAATAATCATAAAACATTCATCTTTAATGCCCTGTTTGCAGTTTTTCGTAATTTTTTCATTATAAAGATCCAAGTGGTTTATATACGAAACTGCAATGTGTTCGTGTTGTACTCCTAGAACGTTTTCGGACGGTTCTGATGATGCCGAGGAATAATATTACCCAATCGTGAGAGCCATATTTATGTAAATAGTTTTAAAGTAATTTATTATGATAGATAACCATTTATTTAAGACGCAAAAAAGTACAGGCCTTCAGATAAAAAATTTAATATGAAGGGCTATGTTTAACATTCTGTTTTGTCTATAAATTCAATATATTACATTCTTATAGATGAATCCTCTATAACTTAAAGATAAAGAGAAAGGTATAATTTAAATTAAAAAATACTCATAGTCAATTGATTAGTATACGTCAGAAAGGTATTCTATTTTAAAAAAGACATGAATTTTGGCCTAGTTCATGCGTAGTTCCTAAACCCTATTGGCCCTATTGAATAATTACAAAAACGGTCGGAAATACGTAAAAACTACAACACTAAACAAAAATTCAAGAAAGAGTTTCTTTTCGACCAACTCGAAGTAAACCAATAACAAGAATGTTAGAATATAAAAATAAAAATAAAAATGTTGAGTTAGCTTAAAAATGTTAAGAGATATGTGAGATTTGGAAAAATCTGTATAACTTTTAAAAGGAGGATGGTCCACGGTCACCCCGATCTAAATCAGTAAACCAATTTTTGGAATGCAAAAAAATTTAAATTTTGAATGATCTATTAAACTGTAAGACAAGCGTGAAACCTCCTTAAATTTTAAACATTTTGCAGAGGGGGTTTATTTTTAAACAATACTACCTAATCTGATAAAAATGTTTTCGAAATTCAAAACAATAATAAAGATTTTTAATTATATCGAAAACGATCAGAGGTACATGAAAATTGATCAAATTTTTAGGGCATTCCAGACCAGGATAGTCTTTGGGCACATCAAATTACTCCAGTAGAAAAATTCGCAAAATAAAAGTTTTGAGTAACCTTCAAAATGAAGAGATACGAGAAAATTGAAAAATTCCGGCCTTTTTGAAAGGCTGATGTTCTTTGGACAGCATGAAATAATAGAACAAAATTTTAAACGATCGCGAAGCCTAGCCGGCGAGAGACGAAAAACTGGCAGTAGTGTTTTATATGGGGCAGTCTTCGGCCACCACGAACTAAGCCAATACAAATATTTTTAAAAAGAAAGAATTAAAATGCAAAACAATTAGCATTAATATTAATGAAATTTAATTCAATTTGAGAATTTTGATAAGCTTTGAAAGATACATAAAAACTACAAAATTAAAAGAAAATTTAGAAGAAGAATCCATTCGTATGGAAAATCGTTTAATGGTGAGTTTGGAATTTTTCGATGATACTCGAATTTATTGGAATGGAAGCAAGGGTTGAAAAGTATCAAAAGATGTGTCAGAATTCAAGCTTTTGTTGACGCGTGCATTATTAAGGATTTAAATTGGGGTTCGTATTGGTTTCCGATTAACTAGAATTGAGCGAATAGACTCAAGAGCATGAAAATGATTAAAACTTGCTTGAGGTTATTTTTGGATTCATTTGAATAAGTTTGAAATTTGAGAAGGTGTCGGGTTGATTCTGATTAAATCCAAGAAGTATGAGCTCAGATTGTAGTTGGTTCGGATACATGAATAGAAAACGATTGATAAGTGATCATCGGATCCATTTGGATTAAATTTGGACTTGAGACACAGATTGGGACTGGGATTTACAGTGGGGGCTAAAATGCGGATAAAAGGGTGGAATAGGATTGAAAACTTGCTTCGTGTTGTTTCGGTATAATTCGAATTTTTTCAAAAACTGCAAACTAAATTTTAAATGACAAAAACAAGCGCGCTCAAGTACGCGATCAGTCCCATATAAGGTATATTATATAATTGCGATTCCTAACCCTTTGTAGATAAATAGATGTCCGTTTATTTTCCGGCCTGCTGGCCTTACAAAATTGACTTGCTTACACTTTCATTTTTTAGAGAATTTTTTAAAACTATCTCTTACAAATTTCCATCCATCCACATCTTATAACTAATCCGCTTGCTTCTCTAAGCTAACCTTCCTCGCTGCGCGTCGTCTCGCCTCGCACGCATGTCGCTCTTTCTCGCTATGCCTCGCATTACCAGCCTCTGTGTCCACGGCTAACACATAATACTTAACCACCATTTACCATATTTACAGTTTTTAATATCTACTTCCTCTCCTATTTACAATCTTTCGTTCTCCATTTCTCTTCTTCCTTCCCTTTTTCTCCATCTTAGCCAACACCTCCCTTTGCTCCTGCTACTGCCATTTTGTCCTCTCTTTCATGCAACAATACCTCCATGCTTATCCCACTCATTTCCACCTCTTCACACTGTTCCAATCAGTCGTCAAATTTTGCATCCCCTTTTCCGCACAATTCACACATTTTCTTCTCTCTAGAAAGCCAGAATCTATTAATTCTCCATGCAAGCGCATCTCATTCTCGCTATAAGTTGCCGACTTCGTTGCTCTCCTGCCTCATACAAATATTGCGCTCTCTACCTTGGCATAATCCACACATAGTTCCCGTTAAACCATGAGCCTCTTATTCTCTCCTCTCCTTCTGCCTTCTTTTTTCCATGCCATTCTTTTGAACCAAATCATATACCTTCCTTCCTTGTGCATCCTTTTCACTTCACACATCTGCAATCTATTCGTTTTAAAAATACCTTTCTCATTCCACCTCCATCTTTGCGCCACTACGTCTGTTCTCCTTTTCTCACCAACACTCCCTAACCAGCTTACTTCCCCCCTCTTCCACAAATTTCTCCTCATATTTACATGCTCGACTCCCTGTTATAATCTCTAAACTCGTTCTTCCTGTCTCCCTCCTGACTATATAGTTCTGCGTATTCCTTGCCAACCCCAATGTCCACTTTACATACCTCTCCTGTATCCTATTTACCCCCTCACTTACCTTCCATCCCCACACCTCCACTTCGTAAAATAAAACACCTATCACTAGCGAATCACACAATTTCATTCTCCTTACAAAATCATTTGCGAACAAACTCTTCCTCAGCCCCCACACCTGCCTCATTACCATATTTGCCCTTCTCACTCTCTCTTTTATATGACCAGCCACTCAGTCATTCCTTCTAAACTAGAAGCCCAGGTACACAAGCTCCTTCACCTCATATACCGCTTTTCCCTTCCACTCCTCTTCCTTGTCTCTCCCACCTTTTTCCTGAACACTATAACTTTCGACTTGTGCGCATTTAACTCTAACCTATTTTTATCCAAGTATATTCTGAGCCTCTTCATCATCTCCTTTAAAGCCCTTTCGCTCTTTGCTAGCAGCACTATGTCATCTGCATATGCGAGTGACCATATCATGACTCCTCCTACCCTGCCCTAACTCCTTCTACCACACCGGCCGCTCACTTACTTGCCATATCCGCGATCAAAATCAGGCCCCTCTTCATTCCCCCCTCTTCCATTGCCTCTCACAACCTCCCTTTATCCACCGAAGGGAACGCGCCCTTCAGATCTACAAAAAACGCGTACACTTTGGCACCCGTTTTTGTTAGTTCTCTATCCACCACGTGCTGCAAGGCGTAAATATTGTCAATAGTACTCCTTCTCTCCCTAAAGCCCGTCTGCGTCTCCAGCAAGATTCCTTTCCCCCCTGTTATAATTCCCCCACTAGCCCTTCCTTTCCTATTTACTTTGATCGCCTACTGTAGCCTCCACCTATACCCCCTTGGCAACTTTCGATCTACTCCATCCCATTTCTTTCTCTCTACCCACGTATCTACTAGTGAAATTACATCAAATTCCTGAATATACCTCCAGAAATCCTCATCTTTCTTCTTTACAAGTTTCCCTACACTTCCTTCAAGATCTCCTTCTCTTGTCCCATACCCACATTTTCTCGTCCATTTTTATTTTTTGATACCCTACCTTCGCCGCTCTCTTTTCGCTCCTCTTCTTCCTAGCCCTATCATTTAGCATTCGCTGCACATTCCTTTCCTTCCTCGTCAAATTTTAATCGATGAAAACCTTCTTGTCCTTTATCCTATTTTTGTGACGCATTACTCCCAATTTTTCTTCTCAGCTCTCCAATCCTACCACCGCTACTTCATTCTACTTTCTCTCCTCCGTCTCAACTTTCCCTATCTTGCCTTTAACCCACCCTATTCTATGTAGCAGCGTTGTATCCCCCTCCCTTTCTTCATTGCTCTCAAGCTTCAATCCTCTTATTACTATATTATTTCGCTTATCTGCCTTCTCTCTTCTCTGCATCCTCAACTCCGTTGTTCTTATCCTTTCCCTATTCGCTCTCTCCTCCTTTTCATTCCTACGCTCTCCCACTTTCTTTTTTATCATAATCAAGAATTAAGCGGGGACTACAAATTAGAGATATTTAAATATCTAGATTTTTAAAACATTGATACACTGGCCGTCAAAGGCTGCATACATTTCATTCAAAGCTTGATAACAAAGCTAAACAAAATAAAGTCTGGTTTGGGAGTCAAACCATGTTTATTGTATGTTTTTGGGTTCCTTGAAACCGAATCTGAAGTAAATTTCAACACATCATTTCCGATTTTTTAAATAACATTTTTAAAATATTATAATCCGAGCTCAGTTAGCCCGTTATACCTAATACATCCTAGGTGCGAAATTTTTTTGGCAGTCAGAGCTTGACCATTGGCCCAAAGTCGGCTCTGCTTTGGTAAAACATCTACGATAACCAGAGTTGGGTCAACTAACGTGTATTCATTATTTAAAAAAGACTTTTAGGTTACAGTTGGCTCGACTGTGGTCAAGATTTGGCCCGTCCGTCGACGTGAAAATTTTTCCGTAACATTGGTCAAACCTAACCTGTTTCATTTCGATAGATCTGCTTTAGGCCACAGTTGACCTGTTCATATTATTGGGAGGTCGAATTGGTGCGGTACTCGTAGAAATGTATGAATATTTAAAATAAAACATTGCAAATTCTTAACCAAAAATATAAGCGTTTGAGGGTAAATATTTGCAAATTAGATATCTTTGAAATTATGAAATTTAATTTCAAATCTAGCACAAATGAAAAAACTCGTTTAATTTGTGACGCAATATTATAATTAAAAATTTTCTTGATGAAAAATTTTTAATTAATATTTGAATACTGCTACATATTCAAAATGTAACTATTTTACTATATGATAAAGTGAACTTTAAATCATACAAAATTTAAAATTCTCAAACAGCATCGAACACTAAATATTTTCAAAGTATAACTACCCAATTTCTCAAGCCCCTTTCCAAATTAATCTATGAAGAAAATAAAACAATTTGCGTGAAAAAACTATGCTATAATTTTTTAAACTATAATTTTTCAATGATATACTGATCAATGCATTTTTTCATTAAATTTGTTTTAAAAAATCATTGAATTTATCAAATAATTATGAATGTTTTAAATTGTTATGAAGTTCTCAATTTAAAGGACTGACATTGAAAAAAAAAACTAATTTTTCTATCGAAAAATTCATGAATAATGCATTTGTTTATCAAATTTGTTTGTAATTTTAACAATAATAATCTGAAAAAGAAATTTCTTCATAATCATGTTGTTTTTATCAAAATTTCTTGCAATATAATTAAAAAAACGTAAAACTATGGAAAGTCGTAGAAAAAATTCTTTGAACAAATAATTTGTTTATAAATTTCTTTGTTTGTTTATAATATAATATTGGAACATCTTTGACTGTTCTTATCCTCTAAAACTTAGGCGATTTCAACCATTTTTCTATTATTCAGATGCACCGGGAGCGTGAAACTATTTAACAGACTTTTTATAACCAAACTTAAAGTGCACCGATAGAGAAGTGGTTAGACTGCATGGTGAAGTACACTTCTTTAGGTAGTTTAGGTAAGGTTCGAATCCTCGGCGAGACATAGAGACGTCAAAGGCGGTTCGCAGTTATCATTTAGCTGTTAACCCGACCAGTGCCGCACAAAGTTGGACCGGCCGTGGGCCTACGGTTAAGTCGCACCAATAATACCTTGAACTTATAACCCATAATTCCGTAATAGTTACGGGTTTATTAGATCGTTAAGTTCAATATATTAGGTATAACGGGCTAACTAGGCTTGTATTATACGATTTTTCAAGGTGGGATGATGGGTTAGGGCGAAATTCGAATTTGATTTCAGCAATCCAAAATCATAAAAGAAATGGGGTCTGATTCCCAGGCTAGAAAAATTTTTGTTGTTGCTGTGTAATCATTCTTTGCAGCATTACTTCAAATCAGTGACAAGATCTAAGTTTATAAAAAGGAGTTGCTTTGCCCTATTGCAAATACCTATATAGGTCACTAATAGGATTCTATATAAGGATCCTATAAGTGACCTATATAGGACCCTATGTAGGATCACCCATGTAGGTCAGTATAGGAGCCACCTATAGGAAATGAAACAGCTTCCTGCATAGGATACTATATAGAATCCTATTAGTGACCTATATAGGACAGCTGATAAACCGGAAGTGTTGCACAGTAGTTTCCTATAGCAGATACAGCTGCGCAGTAGTTATTTTTGACTATGCGATTGCCTAGTAGTAGGAACCTGTATATGTTCTTATATAGATTTTAACCTAGGAAGAAGGACCCCATACCCTTAACATAGAATCATTTAGGATTATATAAAGGATCCTATGCAGGAAGCTGTTTCATTTCCTATGGGTGACACCTATACTGACCTATATAGGTAACCCTATATAGGATCCTATATAGGCCACTTATTGGTTGCTTATATAGAATCCTATTAGGGACCTTAACTGACACCTATATAGATATTTGCAGTACGGTGGCACATAGTCACAGCAATTTTTATGCCGCACAGTAGTTAGGTTCATATAATACTGACGGGCTCGACCAAAGGCGTGTAGGTATGCCACTAATGGACACCTCTTGTTAGACAGAGTTTAGCCCCTAAACCTCATTTATTAAAGTACATCAACGTTTACATATGCAGGGTGGACACGATGGGGCTTACCAAAAAGTATGAAACCCATCTTACACGCTAATTCTATTCTTATGGGAGTGTATGCGGGGTTGCATATATTTTTGTAAGCCCCAGCGTGTCCACCCTGTATAGGTAGAACAATTAAATTTTCCTCTAATGAAACTAGTAAACTTTTATAGTAAAGTACATTATATGTTTTATTTCTTATCAAAGATTTTTATACTCAATGTTTCTTTCTAAATATAATTGAACCGCTGGCGACCAAAAGGGGACACGGCCGGATTCAGCCTGAGAAGTATTGTCCTGAGTGTCAATTTAAAAAATCTTTTTAATTCAATTTGAAAGACTGCTGCTTGTAGAGAATTTCAAGACGCATCTTTTTTTCCTTTTGAAAAAATTTATAGGTTCTGTAGTTTTTGAGATAATTGGTAAAAAGTGGATTTTTTGAAAACAAAAAATTCCAATCTTTTTTCACTTCAACTCGCGCTAATTTAGCCAATTTTTATCATTTCCCGATTTCCCCAATACAAAATACGTGTTTAAGTCTTCTGAAACTATCTAAGAAAGAAGAACGAGAATATTGTAATAAACAAAAAAGTTATTAATTTTTTTTTAGGCAAAGCAAAAATCATGAATTTTAACCTTCAAGCGCCTCGTTTAGCGAACGAATTTTAAGCTACGGAAAGCTTTCAGTGAGAAAGTTGTTCACTAAGGTTCAAAGACGTTTTCTGGAAAGTTTTAGATCAATTGGATTAATAGTTCAAAAATTATGGAGGTTTTAAAATCCAAGCGGTAATCTTGACGCTGCCCAAAAACGTGCCTGGCCGGCTACGTACGCGCTGCAGCGAGCGACGTGAAGGTCAAGTCAATCTTACCAAAACAAATGAACAACAGTAACTCCAGATATTATCATTAAAATAATTTATTTATTAAGCATTTAACATATAATATTATGCATATTATTAAATAAGAATAAATTAAGCAAACAATATTTTATTAGAAACTACTTTTAGTCATTTTCCTCACTCTCTTCAGTTTCTTCGGCATCTGGATTCTGAGTTTGTACTTTTAAAAAATATGATTCGAAAAATTTTTTTCCTTTAGCGATTAAATACTGGAAGAGATTTTTTACATTCTTTATTTTGGCAGCTTTCAATCCAATTCGGGGCGGAGGACTTTTCAAAAAGTTGTCTAGTTTAATTGTAGGTTTAAAGAAAAAATTGGTTGGATTTTGCAACTCACAGTTATCAAAAACATCCACTTTTCCAGCAGGAAAAATATGCAAAACGAACGCTTTGCTGATTTGGAAATTTTTTGGCTCTCGCATTTTGCCTTTGAAACATTTTTCAAAATCCTGCAGAAGATCTTCACACTTCTCGACCATTGTGAATGAAGGTGAACGAGCATTGCAAATCACTTCTACATATTCAGCTTCAGTTTCAATTCGTTCTAATTTTTTCAGCTTTTGCGAATATGTGCCGAAATTCCTAACGCACTGGCAATAGGACTGGCGTCGAACTGGAAACACATATTTAATCTCGCTTTGCAAATAAATGGACAATAAAACCAAAAAATGAAACACTGTGTAGTTTTTATTTTGTCCCGGACATGAGTCTAAAAATAATGTTATGCTGTTGAACTTGTCTTTAGCAAATTCTTTTAATACCGCGTATTTGATAAAACTGCAAACAGAGTTAGCACCCTTCTTTACAATTCCCTCAAGAATAGGGAACATGTAACTCTGGTTCATATTATGTACATGTACGTTAAATAGAAAAAGCCATGCTAAACGCAGGTAAAACTGCGCAGACACGGGTATTTTTGGTAGTGGCAAATTCTGTGCAAAATCTAATTCACAGCATAGACTATAATTTTCAGAGAGTATTTGCTTTTTTAACTTCAAATAAATTTCAGCATTGTTTTTGTGATTAATTACTTCTTCGTTTACCTCTCCATTTGTCTCGTTTTTGTAGCAAGTATTGCACACGTAAGTTCTAGGTAATTTAAAACTGAAGCCAACATTTCGGTTAAAATACTTAAAATAAACGGTTTGACTTGTTGTCAATTTAGCCCCCGTTTTTTCTTTATAATATTTTCCGAATAATTTGTAAAGTTCTACACAATTTAATGAAGGATTATCAAAATATTTTAGGTTGGTAGAATTTCGTTTGTAATGTGAACTGTGATGTGGAATTGATTCGCAATGCTCTTCAATCATTTTTTTTTAAATTTTCTGTTAATTTAAGACAACTTTCGCGTACTCCACCTCCCAAATTTTTTAAAGGCTGCTTATTTAAAATCTTTTTTTCAACATCTTCAACTCTTCTTTTGCCCAAACATAGAAAAGCACAAAAAAATTTCTTACAAATCGGAACATTTTCTTCGTTAGTAGGAAACAAATATATCCAATGAATTAACCGTCATAGTTTTTCACCTGCATTCGTTTGGATAGGATCCTTGCATTTTAACAATCCTCTGAGAAACATATTTTGTTCATTATAGTTCCCGAGATTCCAAAAATTTGTATGTACTTTTTCTTGTTGCACATTTGAAAACTTTTGGTAACATTTTTCTTCACAGCAGGATTCAATAGGTTTGAAAGATCACTCTGGGATTAGAATATCTTTAGCAATACCGTCTTTTTTAGTTTTAGACTTTGTAATATATTCTTTTCCCTAAAGAAATAACAAATAATGCTATTAACTTCGTCATTAAAAATTTAAAATAATCGCTTTAGACTATCTACATATTATATATAGTTCAGTGAAAGAATTATTTAAAAAATCAAGAATAAAAAAATTCATAAAATATTAAATTTATGATTAAAATTTATTCAAAAATTGTATTGACGGTTTCCATTCGTATCTGATTTCTCGAACATTTTTTCTTATTTTTAATCCACGAATCTTCATTTCTAGTTCTTTTTCTACCTTGTTTCATTTTAATATATTTTTCTTTTTAATTAATATTCTCAAAAATATCTCAAAAATCTCAATAATCTCAAAAAAATGCTTTTCTAACTATTATAAGAAACAATCACTTCGCTGATTCTATGCTTTATTTGTAGAATTTCATAGAAGATGACAAAAAAGTTACGGTTCTGCATTTGTTTTGGTAAGATTGACTCGACCTTCACGTCGTTCGCTGCAGCGCGTACGTAGCTAGCCAGGCACGTTTTTGGGCAGCGTCAAGATTACCGCTTGGATTTTAAAACCTCCATAATTTTTTAACTATTAATCCAATTGATCTAAAACTTTTCAGAAAACTTCTTTGAACCTTAATGAACAACTTTCTCACTGAAAGCTTTCCGTAGCTTAAAATTCGTTCGCTAAACGAGGCGCTTGAAGGTTAAAATTCATGATTTTTGCATTGCCTCAAAAAAAATTAATAACTTTTTTGTTTATTACAATTTTATCGTTTTTCTTTCTTAGATAGTTTCAGAAGACTTAAACACGTACTTTGTATTATGGAAATCGGGAAATGATGAAAATTGGCTAAATTAGCGCGAGTTGAAGTGAAAAAAGATTGGAATTTTTCGTTTTCAAAAAATCCACTTTTTACCAATTATCTCAAAAACTACAAAACCTATAAATTTTTGCAAAAGGAAAAAAAGATGCGCCTTGAAATTCTTTACAAGTTTCAGTCTTTAAAATTTAAATTAGAAAGATTTTTCAAATTGACACTCAGGACAAAACTTCTCAGGCTGAAGCCGGCCGTGTCCCCTTTTGATCGTCAGCGGTTCAATTGTACAATATCTGTAAGGATTATACGGCCTGGTCCTTGAGCTAGCATATTTTCAGTTAACTTTACTTAGTTTAATCAGTTTTCGTATACAAGATCAAAGTTAAGTTTACGTCTATGTAGAATCATTTTTTCTTCGTTTGTTAATAGATAACTTTCGCTATGCAATTTAAAAGATGAAAATATACACTTGACTTCCTGTTGAGATTTTTTAATTATACTAGCGTCGTAATTTTCTGTGTCTGTCTACCTATAATCTGGTTTGTTTTGATGACAAATTTTGTAGTTGGCTACGTCTTTACAATCATTTAGTCTCTTTGTCAGTAGGTACGTATTAAGTTTTAGTTCAGAATAAAAATTTATTTTCTGAGATGAAGACAAGGAGCGTGTTTTGCTTTCTTTGTGGAGTAAGGACCTATAGGGTTAATAATTTACTTTTCTTTTTTCAATATGGGTATTTTGTTGATATATATGAGATTTAGTTCTATGTGTTGTCTCGAATCCCCGAAACAGGCCGGTAAAATTTTCGGTGTTAATATCTGAGGGACTTAAGGTAAACTCACTAAATATATTTAACCTTTGTTGCATGCTAGTATCAGTGATGATTATCATAAGCTTCCAGGTTTCACGGTAAAGGTTAGCTGTTTCTATTTCCTCGATAAATATATTTCTGGTAATTTGTACCAGGGTGTAATTTCATTCCGTTGTCCATATTTGCGTCAGAATTGTCAATAATACCAAGATCTTCACTGTATAAAAAATGAGGCATAATCAGTCTAGCGTGGATTCTCATCCTTTCAGCGTTAAGGATTATCATGTAATTATTGTTGTCTAGACTTTATATTATAGTTCCGAGTCTTTGACAGCTTGCACAGAGTTTATTAGTCGCATTATGGTTAATAAACTTGATCAGCCCGAATCGAAATATAGGGCCTAATTTGACGCTCCAAGTGGAAGTATTTTCCCTACTTTGCGGCTGTTTATTCTACTAGCTCCTACGTAGCCACTCCTGAAGATATTTTTATTCTATTTTGCTTCTGCATAAGCTTCAGCCCCTACATTGAAGGTCTTTCGTCTATATTCTTGAGTTTTACTTATGTCTCCTTTAAAGCTCCATATTATCCGTAGAATTTTTACACTCTCTTTTAACGTCCTTAAATTTTAACGCACAAAATATGTGGCGTCGTAGCCTCGATGCCTGCGCCCTCGTGGCAGGTATTTTGTTGTTTTCAGTAAAATTCCAACACCACAGTTTGTGAAAGCAACAGCTTAATTGGTTTTGAATAATAAATATTAGAGTCATAACATAGATACTGCTTCAAGAGGAAAGAAGTTTGCCCTAATTTGGTGGCTGCAAGCAAAAGCAAAAGTGCAAACCAGCGCTAAGAATTAGTTGCCACAGATTCTGAAAAAATAGATTTTCCTTTCACACAGTTTTCTTTTGAATTGAAGAATCACGAAATTGAATGATTTCAGATTAAAAATTTAGAAAATAAGACAATGACAAAACCTTGAAAATTGAATATTTTAAGATTAGATCGTTAAAAATTATTTATGCTTAAAAGCGTTCGAATTAAATAATTAAGAATTTCAAACATTTTAATTTGACCAATTATAAATTCAAAGCGCTGAAGATTTGTCAAATCATATCGAAAACTAAATTGAATCTTTCAAAGTTGAAGCTTCTGAAATTCGTACATTTATATTTGTACATTATTCTCCAAAAAATAAACGTTGATTACAGTTTCCTTTTAACCACTATTAATAAGATCGCCAATGGTTATAAATATATACCAAAGATTTGGATGTAACATATACTTAAAATAAACAATTGTTTCTTCAAAATGTCATATTTTTAAACCAATTTATTTCTATATGCCGAGGGTCGATCACTCCAATATTCCTGATACATCTACTTAATATTCCCATACACGTATTCTTTCAATATTCTTGGTATTCTTGATAATCTTTATATTCTCAAATATTTTTAATATTCCATAATATTCCAAAATATCTCGAAATATTCACAAATATTCTGACATATTCCTTAATTACCCTTTGGGCTCGACAATTTTTTGAAGATTCCAAATGATTTTAAATGATTTTAAAAAATGTCAAGAAATTTCAAAAGAGTTCATGTATTATTGTATAATTACAAAATATGTTCAAGTGTTTAAAATGATTTTTATGAATGTCAAAATTCTTTTAAATTAAAAAGATTAAAGTTCGTAAATGAATTTTAAAAGATTTCAAGTAATTTTAAAGAATTTTAAACGATTTTAGAAGAATTCCAAAAAGTACCAGAATTTTCTAGGGATTTGAAATGTAGAGATTTTAATGTAGTTTAAAAAGTTTGTACAGGAATTTAAAATAATACAAAGCATTTTAAATAATGCTTAAAAAATTCAAAAGGGTTTAAGGATCTTCATGTAATTTAAAAATATTTTTATGTATTTAAAGAGATTTTCATGAATTTCAAGAGATTAAACGGGTGTTATTTGATTTAAAATTTGCTTAAGTTTATAATAGAATCTTAAAAGATTTCGAATTATTTAAAACAGTTCAAGATATTTTTAATGTATTCGAGGGATTTTAAGTAATTGTTAAGAATTTTTAAGGGATTTCGGTAGAATTGAAATGAGTTTTAAAATTTTTAAATAATTTCAAAATATAAATAATGTTCTTGAATTCTTAGCTGACCTGATGGCTGATTACAAACACAGTTACAAGAACGATTTTAATCGTTCAAATTCTGTCACCTGTTACCCGCTGCTTTCTATCTTTCGCAAAATTCATATTTGTCGTGAAAATAATCATTTCATCAACAAATTTGTTGATTTTTTAACATTTTTTGATCCGAGGATCTCGCAAAACCGCGGTTGTTTGAAAAGTTTTCTTTCTTTCGTTCGCAAATCCTTCAGAAAAAATATATATTGAGTCAGTGCTGTACCTATGAAAAAAAAAAATTCAAAGTCGGATTTATGCAACACTCTTACAGTCTGTTAAATCTTTTGAAATATTCGGAAATTTGTGGAAATCTTTCTTTGAATTTTGAATTTCTGAAAATATATAATGAATTCTTTTAATCTTTTAAAATATCATGAAATATATTTGTATTTAGTTTAAATCTTGTTAAAGCACATAAAATATACAATAATAATTTCGTAATATTTCTAAAATATAACACCTTAGTACATATATTATTATAAGCGCAGCAATATTTTTAACAGAATGTGTCACACAAATTTGCAGACGGCCTTCCACAGCTTTAGGTTATATTTCAGATTTTTTTTTCATAGTTCAAGCTAGGCTAGCCGAGAGGCTTTAGGCGTTAGGGATGCGAAACTTATAGGGTTCAAGCCCGCGGCGAATAAAAACTTTCATAGCGTGCGATTATAAATAGTGTAGTTATTGTATAATAGTAAATAATTGTGTGCTTAAATATGTGAACAAATATTAGAGTATAATAGTAACAACATATTAATACAAATTTTTTAATTTTTTGTGGCGAAAAATCGGTTATAATTTTATAGAAGTGTTCCCTACAATTTTGTTAATTTTTCATCAAAGAATTTTATTCTGTACAGGAAGGTAGAGTGTGGAGCGTTAAATTAGAAACGAAAACTTAGCCTCTATTTTGACGCCCCAAATGTAACATTTGGAAATTTGTGCCCAAAAGAGCGCTAAATTGGGGCAAAAATCGTATGGTAATATCCTCTACTTTACAACCTTAGCCCCTATAAATATTAGCGTGAAGAGTCTCAAAGTAGGGCCTATATTTCGAATCGGGATGTCTCACGATTCGTACGAAGATTCCGGTAAAACTGTCTTGGAATATTGGTACCTTTTGTATTTTTCTTTCTGAAGATTATTACTTTTTCCTTTTTTTTCTGCATGTTCTGCTCAAGCCTTTCTTTACTCATACTGAACAACTCTTAATTTTATAAATTAGGAGTGGTGGGAAAAGTTGAACGCAAATTAGCATTAGTTTTGCTGAAAGTTGGTTAGAACAGCCTCATTTCAATTTTGTGTTACCCAGCGGCCTTGTTAGCGAAAGTAATTATTTTTAATATTTAGTCCAACTCGGTTCTGACCTAGATCGTAAATGAAGTTTGCTTCTTGGTGTGTCAAAATAGATTTCAGGCCTCCGAATATATAAGTAAGAACTAATGACGGCTTCTATTTCTATGCTTAAGGCATCTGTGGTGAGCACGAATTCCTTACTATAATGAGCGTTTCGAAGCACTGGTGCTTTACATAATACTTTCTTCAGTTGATCAATCGCAAGCTGGTTTTTAGTAGACCATTTATACGCGTTTTCTCCTTTTGTAAGTTCGTTTAGGGGTCCGCCTATGTGCGATAAATTTTTTTATGGACTTCCAATAGTAGCTTGATAACTCTAAGAAATATTGGACTTGGTTTATGCTAGGCGTTTTAAATTATTTTTCAGCGCTGACTTCATTTTGTCCAAAAAGGTGATTAGGCACTTTCATGTTGTAATTGCTAAGCTCTTGGTCATAGGGGCTCTAATAGGACATAGAGCACCCAGGGTGGTTAGTTATCTTTCCATGATGAAAATGCTCTCGATTTTAAATAATAAGACTTTTTTCGTCATCATTGCCTGATGTTATTTCCGCTACTCCCCTAGCTGTTTGTATCTAGGTTATCGACCCGGCTGGCTGAGGTTTTAACTTCTTTCACTCTGTTTACGATTTTTCTTAAAAAAATACATACATACTAATTTTGAAAGTAATCATCTTGTCGAAGATGGATTGCAGCATCTGGTTTGTTCTTGGAATAGTGGTAGTGGATGAGGGGGATTCTACAGTGGCGATTCTAAAGAGTGTATTGAATTCGTAATGTACGAACGCGTTCTTTCTGTGCGCATTGAAAGCCAGGTTTGCTATCGTATCTGTTATTTTGAGTAACGGATATCCCTTTTACGTACGCTTCACATTTTTGGTTCTACCTTCAATTTTTCTAAAACTTTTCACTTGAAGGATCGCAGATTTACAAATTTACAGTCTCATTTTTCCAATTTATATGCTTACTTCTTGATTTTGCTTTTGCGTGGTTGTTCGCTTGCGAAACATGTTGAACCAGACGTGGCGGCACGACGTATTGCCTGCTTGCTGCGACTAACTTCTTCGAGTCCTTCTCGTAAGAAAGTGATGATTCCACGCGACGTACGGCGGCTTGCTGTTACTACCTTCTTCTTATGGGATTTGCTCTTGAGGGTTTAGAGCAGTATATCGCTTACCCAATTTTCTTTTGTAGGTTTTTGTGGATGCTGGTTTACGCAAAATAGGGCCTATTTTAATTCTGCATCATTAGTTTCCTGCTTTGTGCGAGGAAAAATCCTTAATTACTTCCACGGAGTTCTTCCTTGATTTTGCAGAATTGTTTATTCTGTCGGTCTGCTCCAGGCATAAAATTTCAAGATGGTGCAGTTTCATCGTTTTAACTCTGATCTCTTTCCATCATCCTGGAAGGAGCGCTAAAAATATGACGGGGTCAGGACAAGAAACTGGATTCTGGGATAATATGCATTGAAAGCCTCTAAAAGTAGTCTCATGAAGAAAATATAATACAATGGCTGACTCCTTAAAACAGCTTGTTCTAGTTTTTCATTAACTAGATCTGCAATTGCACCGAACAACGGGGAACCCATAGGCCTAACAAATTTCTGTTTAAAAAATTCATCATAAAAACTGCAATAGGAATTGTCAATGCAAAATTCAACAAGTTTTATATATTGTCAAACCAGTAATGTTGTCAGTTTTCTCATTTTATACCAATTTAAGTTTGTTTTTTTGAAACAATAAAAAGACACAATAAAAACAAAAATTTTAAAGAAATTTTTTATATAGTCAAGAATACAAACTCTGTTAACAAAAGATCCGATGTTGAATTTTTAATTAAAGTCTACCATAGTCTTAATTTATCGACAAACAATTGTTAATTAAAAAATTGAAAATATAGAGATACCGTTTACGATTTAAAAATAGGCGCCAAAATATCTCGCGACATCACGTTTTTGAGAAAATATTGGTTACAAACCCTAAAAATGGCGTTTTGAGCCATTTTTAAAAAATTGTAGAGCTGAACCATGACGTGCTACAAACCTACTCGTTTGCCAAGTTATTCGCATAAGCCCTTAGTGCAGAAGTGTAATTTTGTCTAGGCGTAAAGGAAGAACATGAAAACAGTACAACAAAATTAATTAAATCCGTTTGAATTAAAAAAATTGTCCACCATCTTGGATCCGCCATTTTGAATTTTTTAAATGTAACTGCATATTCATAATCAGCGACCCTTAAAACACCCGCGTAACAATTTTCAAGCGAATACGATCAAATTTTGAAAAAAAGTTCGGCATATTAAATCCGCTATTTCGAATTTCTAAAACCTAACTGCATATTCGTAACAAGCGACCAAAACCTGGTCTGGTTAGGTTAGACAAAATTATTTCAAGTTTTCTGTTATCGTCGTGATATTGTTTTTCTTTCATATTACTTAAAATGCCAAAAGCAAATAGTAGATTGCGAGTTCGGAATCACAGAATTTTTTAAGATTTCTTATATCCGCAATGAAGGCAAAGGTCCACGTGCCCCATGTTCATTAGTCAAACAAAAATAATTCCAAAAGAATAGTAAGAAGATTAAAAAATATTTATCATTAAAATTAATTAGTGTGTGTGTGTGTGTGTGTGTGTGTGTGTGTGTGTGTGTGTGTCATAGCTCTAATTTTAAACATTGTTTGTCAAAGAATAATAGTTTCCTTCAAAATGCAAACTCTTATCGATAAATTCAAGTAATACAAACAAAAAATGTAATGTAGTATATTGAAAATGAGATATAATGTATACTAATATATAATGAAGAATATTGACAAATTGAAGTTTTATGAAATGCAAAGTTGAAAAAATATTAATGTAATAACTTTTGAAATTTTGCTAATTATAGAAATAAAAAATTAAAGGGGCCATATCTGGGCCAGATCGGGTCCACATTTTAGATGCTTAGATCTGGGCCCAGTCGGGTAGGGGGTTTTATTTACGGTCTGGCGCTAGACAGATTACCCAATCGGGCCTACATATTTCCCGATCGGAGCACGACCGGCGCCACACCAAAATTTCTGCACACGTTTGTTCAATTAAATAATTAAACGTGCAATGCTGGCCATGAGGGGCCATCCATGAATTACGTAACGAAATTAGCCGACCGATATGTAACGATTTTTATGACATATCCCTTTAATTTTTTCCATTACGAGTATATAACACTAGGCTGACTTCCTCATTAAAGACCCCATCGTAAAGACCCCTTCGTAAGGAAGCCCTTACAGTAAAAGTCTAATGGAAATCAAAAATTTTGAAAAAATGTTGGAATTTTTTTTCTGAAATCACAAAAATGGTGCAGGCCTCAATGAAAACTACTGTATATGTTGCCCTAAAAATTTAATAGCAAACAAAATTTGAAAAAAAATTTTTAGAAAACAATTATTCTAAAATCACAAGAGCGCCAGAGGCTTTAATGAAAACTACTACATATATATGTTTCTGCAAAAATATAATTGCATCCAAAAACTAACTAACTAACTAACTATATATGTTAGGGCAAAATTATAATGCAAAAAAAAATTTTTTTAAAACTATTTCTGAAATCACAAAAAAGGTATACTGCCGTCTAAACTAAAAAGATAGAGAAGTAACATTTTTATAAAAAAATGAGTTTTTGGTGTCGTTGGATTCATAAAAGAAAGCTGCGTCTGACTGTGTTCATAAAAATTGTTAATTATTAATATCTGTTTCAAAAAACGATTGCTTATAAATGAGGAAAGTCAAAAACCTTAAAAAATACAACGGAAGAAGATACGCTCGGAATCTAACCGGGAATCCACGGAATATAAATCCCGGCTCGATTCAGCTATACACTAGCGACGATCGTTCTGGTCAGTTCGGAACAGCTGCTGAATACACAGTGACCTTTTATGTATGTTTTGATATTGTACTTTGAGGCTACGCTCGAACTTTTCGGCAAAGGTTTCGTCCAGATTCTGTTGTAGGAAGCCATTTTTTATCACATAACTTTATCAAGAGCGTACTGAAATAATTGAGTTTGCTGCTTTATACCATGATATAGACACTGCGTCTGTGAAGGCTTTAATTGGTAAAGTGACAGACACTCGGTATTGTCCTCAAAATTAATCACTTTGCGAGCAACAAAGTTTTCCAAAAAAGTAACTTTTTTGCGTCCACGAGAATATATACTTTTAGCAAGGCTAACGTGTTCTCTTAAGGTTGCGTAAAGTTATTGGCATGAAACAGCACCATCAAACCATTCTACTCTATTTTTTGTAAAATTTTCAAACGTTGTAGTCGCTTTTGTAGCTTTGCAAACAATACTTGGTGTGAGGATTCGATCTTCAACACATTATCGTTCTTTGCATAGACAATACAATTAATAGATGATGCCAGATTTTTTTCAAAGCGCACATCGATGCGTACACTGCCATGCCTAATGAGGTTCCAATGATTATTATTATTTTCTGAGAGACTACGCGTTAATTCAAACGCAAAAAGATAAAAAATTTCCTTCGTTTAGGAAATGAATAACTACTCCTACATACAGGGCTTGATAGGCACTGACAAATAACTCGTTCTGTTTGAAATCGGTATGTAAATGTTTTGTAGCGACTTGTCTACCATCGACATACAAAGATAGGAAATTCATGTTATAATGCTGAAAATTTAATGGGTTTAATTTCACATCTCCATTGAATGCACGATTATCCACAAATGAAGAATTATTCGTTCAGGAAGTTGCCCTAATATTATATTATCCACAGCCTCACTGTGAATTTCAGAATGTAAAGTAACTGCATTTACTGCCACCCATTTAAGCTGATATTTGGCGGTGGTCTTGGCCAGTGTTCGCGCGTGAGCAAGGAGGATACCTGGAATAATCTTTGCTTCTCGTACGAAAAATGTAGCTTCGACGATATGGAGACTGTTATTATTTGCTTCTGAGCTCATCAAGCAAAATGAATCGCATGTACAAACAAAGCGTAACTTCACTTCAACACTGTTAAGAAGGTAGTACATATTAAAATTGTCCAAAATCTTTTTTTTCACTTTCCGTCACCATATACCTTTAGAAATCAGGCAGAAACCTTCTTTTACCTCAGTGCGTATTGGAAGTGGCCGAACAATTAATTACTTCGCAAGGCCTCGAGTGGCCGAAACGCACAATTTTTCGTACTTTAAACTTTGAACCCGTTTTTCTCGAAACACTCGTTGTTTTCTTCTTCTTCTGATTTTTTCTTTTTCTATGAAGGCTTGGATGCAGGTTTTAAGTTACTGCATTATTCGGCTATGCTTCGGCGATTCCTAACCGGACCCTTTGATCAATGACTATAATGTCTCTTTTGCCGGACGTGAAAGATTTCTTTCAGCTTGTTGAGCACGTGTTTGAAATGAATCTGAGATTGGTAAATTCCGATCAAATAAATCCGATGAAACGTTAGTACCCGTGTGAATTGCTTCTTTACGTACTGCACGTGCGCCTTCTGTTTATAAATCAAAGTATTTATTGTAGTAGTTCATTATGACTGTATCCCTTTATCTGCTTAAATTGCAGCGTCGCGGTTACCGTCCCATGCACAAATGATATGGGATTTCTGTTATGATCTTTTATATCAATGTCAATCGTTCGAAATGCAGTTCTTGATAGTGAAATATACCTTAATAATGAAAAAGTGCGGGTTTTATAGCACCAAAAACACGCTGATTCTCGTCAACTGAAACAGTCTGCAATAATGGTGTTAGCGTGTCTCCAGTAATGTATGGTTCACAAATATCCGAGTATACATAAAGCGACTTAGAAAGTCCGTGTTGGAGAGATGCTGGGTAATCGGATTTTCTTGGACCCCATCGGGTTCAAGGATCAGTTTTGGATGATCCGCCAATCTGGGCAATATATTTATAACATCTCAGATTAGCGCTATATTCTTGTAAACACCCGGTTGCATTTGAAATATACAGTAATCAGAATCTATTCCTTCTCGTGTAATATCATTTACATTCAGAGATGTACGACGAGAAGTGAGCGTAATTTCAGATTTTGCTCCTGTTCAAGACTAATGCATAAATTTTTGTAGATATTAAATTTAGACGACAGCTACAGCCCCCTCACTTGCTGAAGAAATTGGTTAAGGCAAATGGGTTGTAAAACAAGTTTTTTTCATTTGATAGACAATGATCTGTACTGCCATTTCTGTGTAAAACAACGTACAATTGAACTCTCATTGCAATTCTGTAAACCATATACTGTACTCCATGAGTTGAATTTCTCTGGATATCATTTCCATCTAACAAACAATTTTTTCGATGGCCCTGTACCAGATGCCATAAGCACACGATCAATATAAAAATTTTTGGTACTAATATTTTTCGGAACTGTAGTAAACTCCTCTTGATAAAAAATCTCATCAATATCATCGCCAGATAAATAACAAAGATAAAGGACCGCAGGATAACTTTCTGCAATAATTCCTGTAATTTTAAAGAGCTCTTACGCCCACCCACCAGTGTACCCCTTGGGAAAGGCCACTTGCGCTCTACTAATGCGTACGGGATCGCCAACTTTGTATTAAATAACAACAGCCTTATTTTTCCAACGATTTGTAAGATTTTTGCGAGCTGTTACATAATTATTGAATGTAACTATTTCGACGCCATCTTAATCGTACTATGTTGTGTATTATCACACGAATCTAACAACTTCTTCAAAATATCGATATAACGGCGTGTTCGTTTGTATGTAAAGTAACGTCACATGCGTTCTTTTAGTCTCTGATTTACTCGTTTACCCACAACTGCTTTTACATCTGGACTGCGTGCTGCACGAAACAAGATATTTTTTCGCTTTAATAGTATTTGCACTGATTCTCCCACAAATTATTTTCTGTTTGAAGACTTTTTTTTCTATCTGGACAATGAAGTGTATACTTATCCTGCCTTTCAAGCCAGCGTATTACTTTCCTTTCGGAAAATTGTCTCTTTGCAGCGTTTGTTATTCTACGTGCAGCAGAAAGTGCCGCTGTGTGATGTGGGTCATAATACGTTTGATGCAACACGGTCTTTATTATTATTTGGGAAACTTGTCTCAACGCATGGACTTAGGCAGACTAAAGCTACAACGTTTATTTATTGGAGACTTTGAACCTCTTCTTTTCTTTTCAACTGTTGGGTCCTTTTTGTCCTCGTCAGCATCGTTGTACTAGGCAGTCTGAGAAGTCCTTGAAAAATGAAACACGGAGACGTTTTTTTGGCCAAAGTCGGTTTTATTTTTCAACATACTCTCCTTTTAGGTCGATACATCGAGTCCAACGATTTTCTAACTTTTTGATACCGTCCGAAAAGTACTCGATCGGAAGGTCTCCAAAATACGCCTCAGTTTCAGCTATGAGCTCCTCATTTGAGTAGAAACGGTTACCGGTGAGCAATCTCTTCAGGTTAGGCCATATGCATCCCAAAATATGGAGGCCATAACCTTTCCGACCCAACGTTGCGTTTTTAGACGCTTCGGAGCAATTTGGCTCGGTGGAACCCACTGTTTTGCCTGTTGCGTTGACTCAGGAGTGTAGTAGTGGATCCAGGTTTCATCCATGGTTATGAATCGGCGCAAAAACTCGG
>NC_046661.1:69664358-69673579 GCF_010883055.1 Belonocnema kinseyi | reverse complement strand
CGGTGCAGAGTCCGGGTAATACTTATCCAGCTTGGCCTTGGTCTCGGATATCGTTTTCTTGCGAAGATAGTAGTGTTTGATCAAAACTCGAAACTCAGATTTACTAATGCCATCTCTTAGAATTTTCAGGCATTTATCAGACTGCCTAGTATGACAGAAATATAGAACTTGCTTCTGTTCCACTTGAAGTTAAGTTACTACTTAGTGCACGTACATGGTGACGTTGTTGTCGCTGTATGTAATCTGCTGATAATGATGATGATGAGGGTTTACCGACTCTCAACACATTTTCATTCTTGCTCGCATTGCATCATTCACAAAATCGCATATATTTGCATTAGACAAACCTTCTCCATTTATTATTACATCTCCTCGCTCATCCGAAGAGAGCCGACTCTTCGGAATGGCAGCAAAAAATTCAATAAAAGTTCAGCTTTGCGACGATAACTCAAAGGCACAGATTCTATAGTACGCTCAATAGAAACTGAGTTTATGCGTGTAGATTGTTTCGTCTTTTTTGGTGAACTAAGATCAACTTATTCATCCCTATACATTTTGACGTCTGGTTTTTTGTCAGTGTCGCAAAAGTAAAGGTATCGTTGCAAAACTTGCTGATAGCGTTGTATTTTTGTTGATCATCTTTAATCGCCGGCGATTGCAGAATTACCGACATTTCGTTATCTAACCGGCTTAACGTCTTACCAGGTTTTTGAACTGTTGCAACAGTTTTGCAATATGTCGGAGATGAGTAAGGTTATCAATGACAATCAATTTTGCTATTGGATCACTAGGACAATCAGTCGATTTTAGTAATCCCTCTCAAAAGTCTACTTTATTTCCATGTTCTGTGCACTCCTGATGCCATTCAGAGTAATAAAAAAATTCTCCTTTTAGATAATGTATCGTTTATGGAATTCAAGTACAGCAAAAAACGTTTTACAAAAAAATTGTTCCCAAAACCTGTTGGACCGCAAATAATTGATGTCCAAGGATGCTTCCATCGTCTGTCCACGATTTAGACTGACTTGTATTTAATGTAACTTATCAGTCGCGTATAGAGTTGTGCTCCGTATTGAATTCTTGACTACTCCATCATATTTATTTCTTATTCTACAATTATAGCTGCTTCTCCTAAAATATTCATAAATTTTTTTTAGGGATAGTAAAAGAAACATTAATTTATTTTATTTTCATGATAACTTGATTATTTCATGTTTCAAATTGGAACATAATTTTTGTACATTTTATCGCGATCACACTGATTTATAAAATCTTTACTGCTAAGAAGACTAAGAATTTCATTATCGCAGTCTTCATACAAAAAAGGTTGTTCTTCTAACTGTCCTGGATTTGAAATAAACAAAACTTCTGTTCGCGAGGACTTGTGTAAATCCTTACTGTAAGTAGAAGAAAAAACATATATACACATATACGTAACATAATTTAGCAATAGCTATTCATATTAAATATATTTACATATAAACACACGTCATTTATTTGTCTATGACCATAGTGTGGAGGCGTTGTCATCCACTTTGCTTCGTCATTACTTTAAACGTATTAAAGCATATGTTTTCCACTTATATTTTTGTTTTCTACGATTAAATAAATACAAACAATGTTTATACACATACAAAAAAAACATTAAAAATTATATAATATGTAAGATATCCTCTCCAATAAAGATGCCTGACAAATCAAGTTCTATTCCGTTAACCGTGGTTTTTTTACATTCGCAATCAGGTACTCGAATGGTACAATTTGTGTCCTTCCCACACGTCGCATTTTTGCATAAACAGTCCGGACGGTTTTAGTTTGCATATGAATACTAACGTAATGTAAAACTTTTCTTTAAATGGCGTAGTTGAAACGGAATGATTTAAAGAAATACCCTTTATTTTACACACTATAACTTCGCTACCGTTTAGCTCTCTCACGTGATACGAATAAAATTTTGGACCACCAGACACAGGAGCACTGATATGACTCCCTTCGTTCTAGCATGCCAACTGATCACTCATGTCACCTAGGAAGTTTCCCAATAGAAGTTCGCATTCTCCGGGTTTTTCAGTAAAAACATAAATTACAGAATCTGTATCATAATACAGAGCACGTCTACCTAGTGGTTGCAGGTAACTATGCAGTTTGAGTCGAGCTTGAGCTGTAGTATATGCAGCTATGAAAACGTTCGAGATTCCAGAACGTTGAACTGATGTGCTGTTATGTTGCCATGCTACATACATAATAGAATTATTAACTAGTTTTGTTCTAGATACTCCAATTTCAAGGTTCCTGAGCAGCGCTAGGATATGTTTTTGAGCCCTAACTACATGACACTGACGAAGATTTTCTTTTTGACCAAACTTTCCCCAAACGGAATTTAAACATAGTTTGGCAACTGATATCAACCCCTGATTGAAACAAATTTTTAGAGGATCGAGCGCAACACGTTTTTTCCTCAAACTGTGCTAGGTTGCGAGCTTTAGAAGCTTCATCAATGCACCCAACAGACCAGTCACTTGATTCCGGTTTTATTTTCAAATAAGTGCTGATGTATGTTGCAAAGAGCCTTCCTGTTTGAGTTTGAAGATCGTATTGGGTTATTTCATACTACCATCTGTCGAATACTGTTGGTAATTTATACCCTAACTTTATAACAGCCAACTTCATAACAGTTCATCGACATCCTCATGTGTACAACTGATCTGCTATATTTTTTTGTAAGATAGCCGACACAGGGGAAATAGTAGACGGTTGTGCATGCGTTTCGACAATACAGGCTGAAATTCAAGACGTGGTGGCAATACAGAGCAATATATAAAACCTTCAGCTTGATCCATGTCTGTATTTTTAGGCCCTGTTAATACTTAACATTCATCACTCACGTATACTTTTGGATGGCCAATGCGAAACTTACCGTATTTTGATATCGATGGGTATAATGAGATTATCTCAAGTGGTCTCCTAGCTAAAAACATATGCTTTCGAAGTTCGTTCATCAAGTTGATTTTTCGTTCAGTCATCTGATCAAACTCGGACTCCCAAATTTCATCTAAAGAATAACCAGCAGAACGAATTTGTTCCGATATTGCACGTGTTTGTTCCAATCTGGTGTCCATTGTTTCATTTGATTTCAATTTTTGATCACGATTTACTGTATAGCTTGTTTGACAACCATACCAGAAACACCCATGCAATTGATTTACGTGTTGCAATTTTTTATTAGGACCTTCGTAAAACCCATCTGCTAAATGCCCTTCTATTAAATGTACTTCACGATCTCGACCAATCTGACATATGTTGTGCCGAAGTTCAAGTTCTTTCCAAATCATGTACAGGATAGCCTTGGCTTATTGTCGGTCACCGATTAGATAACCATTTACAGGTAGAATTACGATAGTATTAGATTTTTAGTCATTTTTCCGAAAAAATTTTGAGCATAATGAAGCTATGGTTGTGGCTTCTATGAAAGGGCAAACATTTCCATTTTTCAGAAGAAAATTTCGAAATGTCAAGCATGCTCGTCGAAGAATGTCAAAATCATTCTTGCAGTAATTTTCGAGCTCTTTTTGAATTTCAAAAACGTAATTCGAATTTTGCATTTCTTGGTGCTATTGAAGAATCGCTGGGCGTTCTTTCATACGCATACTGTCAGGGTTATAGAAATTTAGTGCAGGTATTTCACGATAGTATCATTGATTTTCGGGGGTATTAAAATAATGGGGTAAAATATCCTTTTTTAATTCACAGAAAAGGCAAATGTCTTTAGCAATGCGCTAAGTGGCATTGGCAAATAATTCAAGTCATCCAGGACTATTGTTTGCATGATCTTCATCGATACAATTGTAATACCGACGGTGACAAAAGAAGGGGCCTCACAACCTTTATTCTGAACCAGATGACGTAGGATGAACTGTGCATCAATTTCTAAGTCGCGTCACAAAACAATAGTGATTAATAGGTGTTATAGTGGCACAAACGTTACAATACGAATATCCACATTGATTGTTACTATTATTTATGATTTTGAACATTTTTTGCATCATTTTATTCCAGAACAAACACTAGTTTCACCTCGGAACGAACCAGCTTTGCGATGGTTTTCTGCGAATAAGGAACCGGAAATATACCTGGAACAATTTTTGCACCTTATTATATCTAAGGTCTGCACCGCGCAACCTTACTTTTGTTTGCTGTTTTTTTTTCTCATAAGATAAGGTATTTACTCTAAATTGGATTGACAAACCTCTATTTACCATGTTCATAGTACTCTCGTACAATGGATCTTCTCCGTAGTTGAATGTGGAAAAATAAAAAACTCTTATCGCAACCCCCTCATGGGCTAAATGAATTTGAAAATTATTACTTTCTGGTACTCCACAGCCATCTTCTGGTATTTTCACACTAGTATCTGTAACTTAATTTTGTGCCATTTAACGCTGCACAATTCCACATGAATTTCGTTCTTAATACTGAAAATTACAATACTTTGCACTATCTTAAATATGAGATCCCACAATTCGCTAGCTAGAAATTAATATACTGGTCGAAAGGACATCCATGCAACAATCTTAAAACAATTTCCAGGCGGAAGAACCTGGACCGTTTCTGCTCTTTCTGCTGCTGCTTCCTGGAGTTATTGTAGTTCCGAGGCTGCTCGTTGCCAATATTCCATATCCGTGTACTCGTCTTCTTCTTCTACCTCATTTTCAGTTTCCTCATATCGCTCCTTACTTCTTCCTGGTCCAATTTGTATGATAGTTAATGCATATACCTTACTCGGACCTTTTCCTAAAAATTTTAAAATACATCAAAATCAGCCTAAAGATGCTTAATTTTGTATGATTTTTTCGTATAATTTACTCTTAATTAAAAAAAGTCAAAAGTAGAATTATTTCGCTTTATATCAATTTAGAGAATCTTCAAGATCAACATGTTCTTTCCATGTTAATTTACTTAACATAAATAAGAGAAAGACCAAAAACAGAATGATGTATGAATTTAGGGGTTTTACTCTTTTTTCTCGCACTTGCATCTTCTTCTCTCACAAACTTTCGCGGACATCTATTAGACAATCAACCATCAATGTGTCTGAGTCCATGCTCTCATCTGCATCTTCCTGATTTTGTATCTCATTTTCATCTATGTCAACTGCTATTCCTTCTTCTTGCCCATGGGTTTGTGTATTTTCCATATTTTTGCAGGGACCCTTGCTCGTGCCTTCTCCTGAAATCAGAAAATTATTTAAATTTGGTAAGTGGTTATTATTTCTGGCATTATTTATTCTTATTGTCACGGTGTTGAACTACTTTTTACTTTTCCACGCAATAATTTAGGGAATCTCATGATCAATATGCTGCTTTCCTGTTAATTTACTGAACATTGATAAGAATAGAAAAAAACAGACTAATTTCGTATGTATTTAGAGGGTTCTACTCTTTTTTTCTCACACGCATCTGTTTCCCTCTCTCTTTCTCGGAAATATATTTTCAAATTCACCATCAACGCTTCCCACATCACGCTCTTATCATTCTTACATTCTCATTCATGAGAGTGTAATGTGATCGTCCAAATTTTCGATCTCTGGTTTTAACGGATCTTTACATTTCTGTACTTACAGAATCCGAAAATTATAAAATTTTATCGGTATCTGTCTGTATGCCTTCCTGTATGTCTGTCTGTATGTCTGTATGTCTGTATGTATGGTTACCTGAATGCTGTAGCCCGCTAACTTTTGAAGGAAATGGTCCAATCAACTCAGCCTTTCATACACTTCTTAAGTTTCCCAAAATAAAGGTTAAGTTCGTTAATCAGATATTTCCAACCAAAATAAAAAAATTTTAGAGTATTTTCAATAGTTGAACATTTATCTTTTTAAATTGTTGAAATTTTTGTCAAAGTTTCTTATACGTGGGTAGAAGAATTAAAAATTATCTAAACAAAATTTTTAAATTAGATGATAATTATAAAAGATATAGTTTTCAAATTGTTGAAAATGTTTAGAAAAATAGAACAAAATATTTTTCTATAAGATTAGGAAATTTCATTTAAATTTGTCACTTCGACAAAAATTCCATATATAAAATATATGTTTTTCGAAACTATTATCATGAAATTTCCTGTTTAGACAAAAGTTTCAAAGGTTGGATCGTTTTCAAAAATATCCAATTTTGGTTTTCACGAGATCCATAAGTTTAAAGCATCGTTTTTAGTAGATTTTAACAGAATTTACCAATATCTTGATGAAGTTTTTCAATTGGAAACAAATTATCCAGCGCGAAGCGCGAGTTTCCTCATGAGAATGTAATCGTCAAAGCCTTAGGTTGCTTTGAGAACCTTCTTGAAAAGCAAATCGAAAAAAATTGCAGTTACAATTTATGGCTGTAATTTCTTAGAAGTTTAAATCACAAGTTTTCGATTCAAGTTATAGTATTTATGATATTCGAAAAAATGTACTTAAAGTGTACGCATAGAACGTACGAAAAGGAGCGCAAAGCGCGCGCCCTCGGCGCGCTCAAACTTGGCCCAATGTGCCAATCTTCTGTGTTAACTTCTATTCCTTCTTCTTTTCTGTGGGTTTGTATATTTCCCATATTTTTGCAAGATTCCCCGCTCGTGCCTTCTCCTGAAAATACAAAATTATTTTAATTTGGTAATTTCTTATTATTGCTGGCATTGTATATTTTCATTTTTTATGGTGTTAAACTACTGCTTATTTTACCTTGAGATATTTTATTTTTATTTTCTTTCGCTTCACAAATATCCATTAGAATAATTTAATCCAATGCACTATCGGCAATCTCTCCAGCGTCGGTGGCCAATGTGAGAACGGATGCCTCGACCTCACTACGCAGTACCAAGATACGCTTGTATTCTAAACGAATGAAAATAAAGTTTTAAAAAATTAATTTAAATTTAAATTTAATTTAATTATAACTTTATACCATTTTAATTTTGTTTTAAATTATTTGTACTTCAATTTTAATTTCATTTTCAACCCATTCAAATTTAATTTGAAACTTTTTATCAAACTTCTTAAACCAATTACTGTTGGTTTACTCTTTAACGAGAAAGAAAAAAATGAAACTCTTTCAGTTATGCGTTTATGAGGAACCGAACCTTTTCCATTAAAATATAATTTAACAACGGAATTGTATCCCATTCAAATTCAAAACTGACACAGTTTCAACTCCTTCAAAGATGTTAGAAATGCGACAAAGTTTTTTAATTTGCAAATAATAAATGTGTGTGCGTTTCTGTGGGTTTTGGCGTACCATGGGAAAAAGGGACTAAAGCTCTAAACGAGTATTTTACAGGGGCAAGCGATTCACAATTCATCATTTACAATGCTCGATCGTTGACAAAATGTATCTAAAATATAAAAAAACGGTATTTTTATTTTAAACAGTCAAATACCTTATGGAATGAGTGTAGCGTTTCATTAAACTTTTTAAAAAATTGGTTATAAATTGAGAAATCAATAGTATAAGACTTTCGACAAGTACAATAAATAAATTGCTTTTAACTCTCTTGGCAGTGCATAATCAATTTTGCAGAATCGTTGTCGAGAAGACTTTATTTTTTGTTTCCACGTTAAAAATGAAAATACCATAAGAAGCATTAACTGAAAATTAAAAAAAAAATTAAATAGTCGCAGGCTTACCTTATACATTTTTATAATCCTCTTTAATAGCATCCATTGAACAGTTCTTATTAAACTTCACAACATGTTTATGTCGTAGGCATTTAGCCGAATCCGGCATTAGGCCTAATGGCGGCAATAACTGAATGTACCTGCGTCGACCGTTCATTAGTATAATTCCGTCTAATTTCGTCTAAATTCGTCTAATTTCCTCTGATTAATTTTTAAACACAAGAATGAGGAGCTTTTAACAAAATAAATACATTTTTAGTCATAACACAAAAGTAATTAATTTTCAATAAAAAAAGAATCTTCAATATTATTTTTTAGATATGAATTTTCAACTAACATCATGAATCTTCGAAATTAAATAAATAATACTACATTTACTTGATATCAGAAAAACGAGGTATCTATTGGGTATTGTATCATAAAAATAAAGAGTAAAAAAAAGAAGAATGAAAAAAAAACATAATAATTCACTACTACAATTTTTTGATATCGGATAATTTTATCTGAATCCCGATCAAAATTATCGGTCGTCATTATAGCGTTTTTGTTTTTTTAAGTAAATATATGTTGAAAAGTTAAATAGTTTGTTATTATATTCAACTGCCTTAAACAAATTCATTTTTTTTAACATAAAAATTCCATTTTTGTGTTGAAAATTTTTATCCATTGGTTGATAACACAGCTACACAAAAAAAGTTTTCTGAGCTGGGGGTAAGACCATGTTGATTATATGTTTTTTGGGTCGCTGAAAACGACTCTGAAGTTTATTTTTCCCGATCACGTCAGGTTTTCGACATAACCTCAAGAAGTCTTCACAGACACCCAAAAATGAAAATTAATGCTGCCTCAAGTGCTGGACCATGTATATCATATATTTCTTGGGTCGCTGAAACCGAATCCGAAGTTCACTTTACCCCACCACGTCAAGTTTTAGACATAACCTCAAAACGCCTTCACAGATACTCAAAATGAAAAATTAAACTGACCTAGCTGGTCAGATGATGATTGTGGTATGTTTTTTGGATCGTTAAAACCGAATTCTTGAAAGTGTACAAATAACAGGTAGATTCAATTTCAATCCTTCCCTGTTTTCAAACTATAACGAGTTCTTTTTTGATCAAATGATCTGTGCAAACGTATCCGTTTGCGCTTTCCATCATATTCCTCCGTGTCTCTCTTCAGTATCCAACAAAAATCTGCCATAATATTCTCATCCTATCTCCATTGGGAACGAGATTCCATTATTTTGATATCTTGGTGGAACCGTTCACGGGACCGCTTTCTCCTCTTGCCTAGCCGCCAATTCTTGGTTTCCGAATCCCTGTCTCGTGAAACGTTTTCTACCTGTACCTGCTATGTTGGCATCAACGCCGTGATCCAGGGACTTTGAGGGATAATAAAATTGCTCCGTTGCCCTCCGTCACCGCGTGGAGGTGCCCTGGATGCAGACGAGTGTTGGGTGGTAACTTCTTACCAGGTGTATACATATGAAACCGGTATTTTTTCAAGAAAAAAACACATTTATTTCAAGAGAATGATAACAAATATTTTATTCAAAGTATGCGCC
>NC_046661.1:69658307-69664258 GCF_010883055.1 Belonocnema kinseyi | reverse complement strand
CGCCAATTAGCACAAATGGTAAGTTCCGACAGTGCCTACAAGTGTGCCTACTGGCCGCTAAATGGCAATACCGGTTTCATATGTATACACCTGGTACAAGTAACTAAGTTACAAAAAAGTTATGTTATTTGTAACTTTTAGGGTAACTTAGTTACTTTTTTTAAAGTAACGTGTAACGTAACTTAGTTACGATTTTTGCAGTAACTTGTAACTTAACTTTAATTAATTTACAGTTACTTTGTGTTTTTTGTATATCTTTTTTGTATGGTCTATTTACATTTTTTTGTAATAAAAAAGAAAGGGATTAAACATTCAGATTGGAAAGTCGCGCGATTTTAGAACGTTCGGGTTTCTGTATTCTTGTACCAATCAAAAACCTGTTCAGCAATAACTCAACTACTCAACTAAGCTATATATTACTGTTCATTTGACGACATATCTAGCTAGTTTTTTATTTACTAAACCAATCTCTGTTTTTTAAAATAATATTTTGATAAATTATTAATATTTTTATTGTAATAATATAATAATAAGAAATAATTTTATTAATCATGTATTAGTTTTTTGATTTTTAAAGTAAAAATTAAGGAAGAGAAAAAGTAACTTTTTAGGTTACTTGAAGTTACTTTATCCAGTAACTGTAACTAGTTACTTTTTTTGTTAAATAACATAAATTTAACTAGTTACCCAAAAAAAGGAACTTACCCAACACTGATGCAGGCACAGACGAGACACTGCTGTATATATAAATGTAGCTTCTATGAGGAAAAATATGAAACATGTCTCGCAATTATGAGGTTCAATATACAAGGTGTAACAATTAAATTGGGATTTGATTATAGAATCATCCAAATTATGTCTACAACCTGGCATAATGGGGTAAAACAGACAACAGATACAGTTTTAGTGAAACCGGAAACATAAAATGAACAAGATCAGAACCCCAGGATAAAACAATTTTTTTTGGGTGCGAGACTCCGAGACTTTTTAAGGTTATAATTAAAACCTGTCGGTATGGGGTGAAATAGACATTGAAATCGGCGTCAGCGACCCAAAAAAACATATAATGTACATGGTTTGGGACTGAGGCCAGCATTACTTTTCATTTTAGGGTGTCTGTGAAGACTTTTTAAGGTTATGTCGAAAAACTGACGCCATAGGGTGAAATGAACTTCGTATTCGGTTTCAGCGACCCAAAAAAATATAATATATATGGCCCGGTACTCAGGATAGCATTAATTTTCATTTTTGGGTTTCTGTGAAGACGTTTTGACATGATGTCGAAAACCTGACGTGATGGGGTAAACTGAACTTTGGATACGGTTTCAGCGACACAAAAAACATATAATCAACATGGTCGCACCCCCAGGACAGAAAATTTTTTTTGTGTGTCTGTGTACTCAATCTTTCTTTATTGAAAATTCACCTTTTTGTTAAAACATTCAAGTTATTGGTTAAAAATTGATGTAGTTTGCACAAAATTCTTCTATTTTGGCAGAAATTATATCCTTTTGCATAATAATTTAAGCTTCTGGTTGAAAATTCGTCTATTTTATTAAAAATTCATCTCTTTTACTAGTTACTTCGAACTAGTTTTTAGAAAATTTAATTTATTCCGTTAAAAATTCATTATGTTAGTAGAAAATTCATATTTTTAATCAATAGAAATATTATATTCAAAAAACTTCCTTTTTGTTTGCAAATTAGTAGTCCTAACCAAAAATTTGACATTCAATTTTTTTTTGAAAATTTAATATTTTTGTATTATCATTAAAAAATTTTTAATTTCTCTTTCTCATTTTTGAAAATTAATGATTTTGACTACTACACTCCAGATAAAAATTATCGGTGGTCGGTTAATTGTAAATTTCTATTGTTTGCAGCGGTTCTTATCTGCTTCAGATGAAAAATATTGTTAAAATATAATGTAAAAGTATTATAAGACAATAAAAGTAATTTTCTGTATTTTAAAAATATTCTTCAATCTTCGACAATTTTTTCATTTTTATAAAGCCGTGAGTATGTGCAAGCGCTAGGTACCACCTTGGATTCAGGGAATTAGACGAAAGAAAGATCATCTAATTTTTGTATGTCACCTCCCACTTCGAAAATATATCGCAAGTAATCTTTTTGTTTAAGAACTACATCTTTAACGATTCTTTTTTATGTATACAGATTTTTAGAGGTATAATTTTAAAAAGCAACTATTTTTGGAATCGCAACAGATGTAAAAAATGAAGCTTATCAAATAGGTACGAGTGGTTTCTCTAAGCAGAAATTAAAAATGAGGAACCAACATGTTGAAAAATTGAATCTCTGTTTTCCAGCTAATTTAAGTATTTTAATTAAACGTTGAAATAAACAAAATATTGCTTTTTAATTATATTATTATACAAGTTTATTTCGATAAACTATTATTTTTAATATTCAAATTTTAATAAATATAATATTATAAATATAAACATACATAATATTTCTTGCGTTTAAAAATTAATACTCTTAGTTACTGGGGTTCTCTATAAATGTATTATTGATAAGGCACTGAACTCAATTTCATGTATTTTAAAAAGATTCCTCAATTTTTCACAATTTCTTTATTTTTACAATAAATCGACCACTAGATAAAGCATTTTTCTGATTTCAAGTGAATATATAGTTATGGTACTATATAAAATTAAATTCGCCTAAATATTCTGGTTACTTTGTGCATTAAGCTGTGAGTGCAAGGAGGCGGCTAAGAGCCACCTTGGATTCAGAAAATTAGATGAAAGAAAGGTCGACGCATGTAGATTCGGTTATTGTCGGCGTTAGGCCTAGTGTCCAAGCATTAGGCCTAATGCCGAATTCGGCTAAATGCCTACAAAATTTATAAATTGCTCTCACTAGAGGGTATTTGTGACGAAAAAACGCTGCCTAATGCGCATCAGTCAAGACAGATACAGGCAGGTATGCAAGGACAAACTTTCACTTTTTTCGGGATACTCGCATGAAACTTCTTGCACTAATAAGTTTCAGATTTGCAACCCAGTGAGGACAACATTTATGACGAATTCAATAGAGTCAATTAAAATGCACCAGCAGCAAATAATACTTACACATAACATTTTTCGTATTTCAGATATCTTGAATAACGATTCACGTATTCACCTAGAGCCTCACATTTTTTGTCACTTTAGCATATTCTCGGCGACCTTTTCACAACTCCTCCACACATTAGAAATACGTAATAAATACAATATGGAGATTAATACGTACTTTATTTAAAAAGAAGCGTCTGTTTTAATGAATTTTAATGAAATATCTGCGCTTTTAATGTTTTGGAGTTTTCAACGTTAAAGAGGAAGCTGACATTTATTTTTATTATCATAAGATACTTATTATATTTAATTTGTTTTAAGTTATTGAAATAATTTTGTGAAAAATTAATAAATTAAAATAAATAACAAAGATAAATATAAAGATCTTTTAGTAATACATATAAAAATGTGCAACGTCGTCATAATGCAGGAAATTACATTTTTGCGAATATAGTGCTGGGAATCTCATAATGGGGCGGTGCAGGCCGAGGGGTGAGGGTAATGAACTTTTCATATCACACTGTCTACAATCACTTAGGCGCCGTTAGGCAAGGGGATAGAGCGGGGAAGTAGGAGGAATGGGGGTGTCTCTCCAGATTGGTACCCTTACTACTACCGTGTGCAAGCGCAAGGACTCCCTTTATATATGGCCCTGTATATCAAAAAATCTTAATTTGTTCATTTTCTTACTAGATATTCTTTATAAGAAAAAAGCCAAATTTTCTTTCATGAGTAAAACAATGAAAGAAGGGAAGGTATGATCATCCTAGTCTATAAATTTAGCGATCAAGTAGTGTTTTGTAGATATACATATTCCCAGAATTTAAAGACAAACAAAGAACATGACAATGAAGGGAAAAGAGTTTTTCGCCAAAAAAAGACCTTTTGCGTTGTCTGTCCTGGTCGAAAAATGAATAAAAATTTTATTTAAATATTAATTTCAATCATGCCACCGTCGATGGCAATGCATTATTTTCTAAAAATTATAAGAAATATAAATGAGTTTCAACTTCAGTGGAATTTGATCTATTTTCAAAAATAGGTGATTGTTTGTCATTAGAATTAGATCTTTTTCAGTGTCTTCCCTGGTCGAAAAAACTATTGATGAAACTTTTAAAACATTAATTCCAATTATACAACCTGAAAACATACATTACTTCCAGAAAATCATGAACTTTAATTCTACAGAATTCGAAACATTCGAAGGAAGTTAAAAGAATTACAAATATATTTTAATGAGTTCCAGATACTCAATTGAAAAATTCAGTGATATCTGAGAATTCAACAAATCCGAACACAAAGATCTGAAGAGAATTAGATAAAAACTTTAAAAGAATTTAATGGAGTTCAAGAGAAATCCAAGGACTGGTTTGAATTCTACAGAATTCAAAATATTCGTAGAAAGTTCAACTGTTTCAACATATCAAGTTATAATAATCACATTCACAACCTCCTGAAAATTTCAAATTACAGATCCTCCACTTTTTTGCGCACAAACTCTCTTCTGTTTAACATGTACACATCCAACGATTGGCTCTCATTGTTTGATCTTCACTTGTTATTTACTCATCAATTATCAACTTTACAACACATTTTTATGATTATTCTCGACTCTATTTTTTCCAAGGAATTCAAGCATGTATTAATTAAATATAGATTTATATTTACACATTAATTTTTGTGAATTTTTTTATTTTTACAGATTCTCCAGTTTGTAAAGACGATCGAGTTGTGGTAGTGGGAGCATCTAGAGGCGAGACATTGGATATTGCCTGCAGAATTGAAGCTGATCCGCCAGCACATCGATTTCGGTGGAAATTCAACAACAGCGGTGAGACCGTTGATGTTCCCGTCGATAGGTTCTCTATAGATCCAAAAAATGGTCTAAGTATACTTAAATATACACCAGCTACGGAATTAGATTATGGAACCTTATCCTGTTGGGCTGACAATGTGGTTGGAGAGCAGTCTAAACAATGTCTGTTTCAACTAGTTGCTGCTGGTAAGTTTTCATTTTATTTATTCTTACATTACTAAATAATTCTGATTATGCACTGTGCGGGCTATAACTTGAGTTTTCTTCGATGTATTGCAATACTCAATTGTGCATATATTGGATAAGCTTTCTTTCAAGTTTGAAAATTCATTCTGAAGATATATGGTTAAATATTGTTCACAAGAAGAAAAATGGAAGGTTCGCGCAAACATCTAGGCGTTTAGAGGGACTATATTTACGGTTCAACTATAAAATCGCCCTATAGAAGGGCGAAGCGACCATCTATAGAAATTTAAAATAAGTGGTTTAACTCGATTATATCCTGTCAGTGTCCTACATACGTTATACAGATATATGCGGTGTTTCAATTTCTCTTTTATTAAATACATCAAATTATTACATGAAGTGAAACCTGGCAACTTTTATAAAATTTATGAAATTTGATGGCATTCTTTAATGTATTTTGTGAAGTGTAAGGTGCATGAAACATGATTTGATGTTTTGATGATTTGATGATTTGATGATTATAGGCTTTCAAATAAAAAATTAAATTCAGGAAACGATATACATGCGTATCACAAGTTTCGTTGAAAATTCCAAAGAAGAAACTGAAGTTATTTTTTCCAAAGATTTCATTTAGTTTAAATTAATTGAAAATATGTTTAGGTTTCATGCACAGCTAACATGACTGAACAGCTGCACGATATGCGCACATTTCAAAAATGGTCCCAATTGGCGTCACGCCACGTTTTACTTTTCACTCGCATGATTGACTCATATAGATTGTCCATCTACAACGGTTTATCTGATCCTCTAAGGATGGTCAAAAAAAGTTCAATCAAAATGATCGTATTGACCATCCCAAAATAATAACTTCA
>NC_046661.1:69654191-69658207 GCF_010883055.1 Belonocnema kinseyi | reverse complement strand
ACATCTATCGATGAGCAGGTTCTCTCGACATCCAGCTACGCCTTTCTTTGAGCCTCGTTGTTCATACATTTCTTGCCACACAGGTTCAATTGCCCGAACAATTCTATCACTTAGGATAGCTGTAAATATCTTATAAAGCGTGTTCAGACAAGTTATTGGTCTGTAGTTCTTCGGGTCAGCTAAGTTTCCTATTTTCGGCAGGAGTATTGTGCGCCCTTCCACCAACCACTCTGGAATCGTCTCTTCCGACTTCAAATATGAGGTGAAAATACGGACCAAATGCTGATGGGTTGAAGAAAACTTCTTCCACCAGAAGGTTTTGATACAATTTTGCAGTTTCGTTTGCGGGATTTTAACGGTGTATAAAAAATGTTCGAGAAAATACAAAAATCAATATTGAAATAAATGCAGTTAACAGCTTTAGACCGCAGACCTTTCATTTGACTTGACATCTCTCATGGCAGCTCTTCATTTGTCACTCATAATGTCTAATTTATATATGTTTGTGTGCTGAAATTTGACCCGAGTGTTAAAATCAGGATGTACGAAAACCCTTAACAGGCAAATATAAAATGACAACGACCAAACAAAAAGAATGAGAGCTAAAAATCAGCAGCCTCGCTATCGTAGTTTTATCGTGGATGACATTGGTGAAAGCACACAGGCAGTGCGATCCCGCCATTGGATCGACCTCGACGTTAACGTGACGACGTTCCGACTTAACGAGCGATAAGAGCCCCTCGAGTCCCAATAGCCACATCGGTGAAAGTCGACGATGCGAACCGTAACAAAAATGCTTTTTACTTGTTCTTCTGCGCGCTTCTCGCCTCCCTGCCTACTCTTTTCAATCGGAACGCACGAATACGAACACTTTCCCGTCCCCACCTTCATTTTGTCACGAGAGCTTGATGGAATTAAATTATTTTCAATTCTACACTTGTTATTGCTAGTCCTTACTACTTTCACAGATATATTGGTAGTTTTAATAAATACAAAGAATGAGGCAAACTGGACAGTGGATGAATGGACGACACTAGATGAGGGAATACAATGAGATTCGTCGTTAAATGTGTGTTTTTTCTATAATGATTATCGTTGGATAATATCCAAAGTTCGAGTTACATGAAATTTAATGAAAGAATGCTTACATATGGGATTTCTTTAGATAAAGGCTCCATTACTAACCGTAAAAGTATTTAAAGCAAATTTAAAATTCTAATCTAAGCGCTTTTTGAAAATCAATGTACATGATTATTTCATTTCTTTACATACTTACTTCCGAAACTTACTATCCCGATTTAAGTTACTTTTAAGCGATGTAATCTAATAAAAAAAAAATTAGTAAGTGTTTTGGTAAGCTTTATTTTTTTCTAATTATTAAATTATGTTTTTATGAAACTTGAGAATGTACCAAATTACAAAGTTAATTTTAAAAAATTGGACCAACATTTACGATAAGCTTCTATGCAAAGTTTACGTCTCATCTTTTTTTAGAAACAAAAAATGGTCTTTTTCAGAATTCTAAGATTATGATTTAAAATTTGGTCTCAAACTTTCATCGGGTTCCAGGGGACCATAATCAGCCAGGAAATATCTTATCACCTTTCGTTCCAACACGAGTACGTTTGCTTCAAAAAACTTAATGGTATTGATTTTATTCAATATTTTTTACATCAAAAGCACCAAACTTCAAAGAGCTCTTTAAGTAGCATAATATTTTTGGAATACAGTTCCGAATAGTTGAAGTCTCCGATTTTCTTCAAAATCCGTATACTTATGAATTTTGACGCATTGATTACTAATATAATAGTCAAATTTGTGACTAGGCGATTTTCATTGTAAAAATATAAAAATACCCTAAAAATAATGGTTTTTCGTGTTTATCTAAGCTAATATGTAAAATTTTACAAAATACTCCAAGCAACATTTGTAGCTTCCATTCAGGTACATGTTTTTTTCAAAAATTCTTTCCTGTGAGAGATAGTTTCCGAAAAACTTATGATACATCGATTTTAATGAAAAAAAAACCATAACGATGCAAAAGCAAGATTGAGGGTATCAGTTTTACCAGCATTATATCTGTGGTCAATCACAGGGATGCCTTCATGCCCCTACGGGACGTTGAAAAGGGTTAGTGGTTTGATAAACATTATTTTTGTAACCAGTCGTAGGGGTGCCTTGCCGCTCCCTACGGGACGTCGGAGAGGAATAAGAGTTTGACGAAATTATTTGTGTAACCAGTCACAGGGGTTTCTTCTAGCCTCCACCTTCACCGCGAGGCGTTAGAAAGGGGTTGGAGTTTGATCAACATTATTTCTGTAGACAGTCATAGGAGTGCCTTCCAGCCCCTCACAAGGCATTGGAAAGGGCAAGGGTTTTTGACCAACATTCTTTTTGTAATCAGTCACAGGGGTGCCTTTCCGCCACGATATGTTGGAAAGGGATAGGTGTTTTTCTAACATTATTACCGTAACTAATCACAGGGGTGCCTTTTTGCCCCCTACGAGACATTGGCAAGGGGTAGTGGTTTGACCAACATTATTTCTGTGACAAGTCATGTGTTGCCCTCCCGCACACACATGACCTTCGAAAAGTGTATATGTTTGACCGAAATTATATGTGTGACTCACGCTCTCTATTCGCTACTTAGGGCCTGTCGCCACGGTAATGAACTGTGAGGAAAGATCTGATGATTAGATGTATCAGTATTTTTCTCCAAAATTTTCACTCGCAGAAAAAAATGTATGTAACACCAAATTTGTATCTCGATGCGATCTACAACTTTTGTAAAACAACATTTTGCAAAATTTTGCGTATTGGCTGCGTTAAACACAAAAAGCCACGATTTTTTGGGTTTTTTTTCTTATGAAAATCAATATATCATTACTTTTCTCGGAAACTATCACTCACAAAAAAATATTTAAAACAAAAGACGTATACTTCAATAGAAATTACAACTTTTCTTGGAAAAATTATGCGAAATTTTGCATATTGACCAAAAATCATGACCTTTATAGTTTTTTCATGGTTTCACTATGAAAATCGCCTTGCCGCGAATTTTTACGAACATATTCTTAATCAGTGCATCAGAGTATATAAGCATATGCGGTATAAATAAAATCGGAAAATTCAGCTATTCGAAGCTGCACCTAATTTTTGGATCAAAATTAAGGAGAATATACAGGAAATAACTTTAACACCTTAAGCTTTTTTGTGGTTTGTATTCGATTCAGTTTAATTTTGATCATTATCGAAAAGAATTGTATGCCATTCAAAGAATTCGAGCAAAAATTAAATTTTTTGCAATGAAAAACGTAAAAATATACGATGTTTTAAGCCACTATATCAACTTCAATTTTCTTCTTCTTATAGCGTGCGAAATCCGTAGATGCTACGTGGTAGGAGTAACGGCACCATAAAGTCCCGGATTCTAAGTAAAAATATTGTAAAAAATCTGAGCATTTTCAACGTTAGCCTCTTTTTCGTCATGAAGAACTAGAAGTCTGGCAGCTTTCGAAAAGAAAGTAAGTAAGAGAAACCATTCTAGTTGACAGATCAGTATACAAATGATAGAAAGTTAATACTTAAATAATATTTTTAGTACTTGTGACTGTAGTGTGAAACTTTTTGGAAATTTATGGATTCAAAAATGTGATAGTACATCGTTTTTCAACCCAAAGGATTTGATTTCAGCCTAGAATATCGGAAATTTATCCGAATATATGCACCTACATGTATGTTCATACCGAATACGGTGACCTTTTTCCAATAGACTACCAAAAGTATAATCTCGACATTTCGTAATTAGTGAAATTTCGCCGATTCAATTAATTATAGGAATAAATCACCGAATCGAAATCATAAAGATGTACAGTGAATAGCACTGACATTTTCACAAGGCCTAATTAATCAGGGAAACTAAGAACTGATTGTGTATCTTCACGTAAGAAAATAAATACTTGAAAAGCGCGTAATTCATGATGCTAGTTGCAAGGAACAAATTAAAGGATTGATAT
>NC_046661.1:69637998-69654091 GCF_010883055.1 Belonocnema kinseyi | reverse complement strand
TACCGCGATTTCGCTGGAAGCGGGTGCAATTTTTCAGATTAGCACCCGCTCCCGGCGAAATCCTGCGGTTGTCCTTATGACAAATTTTTAATTATATATTATGTTGAAAATGCATTTATATATTTGAGAATTTTTGAAATACTATAAAATTGCTGCATGAAAAAATTTAAGTTTTGGATTTTCCATTATTTTTGTAATCTCTTGCTTTTTTCATATCGTCCATTATTTGGCTTAGAATGTTCATTTTCGTGTGTTTTTTGGAATTTTGTAAATGCTTTAACTCCGGTAATTTTTGGTTTAATGAAAAAAGTTTTAAAACTAACTTTTGGAATTTTTTGAATACTATAAACATTCTTACATAGAACTTTTGAATTAAAAAAAAGTGGGGTAAAAAATATTCAAAATACGTTCACTTTTTAAATTTTCATCCAAAATGGCTAGCGAAAAATCTTGACCTTTAGTTTAGGACCCTAAAAGTGTGTACCAAATGCCAATATAATATAATGAATTTTTTCAAAGTTATCGTTTCACAGACCGACAGACAGGCATACATTCCTACAGACTGACCGACAGACACATTCATAAAAAAAACCTATTTTCCGGATTCAGGGGGTCTCGAAACGTAGACCTTTTGACAAAAACTATGGGAGTCAAATTTTACACAAATCTAATACTTTCTCTGATAAGAATGTAAAAAAGCTATTAGTAAATTTTTTTCCTCTACTTAACAAGTTAAAACCTTGTTATGATAATCTTGTAGGGCTATCGAAAATCAACATTTTTCTTTTCAAGTACTATAATCTAGTGTACAGAGAATTTTTGAATCATGAGAAAATGTGGACTGAAAAATGTTCAAAATGGGCTCCCTGTTAGTATTTTTATTCAAAATGACTGACTAACGAACATGGCATTTAGCTCAGGACACTAAAAGAGTGTATTAAAGGCCATTCTAATAGATTAATTTTTTCCAAAGGTTACCGTGCTCACAGACAGACAAAAAGAGAGACAGGCAGACATACAAACTCATACATTCGTAAGAACCTGTTTTTCGGTTTCAGGTGCTCTCAAAACGTAGACATTTGACCAAACCTGTGGGGGGGGGGGCAAATTTTAGACAATTCTAATACCTTCTCTGATGAGAAAGTTAAAAGCAATAGACATGTAGGTCAAGCCCCTGAAAAGGGATAGGTGGGCAGAGAAAGAGGCTTTCGAGGTGTTGATAAGCCAGATCAGAAGGTTGAAGGAAGCAGCTGAAAGAAGAGATTAAGGTGTGGAAGGAATCAGCGGAAAAAAGATTTAAGAAGGTGGAGGGCAGGTCGAAAATAGAAATAAGTGACAGGTGGAGGGAAAGATAAAAGGTATCTGTGATAGGGCAGAGAATATGATATAAGAGAAAGTGGGAGAGCATAGGAATGAAAAGGGAGAGAGAGCGAATATAGAAAGGATAAGGGCAATGGAGTTGAAAGTATAGAGAAGGCAGATAGGAGACATAATATTGTGATAAGAGGACTTCAGTTAAGATTGGGGGAAAGTTTTGCGTAACATGGAAAAAATAGGAACAAGGATTAGAAAGTTGTTATCGATCAAGATTTGATGAAGAAGGAAAGGGATGTGCAAAGATGGTTAAACGACAACGTGGAGTGAGAAACAGTGAAAAATTGAAAACATGAAAAATTAAGGGGTTAGGGTAAAGCAGGATGAAGAAGTGATACTGGAACGGAGAAGCGGTACTGGAACGTAGCAGGGCGTAGCATGACTTTGTACAATAAAGATTGGATGAAAAGGATTAAAGAAACGGTAAATGACTTACGAGAAGAGAGAGAGAGTGGATATGTTAGCGCTGGGGGAGGGGAATTCAATGCGAGAATGGGGGGAGGCTTAACCAAGAAGGGGAAAGCTTCGAAAGGAAATCGAAGATCATAATTAAAGAGAGGGAGATTCTAAGAAACTAGAGGATAGAGACTGGGTGGTGACGAATGGTATGGTAACAGGGAACGAAGAGGGAGAATATAAGTATGTGTGTAAGATGGAGGTATCAGTGATAGACAATGTGACCCTGAATGCGCAAGGCTGGGAGGAGACAGAGAAATTCGCAGTGGAAGGGAGTTGGAATCCGACTAATTGCCATTAAGTTTGTGGATAAAGAGAGAGGGTGGCGGGATGCAAGGTGTAGAAGAATGGTCTTTAGTAGAGAGAGCGAGATGAACCAGGGAGGCAATAGAGAAGTGTCAGGAGCAGTTGGAAAAGGTGAGCTTTGAGGGAGTGTCGATGGAAGAGATATAGGAGAATCTGATAAATAAAGTTAAAGGTTGTGTGCAACAGAAGGTATTAGCTGAAAACGGTGCGAAAGTGTATGCGTTTTTTTGTAGATCTAAAAGGCGCCTTTCCTGCGGTGGATAGGAGAAGATTGTGAGAGGCGACGAAAGAGACGGGAGTGGAGGCAGGCCTGATCAAGAGAATAAGGGCATTATATGAGGAGACGAAAGATAGGATGAGAAGACGAAATGAAATCTCGGCGGGTATCTGGATGGATAGGGGGTTGAGGCAAGACTGTCCGCTTAACTCAACGCTTTTTGCAATTCTTATCGCGGATATGGAAAGTAAGCTAGCGGCGAGAGTGGTAGGAGGGTTTAGGGTAGGAGGACTCAGGATATGGTCAGTCGCTTATGCAGATGACATAGTGCTGCTGGCAAAGAGCGAGAACGCTCTTAAGTTGATGATAAAATGGTTGAGAAGATACTTTCAGATAAATTGAGTCATATAAAAGAGAGAGCAAGAGGGTCAGTGTGATGATGAGGCAGGTATGGGGGCTGGGAAAGAGGTTGTTTGCAGATGATTTTGAAAGGAAAATAAAATTGTTCGATTCTCTAGTGATGAGTGTCTTATTTTATGGAATAAAGGTGTGGCTCTAAAAGGTAAGTGAGGAGATAAATAGTATATAGAAGAGGTATTGAAAGTGGACTCTGAACGAGATTGTTTAGAGAGTGTTGGTGGAAGAAGGAGAACAGAGGTAGGAGTGGGAAGGTGAAGTTATAAAGGGAAAAATATCTTAACAGGAACTATGCGTGGATTATTTCCAAGGAGAGAGCGCAACGTTTGTGTGCGAAAGGAGAGAAGGGAAGTCAGGAACTTATAGAGAGGATGAGATGCAGATGCATGAAGCATTATAAAATAGTTCTGGCTTTCTAATTAGAATCGGATGTGTGAATTGTGCGGGAAGGGAGATGCAAAAGTTAAGCACTGGTTGGAGGAGTGTGAAGAGGTGAAAAGTGGTGAGATAAGTATGACGGTTTTGTTGCATGACTGGTGGACAAAAGGGCAGTATCATGGATAAAGCAGAACCTGGATAAGATGGAGGAGAAGAAAAGGAAATACGAAGAGGAATGGAGAAGGAAGTATTATAAATAACAGAGGAAGTAGGTGTAAGAAAATGCTAAATGTTGTAAATAGCAAATAAGTATTAAATATTAGCCGCGGAGGCAGAGGTAGCAAAATTATGTAAAAAATGGAAGTGTAAGCAAGTTAACTGTTTGAGGCCAACAGGCCGAAAAATAAACAATTATTCAAATAAAATAATGAATTAATTTATTAGCCTTTGGGGTGCTTTCTTGTCATGAGTTCCCCTTGCCTCTCACGTTTCGGGTGGTTGATTAACGTGAGTTCCCTTGCCTCTTAAATTTTGGGTGGTTGATTAACAAGAGTCCCCTTGCCGCTCCCCATTGCTACCAGTGTTACAATCAGCAACCGAGTATCTGTTCGAAGTGCTCTGAATTCGTTGGAAGACACAAACACACATTAAAAATGTAGTTTTTGCTAAGAAACCCACAACAAGAGAAGATCTTATGAAAAGGATTTGGGCAGCTTGCGCAGCCATCTCTTAAGTCAAGGGGACTCACATTAATTAACCACCCGAAACATGAGAGGTAAGGGGAACTCACTACAAGAAAGCACCTCAAATGAAACAGAACTTACTAGATCCACGCCGTTGTTTCTGGGTAACGCTAAAAGTAAGGAAAAAGTGTCTTTTTTGTAACTAGTCACAGAAAAGTGACATTGTCAACCGGCATTTGCGGACACCCTATATAATCAAGATTCATAAGTATAGCGAGCCAAGGCATGATGCAAAACCAATACGGAGGAATGCGAAACATGCAGATGGTAGCTCTAGAAAGCGTCCATATGCAATTGTTGACACTGCCAACGCTGGCGGCCGCTGTTTAAAGACGACAGCGACAAAATACGAACTTAAAACCACACCATGCTCTTAATTTTGCACTTGCAACATCGTCGCAAAATATTTTCAATTAATTCATTTGTAAAATCATCATCTCATTAGGCACTTGAATCCTGAGTCGAAATTTAGACCCTACTTTAAAGTTGCAGCTCCTGATTAGAACCTGCTTTCACGCTATTTAAACTGATAGCCCCTGCTTTAAACTTTTAACTCCTAGAGAATGAAACATTAGAGCCTAATTTGAGGCTATAGCACGTCTCTGAAGCTACTTTGAATATTTACAGCCTACATTTTCATAACTTAAGAACCTACTTTGACGCCGTTTAACCTCCCCTTCAATAATGACTCTATATTAAATCCTTTGAGCCTAAAATGTTTGAACTTCATGAAAATAAAGTAAAAATTATTTTTTACTAAGGTTAATTAAACTCATTGGTCATCTTAATAACTGAATGCACACTTTACTAACAAAAATATTTAATTCAAGATTTAACCTATTTGTCAATAATTATTTATATATAACTTAATACTTCTATGCAATTCATAATCACAGAAAAATATTTTCTCTTCACTGATAATGCTGAAAGTTTGTATGACAATGATATTCATCATGAACAATTACTAAATATGGTCGATTAATAAGTGATTATAAACATTTTTATTAATAATTAATGAAAATTTGTATATTAAACAGTCACGTAGGTGATTGAGAATCACAATAAATTGTAAGAATAAAATATTTTCTGTTGCTAACTAAAAATATTATGTATGAAATAAAAAATTTGAAAAATATAGTGAAACACATATTTAATAATTATAATTAAGTTCACAGATTGTCATTAAATTTGTATGCCAGTATTACGGTTAATCTATTTGCAACATGATATTGTGGAGAAAGTCATCGTTATCCAAGGAACAGTACCACTTTTCCAATGGTTTGGTCATTTTTGTTATTAAACAATAATAATTGAGAGTTTCTGAAACCTTTTTTAGAGGAATATTACCATTTAAGTGTCTACCACTTGATTTAGGTGGAAACAGCATTTCTTCTTCTTAGAAAATGTTAACTCTTTTAATTTGTTATCATATTTATTAGAGAATAAGAACAGCCAAATGTATGAAAAATAATTGACAAATTATCTCGAATTTTGAGACGACGAGGCAAATGGGTATAAAACCAGTACTGTTATTGTAAATATAAACTTATTTTCTGTTGAATATTAAATTGAATCTTGAACTCAATATTTGTATTTTTCAGTAAAATTGGATTAATTATGATGCTGAGCGACTTTTTTTTAATTGTTGCTTAATAAGGAGATAAAAAGATATTTTTATTGAAATGAGCAAGTTTGACATTGTAATCAATTAAGTGATAAATAACACAGAATCAAATTAAAAAATGTAGACCTTAAGTTTCGGACACTTTTAACGTCAAAGTAGCGTCCAATTTACATTGAAATCGCTGCTTATTTAGAACCTCCTTTACAGCTTCCAGTCCCTACTAAGGTAGGAGTTACGATTTCAAAGTAAGGCCTAAAGTTCGACTCGGGATGTGTTTGTAGCTGATGAAAACAAATTTTAATTGCACATTCAAATAAAAATGTGAGCTTTATAACCATAAATTTGAAATCTGTAATATTTTATCCTTAAAATTCGAAAATATAAATTTAAACATTTTAATATAATCTTTCTGAATAGATATATTTAGTCTTATCCCCAGTTCAAAAATAAAAAGGGATTGCCGCATCATAAAAGTTTTTTTATTAATGGGAATAAAAGAAAGATCAGCTTTTAGCGTTTCGGTTGGAATTTGGCTTGTTGACGCTTTTCGTAGGATTTTGTGTGAACCATGCAGCGCGACCCGTTTTATGCGACGGAGTATCAATGGCTACTTGGCGCTTCGCCCGGGATGGTATTATAGCTTCTTCCACAGTTTGCAATGATTCTTTGTCGCTAGGCTAGAATTTGTTCGATTTTCGGTTTGGATTTTAGCGCAAGGATTCGGTTCATCGGTCGTTTTCCGAATTATGGAATGTTCTGACGACTCCATATTCACATGGTTTTCATCACTTTTATCTATTAGTATGTTTTTTTAAGTTAGATAATGACGCGATCAAGCTTTGGACTGTTGTTAGGTTAAGGGATAGCAATATCGTTTTCCGATTCATTGACAATATTTTTTTTTGTCGTTGGCTGACAAAAATATCGAAACTGAGTATGAGTAGCAGGCTGCCTTTTCTCTAGCTACTACTACTCAAGATATCATTTGATTTTACTTTCTCGCCTTCCTAAGTTATATTTAGTTCTGAAATTAACTTAGACTACTACTTTTACTTCCTTCTGCTTCTGAAAATTCGAATTTCTAAATGACAAAAGTAGCTTATGCTTGCGCCGCCATTCTTTTTGAACTCTTTTTCCACTCTCTTCTAAGGTAAAGGTTGACTTTTAGCACTGGCTTTTGGTGCCATCTTCATTCGTGAATTATATCATCATGCACAAGAGCCTGGGGGCATAAAAATATTAGTGATTAACGTGATAATTTCACTGCGATGGTTGAAAATTAATATAATACTTTATAATCACATGAAGGCAGGAAATTTCCCATAACATAACTTTCAGACAATGTAAGTTTACGTTCTTCTTGTAAAATTGAACTGACAATGTAAAATGACAGAGGTCTGTTTGAGATAAAAATATGCAAAAGCTTAAAATTGACATAATACTACAAATGTTTAATTGAAGAAGTTGATTTATAAATATTATACTTGCATCAGAACATTCTCAGTAATGGGAATATGAATTTATCCCAACTTTATATATAAACGGAACGGATGATGTATTTAAAATATATTCCATTATATACATAAAACACACTGAGAGTTCAAAATATGTGATTTTCTCAAAATTTTCGAAACATTTTATGTCACTACAATAATCTCACAGCCCCACAAAAAAGTGGCTTGAGCGAGAGGTTGGAGTATGGTATCTACATGTATTCTCGAACGCAAATACGAATATGACCTTAGTGTTCCCCAGCACGTCAGTATTTTTCCGTAGACACAGAAAATTCCGTAGGCAATCAGATTTTCTGGATATAAATAACCCTTGGTATGGAAATCCCCTGGAAACAGATCACAGCATGATAGCCTTATGTAATTGAGTGTGCTAAATACCAAACCGAGATAAGTTTTTTTAGCGTTGCAGGGTATCCTCCTGAACTCGAAAAATTTCCTGAAAAAGCAGCTTTTTCGCTTATAGAACATCCCTTAGTATTTGATTCGTCTATAAACCGGTCAGAGCATAATATTTTGATGTACTTTGTTGTGCTGAATACGAATATTATAATAATTTTTCGCCAGTACGTCAAAGTTTGTACCTAGATGCTGAAAAATCCCTAGACAAGCAAGTTCTCTGTATATGGATTTGCCCTGTACATTTAATTCATCTTCCCGGATAAATCCGATACCAAAGGTTCATGTCATACCCGAAAAAGCTAATTTTTAGAGAATTTTCCGCTTCTAGGACTCAAATTCTAGACTCAGATTCGTATTCAGCGCACCAAAATACATAAAAATATAATGCCCTGACCCTTTCCCAGATTATTTGAATTAGAGATAGGACAAACAGTATGTCAGGTACTGCGTTTGGCGTATTGCGATCGCCTGCTCGATACTGCCGCAGGGTAATACTGCTATACCTGTCTTACTGTTCCCGTAGAGTTTTAACCGGTTGATGTTAATGCTTACGGATTTGACAGGAGTCCGAACGTCCTTCGTCCGGATTTAACCGGCAAATTCCGGCGGAATTCTTGCCGAATGCGATCCTGCCTTTAAAATGAAAACACATGTGCCCTTGCCTTAAATTTTTTGAATTGCTACCTGCGTTTTTTGTCAGCTTCTGCAGACTTTCCTAGTTTTCCCGAAAGTAGAAATATGATTAATTTAACATTTCCAAACTTTCTATAATTTGTTGTATTCACTATGTTTACACTGGTGAAAGTAAGACTTACAACATGTGTACAACTTACTTTAGAGAACTCAAAATGGTGCTAATTGAAGGTGTAGCTTTGTAATTAGTAATTTTATACAGAGATGTTGCGAGAAAAGTATTAATTTAAGTTTTTTAAATTATTAATTTTTCCCCTGATATATAACATTTTCGAAATTTTCTTGGGCTTATGTGAAAAATAAATTCTAACGGAAAAGTTGTAACTTATGGTGAAAATTAGGCGGCGATTCCCAAGCACTAAAAAATTTTCAAAACTTAACTTTGATTATTGTGGATTTACAAAATTAAGAAAATGGCATATTCTATGAAATTACTCCCTCCCTTAATTTTTATTATTTATTTTCTTAATGATGTTCAATGTTGAATTTAGATATTGATTTAAGAGTTAGAATTGTTTGTTTATATTACATGTACTAGTAGAACTTGGCTTAGTTGCTCTTGATCAAAACACTTTGCTTTTTCATTAGCAGAATTAACTTATTTTTCAAATATATTCATTAAACCGACGTCATGTTAAGGTAGTCCGGCTATTGGATCGATCAGATGAAAAATGATTAAAATTAGTTTTTTTGCGGAGAATGTGTCCTCTTTCACGTAATGCCTATTTTAGGGGTCCTTTCCAGGTTAAAATTTGAATCATCACTGTTTAATTCGTGTCAAGAAGCATGGGATCTTATGAAGAGGCCTGTCGCGGGCTCCAAAAATGGTTAATTTTGGCTTTAAAACACGTTGAATATTGTTAGAAAAACTTTTTTCCAGGCAGAAAATATACCCGAGTCGAAATATAGGCCCTACTTTGAAGACGTATCTCCTACCTTTGTAGGGGCTGGAAGCTGTAAAGTAGCTTCTAAATAAGCAGCAATTTCAATGTAATTTAGGCTACTACTGTAGGAGTTGTGGCATCAAAGCAGGTTCTCTATAATCTCACACCAATATGGATGGAGAAAAATAAGTTTTGTTATTTATCGGAAAATATAAAATAATATCTGTGATATAAATATCAAGGATATTCGCAGTTATTTTTTTGACATATTATTAATAGAATTTTTTGATAATCAGGCTTAAGCATAGCGCACTGAAAAATTTGCAGGTACTAAGAAACTAAACCGAGATCGCACGCACGCACTGAGTATTTACCAAACGCATAACGCCCTAACCGATTTAGCTAACGGAACGCCTTAGGATGTTTTCGATAAAAATCATTAGCACTTATCCAATAGTTCAAGGTCCGAAATCTTTTTATATCCAAGACAAATATTTGAATAATTACTTTTTTTTAACTTTCTGTGTCGTTAAATATTTTAAACGATTATTTAAGAGTTTAATATACATTCACAGCAAATAAAACTGTTCAAAATGATACCGAAATCAGTATCATTTTGATATGCAACAAAAATGATATCGAATTCCAGGGCATTTTGATCGCCCGCGGTAAATGATCGACTTTTGAGATCATAATGATCTGATTCGGGATCATGTATGAACTCAAACCAAGATGGCTGGCGTTCTTGTAGTACTTTAGCTCATATGCAAGATTCTTATGGTTTCTAATCGTGCAGTATATTTGAAATGTTAAAAAAAAATAACGAAATCTCATATTAGAAAATATTATCTGTTAAGTGTAGTTGTGTCTTGCGTGCGGCTAGATATCATTTTTAGGTTATTTCGTTATGATACCATTACCAAGAATTGGGTGCTATTTTTCTTATTCTGACAAATGACCCAAAAAATAAGATCAAATTGATCCGAATGGACAGATTATTATGATCTTGAAAGTCAAATTATCATTAGAACATGTGATTTATTACTCAAATGAATATAATTTCAAACTTGATGATTTCAATAAAAAAAATTTTTTGTTGTCTCTTTATTAAGCGAAGATTTAAAAAAAGTCGTTCAGCATCATAATTAATCCAATTATACTGAAAAATAAAAATATTGAGTTCAAGGTTCAATCTTATATTCATCATAAAATATGTTTATATTAACAATAACAGTACTAGTTTTATACCCAATTTTCTCGTCGTCTTAAAATTCGAGATGAGTACTCTCTAAATATGAATCAGCGAAAAACTCACTGATTGATTAATATTTGATCATATTAATGGGTTTTGAGTTTTTACTATGATTCTTTGATTGAATGTTCTGAAATATTATTTTATTATGACTGCTTAATTGACATGGTGCAGGGCTGCCAATCCTCAAAAGTGCTTATTTCACTGAATAAATAAGTAACCTATCACTGATTGTCAGTGACCCATTTGTAGCTATTTGAATCAGTGAAATCTCATTGACAATCAGTGACGTTTCACTGATTCAGATTTAGAGAGTAGTCAATTACACAGGCCGCCAAATTTTAAAGCCAGAGACCATACCTAACATTTCCGAAGGATTTTGATGCGCTGAATCCGAAGCCGAGCTCAAAATTGCTTCTGTACGTCAGGTACCGAACAAGAAAAATTTCTGCCACAAAAGCTAATATGGAATTGGAAAGTACTAATCTTCCCCTTTCAAACCTGCTAGGATTTATTAGGATATCTTTATTTTTCACCAAAATATTGTAATTTGAAATTTTTTTTATTTTAGCGTTTTAACCCATTAACGCTGAGGTACTCAGATTTATACAACCCATTCTCTATTGCTGACGGTACGATATTTTTTTTCAAAATATTATTTCAGGGGTTTTCGAGGGTGCCCTTTCTATTGACGGTGTCAGTTTTTTGTTATAACCCCTACAAGATCCAATATGGCGGCCACAATTTAGGGCTTTAAAAAAACAAAGGATCCCGCACAAAATACCAACAAAATAGCGTACAGTCGTTTGGAATCAAACTTTGCACATTGATAAAACAATAAAAAATATGGAACCCGTGTCTTTTCATTTCTACGGAAGATGTTTCCTAGGAGTAGAAACCACCCCTAACAAGCCACAAGCATGATAACCCACCTGGACTCTGGGAACAATAAGTTTAGTCGCATATTTTTCTTAGAATAACGAAATTCCATGCTACAAGTGGGTTAACCCACCTACCTGCTAATCCACCTAAATCCAGAAATCACCTCTACCAAATCATAAGCAGGCTAACCCACTTGTAGCATAGAACTTCGTTATTCCAAGAAAAATATGCGACTAAACTTATTGTTCCCAGAGTCCAGGTGGGTTAACATGCTTGTGGCTTGTTAGGGGTGGTTTCTACTCCTAGGAAACATCTTCCGTAGAAATCAAAAGACACGGGTTCCATATTTTTTATTGTGTTATCAATGTGCAAAGTTTGATTCCAAACGACTGTACGCTATTTTGTTGGTATTTTGTGCGGGATCCTTTGTTCTTTTTTAAAGCCCTAAATTGTGGCCGCCATATTGGATCTTCTAGGGGTTATAACAAAAAACTGACACCGTCAATAGAAAAGGCACCCTCAAAAACCCCTAAGATAATATTTTAAAGAAAAAACATCGTACCGTCAGAAATAGAGAATGCGTTGTATAAATCTGAACACCTCAGCGTTAATGGGTTAAATAGCTCAAATAAAAAATTTCAAATTACAATATTTTGGTGAAAAATAAAGATATACTAATAAATCCAAGTAGGTTACATAACCCTAAAAACAGCTGAAAAACGCGTTTTTTGCAGTTTTAGGGGTAGTATATCTTAAAAACCTGACGTACAGAAGCAGTTTTCAGTTCGGATTTGGATTCAGCGCATCATAATCCTTCGGAAATGTTTGGTCTGCTTTCTGGCTTTTGACGTCTGTCTATTTTTGTCAGCCTGTGTTATTTTTCATACATTTGGCTGTTCTTATTCTCCAATAAATATGATAAAAAAATTAAAACATTTAACATTTTCTAACAAAAAGAAATGCTGTTTGCTTCTAAATCAAGTGGTAGAAACGTTAATAGTTATATTCTTCTAAACAAATGTTTAAGAAACTCTCAATTATTATTGTTTAATAACAAAAGTTACCAAACCATTGGAAAAGTTGCACTGTTCCTTGGAAAAAAATGATTTTCTCCACAATATCATGTAGCAAATACATTAAGCGTAATAATGTAATAAAAATTTAATGACAATCTGTGAATTTAATTATAATTATTGAACATATATTTCAATATATTTTTCAAATTTTTTATTTCATACCAAATATTTGTTGTTAGCGATAGAAAATATTTTCTTCTTATAATTTCTTGTAATTCTCAATCATCTTCGTGACTGTTTAATACACAATCTTTAATTAATTATTCATAAAACTGCTTATAGTTACTTATAAATCGACAGTATTTAATAATTTTTCATGATAAATATCATTCCCATACAAAGTTTCAGCATTTTCGGTTAAGTGAAAATATTTGTGTGTGATTAAGCATCGCTAAGAAGCATTGATTTATATATAAATAATTAATGACAATTATGTTAAATCTTTAATTAAATATTTTTGTTAATTAAGTGTGCATTTAGTCATTGAGATGATCAATGAGTTCAATTAACCTAAGTGAAAAATAATTTTTACTTTATTTTCATGACGTTTGAACATTGTAGGCTCAAAAGATACAATGTAGGGTAATTATCGACGTTGAGGTTAAACACCATCAAAATAGGGTCTTGAGTTATAAAAAAGTAGGCTCTAGAGATTCAAAGTAGCTTTCGAGAGGTGTTACAGCTTCAAAGGAGGCTCTAATGTTTCATTCTCTAGGAGTTAAAAGTTTAAAGCAGGAGCTATAAGTTTAAATAGCGTCAAAGCAGGTTCTAATAAGTAGCTGCAACTTCAATGTATGGTCTAAATTTCAACCCAGATAATGAAAAATGTTGATTACTGCTCATTTATACTTCCTTTCAGGGTATTTGAGCTTCATTTTAGCTACATGTACCCTAGATTCAAAAATGGAGCTAGAATCGAGTCCAATCAGCATTTAAATTTACATTTTATATCCTAGCTAAATTTTGTATTTAATTCCAAATTTCAGAGAAAAAAAATAGTGGACATAGCTTTGACTAGCTTTTCCAGTAGCCGGAGTACTTTAATTCCCATCGAGAGTTCAAAATGTAGTTTGTGATCAATCTGATAGACCCATTGATGGATTATGGATCGGATGTCGTCCTGAAATAAAATTTCATTATTTCAGTTTGGACATTGTGATATAATATTGTTTTTCAATCAATATTATAAACTGTACCAACACCAGATTAAACAAATCTGAACATTATACTATTTAAAGTGATCACACTTTTTAAATTAAAAAGTACTAAAATTATGTGCATTATTTAACTCAACGTAACTAATTTACATAAAAAACTTGGTAAATGATCAAGTAATAAAGTGAATTGATAAATGTCAGCACAATATTCACATTTTTAAGTCTCTCGAAATTCGCTGAAAAATTACAATATGACGGCTGCTTTCTTTAATTTGACCAGTTTTTTTTCATAATAACTACCGTTTCTTTTAGTAGTATTATTTTTTTTAATGACCTAATGTTGATTTATCTACAATTATCAATTTAAAAAACTTTTTTTCATTCTGTGACGGATTTCCAAATTGAATGAAAGATATATTATATTCAAAAAGAACAATAAAAAACATATAATATATATTGGTGTAATTACTAGAAAATTGAAAAAAATGCCACATGATTTTCATACACTGCATCCGCAAAATGCGTGCAGGGTCAATTGAAAATAAACAAATTCTGGAATTTAAAATCAGAGTACACGCGAGTACACACTTTGATGCTTCAAGTGGAAGTATTGTCCCTACTTTGCGGCTGTTTATTCTAATAGCTCCTACGGAGCCACTCCTAAAGATATTTTCATTCCATTTTGCTTCTGTATAAGCTTCTGCCCCTACATTGAAGTAATTGCCTCTATAATCTTGAGTATTACTAGCTCCATATTCTCCGTAGTATTTAATTTTAACGCACAAAATATGTGGCGTCGTTGCCTGGACACCTGTACCCTCGTGACAGATACTTTGCTGTTTTCTCTAAAATTCCATCATCACGGTTTGTGACAGCAACAGATTAATTGGGTTTAAATAATAAAGAATAAAGTGATAACATCGAAATGGGTTAAAGCGGAAAGAAGTTTGCCCTAATCTGGTTGCTGAAAGCAAAAGGAACAATGCAAACCAGCGCCAAGATTTTAAAGATAGTTATAAAGAACCCAGATCCAGCCCCCCCCCCCCCCCAATGTATCAAACGCATGAGAAGAAACGTCAAAAGAAAAAAGGTAACAAAGATACAAAGCTTTTGTATGGAGTTTTTTCTGTACCACAAAAAATAACTCCGAATTAGTTACCGGATATGTTAATATTAGATTAATGGAAATTATTTATACTTGAAAGGGTTAAAAATTAAATAATTAAAAATTACAAACTTTTGAATTTCAACAATTGTTATAAATTCAAAGCGATCAAGATTTGACAATTTTATATTGAAAACTAAATTGAATCATTCAAAGTTGAAGCTTCTGAAACTCTAAAATTAAAAATTGTTATTACAGAAAAAAACTATAATTTAACCTTCAAGATAACTAGGCGAATTGTCATAAAATCAAAGAATGAATTTAATTATACTAAAAAAACTTTCGAACGAAATAATAATTTTAAATGGGAAATATTAAAAATGAGAAAAAAAAAGACTCCAAAACCTTGTTCAACTTAAAGAATTCAAATTTTATTTTAAGTCGACAAAATTTATATTCACCAAAAATTGTGATATTAAATTTTTTTTTTAATCAAAGCCTTTAAAATTTCAATTATTTGTGTTTAATCAAAATGACATAAAAACTAATATTTTTTAAATTGCTAATTAAACTTTCCTAAATCCAACCATTTTTCTTGAAATTTCATAAACATGAAAAAAGTTTAATTTCCTTTCAAAAACAACGTATTTCCCTCTCGAGAAATTCTGAGATTTCAAGTGTAGATCCCTGCTGATTTCAAATGGATTCGGTCAGCGATGATTGTTTTTCGTACGTTATTCACCAAAAAACCGAAGTTAATCACAGTTGACTTGTTACCACTCTTAATAAGCTCACCGATGGTTATAAATGTTAACCAAAGATTTGGATTAACATTTACTTAAAATAATAAATAGTTTCTTCAAAATGTCATATTTTTAAACCAATTAATTTCGTAATGCCGAAGGGTCGATCACTCCAATATTCCTGATACATTCACTAAATATTCCCATACACGTATTCTTTTAATATTCTTGGTATTGTGGATATTCTTTCTAATCTCAGATATTTTGGATATTTCAAAATATTACAAAATATCCCGAAATATTCACAAATATTCTGACATATTCCTCAATTTCCCTTTGCACTCTACACGTTTTTAAAAATTGGAAATTATTTAAAATGATTCTAAAAAATGTCAAGAAATTTCAAAAAAGTTTATGTATTATTGTGTAATTAGAAAATGTGTTCAAGTGTTTAATTGGATTTTAATGAATTTAAAAATAATTTAACGGGATATAACAAATCATTTGAATTAAAAATATTAAAGTTTATAAATGGATTTTGAAAGATATTAAGTGATTTTAATGAATTTTATAAGATTTTAGAAGAATTCCAAAAAATTTTAGAATTTTCAAGAGATTTTAAAAACTTTAAAATACTTTTTATGAGTTCAAGAGATTTTTAGTCATTTTGAGGGATTTTCTGGAATTTCAATCGATTTAATATAGTTTAAAATTTTTAATAATTTTTCAAAAATTCCAAAGAGTTTAAGGATCTTCACGTAATTTAAAAATATTTTTATGTACGAGGGTAGTTCAATAAGTCCTTAGAATGAAGTATAAAAACAATTTTTTTTGGGTAAATTTTTTTTTATTTTTCAACATAATCTCCTTGGA
>NC_046661.1:69630340-69637898 GCF_010883055.1 Belonocnema kinseyi | reverse complement strand
TTATAAAAGCACGTAAACTCAGAAGATGTGGAATGTGACTGCACCATATATCTAGTCGGGAGTGGTGCTGACTGAAAACAGATGATTTGGAGCGATTCGCGCTGCATCTGTTGGTCATTCTAAGGACTTATTGAACTACCCTCGTATTGAAAGAGATTTTCAGGAGTTTTTAGCGTTTTAACGAGAGTTATTTGATTTGAAATTTTTTTAAGTTTATAATCGAATTCCAAAGTTTTCGAATTATTTAAAAGAGTTCAAGATATTTTTAATGAATTTAAGGGATTTTAAGTAATTTTTTTAGAATTTGTAAGGAATTTCGGTGAAATTTAAATGAGTTTTAAGATTCCAAGGTAATTCTAAAATATAAATAATGTTCTTGAATTCTTTAAAGTCTGTTAAATCTTTTGAAATATTCGGAAATTTGTGGAAATCTTTAAAAATCTATTAAATTTCTGAAAATATATATTGAATTTTTAAAAATTTTTTAAAATATATTGAAATATTTTTTAGTTAAGTTTAAATCTTGATTCAGTACATAAAATATACAATAATAATTTGTAATATTTCTAAAATCTAAAATATTATTACATATATTATTTTAAGCGTAGCAATATTTTTTACAGAATGGGTCACAAAAATTTGCAGATTGCCTTGCACAGCTGTAGTTTATATTTTAGACTTTTTTTGCATACTTCAAGATAGGCTAGCCGAGAGGCTTTAGGCGTTAGGAATGCGAAACTTATAGTGTTCCAACCCCCGCGGCGAATAAAATCTTTCATAGCGTGCGACTATAAATAGTGTAATGATTGTGTAACAGTAAATAATTGTGCCCTTAAACATGTGAACAAATATTAGAGTATAATAGTAATCATATCATAATGCATGAGATTAATTTTTTGTGGCGAAACATCGGTTATGATTTTATAGAACTGTTCTCTATATTTTCGGAACTAGTTCAATGCATTGTAAAACAAAGACGATCTTAACTCTTATTAAACTACTCAGCGTATCCTCGACTATAGGATTAGTTCTATAAAATTTAATGGATATTTTTTCCGTGTGCAAAATAACTTGAAACATTACGCAAATGTCAGTATGTCTTCTTCTTGCTCTACTTTTGTTAATCTTTCGTCAAATAATTTTATTCTGCACAGGAAGGTAGAATGAGGAACGTTAAATTAGAAACAAAAACTGAGCCGCTATTTTGACGCCCCAAAATCAAAGATTTGGAAATTTGAGCCCATAAGAGCGCTAAAGTAGGGGCAAAAATCATATGGCAATAACCTCTACTTTACAACCTTAGCCCCTACAAATGTTAACGTGAAGAGTCTCAAGGTAGGGGCTATATTTTAACTCGGGCAGCCAGAACAATTAGCGTTTGGGCGTTTGGGATTCCTAAAAAGTATTGGGTATTCGCGGTCTACATAAATATTTTAAAAATTTCTTGTTCACACTCTTTAAGTTTTCTTGACTTTTAAGTTTTTTACATTTCTGGATGACAAAAAAGAAATAATGCCAACATTTAATTCCTATTTAATTGCATACATAAACATTTATGGTTTTTCCAGTATACAAATACATTAAAAGAAAAATATTATTGACTATCAAAATAAAAATGATCTAAATTCATTGCATTTCCAATGCTGATTCCAGGAGCTACGCGCGATTAATTTTTTATTAAATGCTGCACTTTTGTCCCTAGAAAGTTTTCAGCTTACAACAAAAATGATTCTGTTATTTACACAGATGTAAAAAATTTGTTCTGAAAAGACGTGTCACGTAATTATGAATTATCTCTTAAAAAATGACTGATTTAAATCCGACCAAAATTCGGAAGAATTTAATAATTTCCAGGAATGTGAAAAAATTGAAGTTGATTCCGAAAAACTACTATTTCGTACTATTTTGTATTTTCGATTCACCCCACTGCATAGCCTGGCCCGCAGTTTAAAATGAATTTGTTGATTGTAATTTCTTACTTTTAACTCACCTAGTATTGCAAGTTTTTCAGTGGCAAATTATGATGCAGGAATGTTAGTTATTTCACATTCATAGGCAGCAGATTCTTCCGTCTATTGTCCGAAATGTTTCCTCATTCGGAAAAAAGCCTTTCGGTGTATATACTGCTTGAGTGCTTGGAAAGGAAAAGGTGCACAAGTTTGCTTAAATTTAAGAACATTCCTTTCATTTTGTCCCACAATTTCGATGGAGGTGATGATCTTTTTAATAGCTTTCGCTTGAGATACAGGTAAATTTCTGCTACCAAAATCTGATTTGTGCACGATTCCATATGCAAACTGGCAATAATCTCTTTAAAAGCGTCCTGCAGGTTTCTGGAATCTTCTTCCATCAGAATTGTGTTAGCGTTATCGTTTGCTTCGTTATCCTCCTTTGTTAAGGCAATTTCCAAGAATTCCTTAATCTTGTCGAAGCAATTCGTTGAAAAAAAGACAGTTTTGAAACGTGTGTATCTAAGAATGTTGACATTGTAAAGTTGATATTGCTTTCTAAGTCCTTTAAATCACTTTTTCAAATTATATTCCAAAGCTGGTTTAAGGAGTCCAACGGCAAACTTACTATTTGCTTCGACAAACAAAAATGTAACGTTCTTATGGTGGAAATCACTTCAGTTATACATGATTCATTACAACTCAAAGACTTTGTGACCTTTTCAAATGGTTGCAAGATATTGGCTAATTCTTCTAGGATCTCCTATTCTGCGCACATCAAACTTTTCAAATCATCCTCTTCAGCCTCAGAAAACAAATCAAGAAATCTTTCTACCTCTAGCCATGCGGTGCAACTTTGAAGCAAGGTGACCGGCGGCGTCGGCATGGCGTGGATGCGCAAAGGTCTAGGATTTTTTTTTTAAATAAAAAAATTTAAAACGGTAATTTTTTCAGTACCAAGAATGATACCTTTTTGTTAAAAAGTTTTAAAGTCATAATTTTGCAAAGTCACACAGAGAAAATGTTGTCTTGAAACGAAAGCGTCGTCGTCTTCTCTGTTTTGTTTGGAACCAATTAAATATATTTTTTGTGCGCAGAGAATTATTTGGCTGCAATATTAGGTGACATTTTTTGCAAAAGGATGTTGTTTACTGCAAAAATAGTATTTTCGAGACAAATAAAATTCCTTTTAACCTTAAGTTTAAGAGGAAATTTCATTCCGTTCCTTTCTGACACGAAAGAAATTTCTAATGAGTGGCTCATTCTGGAATCTAGATTCTAGTCCCCAAAATATTGTTTCTATTATTTGAAAATTACAACATGCATTTTTCATTTAAATTCTATAAAGAACTATAGTTATTTATTAAGAACTATATTTAATAAGAACTATATTTATTTATAGTTATTTATAGACAATAGCTGGCTATCATAAAAAAGTGAAGTTAAATTTTGTTGCATGTAAAATTTCCCGTTGTTAAAGTTTACATGCTATTTTGCGAAAGTTTATACAACGATGAAATAAAAGCTGTCGTCTGCAATGGCATCCTTAGCAGCAATGGGAAAATGACAAAGTATGAGTTAATTCGAGTTCTTAATGAAGACACCAGATTTAAAAGGACATAGAAAAAAAACAAAAGTTAAAATTTGTTGCAGTTAAGACTTGCAACAATTGAAAATTAAATATATTTCGGCGAAAGTTTCACCCAGGTTAGGAGAATAATTTTTATATTGTCTACTGCGTCACGCTGAAGTGAGCAAATTTTAGTAAAACATGTAGATTAAGCAACAGAAAAAAGAAAAGGAATTGTTATTACTGATATAGTATCTCCTCCGAAACAAATTACACTTTTGTAGTCGAATTAGAACTTATTTAACATTATTTGGCAAAAAGCGCAAAAACAACTGAGAGATAGGAATCCCAATTTCTCTCCAATTTAATGAAGTTAAAAGACGATAGATAGCGCCAGCGCCGCGATTCTCGCTACATCTTGAATAAAAATGTAGCGATTATAAGGCGAAAGATTATGCTGGCAAGGTTAAAAATCGGAGATTATCTTTGATTAATGTAAAGTTTATCCGTCAAGGTTAATTTTTGTCGCTGTGAATGTTTCTTCTGATATCGACGTAAACTTTATCTTTCGTTTCTTCTGTTCTTCCCAAATCGGATAGCTCTAAATTGAAACGGGTTCCCTTCACGTTGCAAAATTATACATAAAATAAAAAATTTTAAGGAAAGTTACATTATTTTTATTAATAAATCGCATCATAATGAATTTAAAAATACTCAAAAATAAAGATATTTCACAACAACTAATATTTGTGTGTGCCTGTTCGTACTGATTCTTATTTTATATTGTTTTCTTAAGCCTAAGTATTAAAGCATTTCCAAAATTTCTAAAATTAACGATTATTGATGTTAATTTCCGTATATGTATATCCATTTTTTACAGAAAAGTGTTTCAGGAAAAATTATGAAAAAAGTATTCACTACCACAAATCTGAGAAGCAATGCCATTTTCTTAAGCATTTGCTTACTGTCATGTCGATTAGTTCTAAATTTTGCTTCGGATATACCCTGGACAATAATGGCATTATACCTGCATACATTCCTTTTATATAAGCTTTAATATAAATCTTCCTAGTATCCCAGAGATTAATTAAAGAAATAGATAATAATTATATAGATTATATATTATATAGATAATGATTATATTATTTAGTACAAGCAAAAAAATTTCTTTAAATGACGTTGGCTTGATTTAAACAAATGATTCAAGCAAAATGTATTTTTTTATGAATCAAGTAGCATCTGTGAATAAATTCAAATATAATAAGTGTTGTTTATATAAAAGAAATATTTGTCTCAAGGATTCTGAAAATTTTGTTTTTCACTATTCAATATTTAGATACTTAAGAGTATGTAAATAGGTTTATTAGATCAATGTTAACAATTATATAATATTAATATATCAAAGTTGTCTTTCTACAGCGATGCACGTTCTATCAAGAAAGGACAAGCGATTATTATTTTAAATGTTACTGAGGGCGGTCTATTTTTATCGAGGGGCTATTCACTCTCACATTTAACGTATGAAATCCATTTTAAATTGTGCATATAAACGTAACTAATGCTCAAAGTAATGCTGCTTAGAGTGTAGAGGGCTCGAAATCAGTAGACTGGGCGTATAACGCCAGTTAAGAAAGAAGCAGTGTAGCACAGTGCTGCAGAGTGCAACGAAATAACGCGAATCGCGTTTAATAACGTACGATAACGCTGCAGTCATTGTGAGTTAGTGATAATTAGTGCGGACAAGATCGCTTAGTTCTGTATGAACGAAGTAGAGTTCGGAAGATGCCGTCCTTTTTCGCCATCGGTCCGGCAACACGTGATCAGTATGAGCAGGTGACGTTATGTTTGCATTTTCACAACGTGCTTTTGGCTCACCCTTTTCTGTAGCAACTGAGCATTTTGAATGCAATTTTCATGATTGTGAATTAGGATGAACCAATAAGTCACATTTGAGAAATTTGAACGAGCTTGTTGACCAAATCGTTCTAGTAGGCAAATAAATGTATGCCAATTTTTTTATTTTCAAAAAAAAATATTTTTAGAACTCGCTCTGGCCAATTTTATATCTTATGGAGTTTAACGTGTAAAATCTTTCCCATTTTTATTTCTTCGATTTTGCGCCGAAGATTATAAGCTAATTTATTTGATATTTAATATACTTGTTCACTTATCAATGAACATTGCATTTATCGCCATTTTATACCTCAGAAATATTATGCAAAAGTTTTAGGCATATCAAAAATGGCATAAAATGGCAATTTTTGGAGGCTCATTGTGACCCTCAGATATACTTTTGTGACTTGACATTTTGAAGAGACATTCTTCAGACTATTGAGAATAGATTTCTAAAAAAATGATCAAAAGTATAATTTAAATTGAGTAAAGCGTAAGCAGATTATGAAAAATGACGCATTTAAGTTGAACACCGGCTGAAGGGACTACAGGTGGACGGCTGCAAAAAAAGTTGACTCTCGGTCCGTCCGCTCATTATACACCATATTTGCTGTCATCCCAAGCTCCGGTGACTGACGATGAGTTAAATGGTCGAGTAATAATAAGTTAATAAATCTATAGCTGCTCTCTGGCTTAAACCTGTAGCTGGTGTAAGGATTTCTTTACTTCAAATCAGGAAACTTTGAAGCGTCAGAGCGAATTCTAAAAATATTTTGTTTTGAAAGTAAAAAATAGGCATACATTTATTTGCCTGCAAGAACGATTTGGCCAACAAGCCCGTTAAAATTTCTCAAATGTGATTTTTTTAACCACCCTATTATGAATCCGGAATTTGTGATTGTAAAGCTGAAGTCAGGAATTTCGTCTCTTCCATTCGCGCAATAATTTCAAACAGTTTTAACAAAAACAAACTATTTTTTTCTACGCGGCAGTGCCAACATTTTAAATTAATTTATCTTGTTTATCAAAATTTAAATTGTTATAGTTTACCCAATATTATCAAGCAAATATAATTTTTTAAATATTCAAATAAATTCAGATACTTTTAACGTCGGTTAGTGCAGTTAACGCTGTCTAACGAACGTCTAACGCAAAGAACGGCGAAACCAGCATGACTTAAGGCGAGTTAGAGTAGACTACTGGATATAGTGCATGCTAAGAAAGAAATCAACGTCCAATAAAGAAAATTCACTGCAGACAACGTAAATATCACATGAAATCGTCATGCAATCTTTTCGTTATTCCAGAGTGAATAGTCCCTCGATTTTTCTATATTATGATTTACCTATTTAAAGATAGAATCATCGTAAAAATGGTTGAAAGATATTTGTGTAAATGATTCTTTATAATGCCACTTAATGATATTATCGATGTAAACGAAATAATAACAGCTAATATTTAATCATTTGTATTAACAAAGGTGCAGCGAGTTCTGTGTTTTTCAATTTTTAAAAAGGAATAGAATATTGATCGCATTTGTTATTAACGATGAAATCTTTTGCCTTATCAATTTTTAGTACCTTCAGTGACAGGGAAGTTAATATCTAAATTATTGTAAATTGCTTCTTTTAGTCGTTTCATCAAAGTCAAAACATCCAAACCATGGAGAAGGTGTATATAATATGTGGGGCAGAATAAGTGAAGTGTTCCCACCTGAATAAAAATTCTTTGACTTGATTTCGACTTGGTTATGCCTTGAGTTGGTCTCCAAGACATCGATGTCTGGCTGCGTCTCAAAACTGAGTGGAGACATGGGCCTTCGTCTTACTTTTATGGCCACGACAGGTAAAACGGTGTTTAATTGTCTTATGTCGAGTCTTGTCTTGACGCAGATGATCGAAACTTTTTTGGCTCATAAATGAGATTAAAATTAATGAACGAAAAATTTGTAATTATTGAATTAGTTATTTTTGATTTAAAAATTCAGAATCGTTGTGTCTGAACGAGTATAACCCTTAATAATTTTCTTAAAAAAAAATAAAAATTGTAACTTTCGAGAAGAATCTCTTAAGCCGGTAGAAATACGTAAAAACAAACAACAATTTTTGGTATCATCGTCAAATAAGTATAATATAAATAACAATCC
>NC_046661.1:69622133-69630240 GCF_010883055.1 Belonocnema kinseyi | reverse complement strand
ATCAAAATTGAAATCGAGTAAAAAAACATATGTAAAAAAATTCTTATTTACAAAATTAGGTTTTTTATACTCTTTGAAATCATGTAGAATAAAAATTGTGCCGCAAATGTTTTCTTAGCTAAATTTAGGTTTTGACGCTCGAGAGTACCACATTAAACTTCCGCAGCGCTTGGGCTTCTGCCCAACATCCTCCTTAGAGAAGTTTAATTTAAAGAATACTTGAGGCGTTCATTGGTCGGTATTTCGTGCACCTAAAGCCGATATCATCATCCTATCATAAAAAAGAGGTTGCGATATAATCTCGAAATCTGAAGCCACATTATCTCTTCACCTGTTGGTTGGATTTGAACGCGCCGCCTATTCTTTACAATCGAGATCAGAATCTAGATCAGAATCGGGATAAGCGGAATCTATTATGAAGGCAATGCATGCGCACCGAAATGCGATACAGATTCATTTTTAGGTTAAGAACAAAGCTGCGTATTTTCAAACCAAGGCATTTCCACCGAAGTACGCTATAGCCCTGATCTCCTCCGTTTGGCGGCGGTAAATGCCAGGGATACAAGTCGAGTCCGGAGTTTGAATTATACAATTTTGACTTGCATTTCATTCAAAACTAGCTCTAAGGCATCAAGGTGCATTCAAAGTATCTGTTTACATAATGAATGTAAACATTCCTAGCGATCGTGCCGAATTCGATTGGAGCTTATGTATATTTTTTTACATTTATTTAATCTTCAAACACTGTGATTATTTAAGCACATTTCATAAACGGCTATTTTTTAAAAAATACATTTAATATTTCATGTTTCTTTGTAGGTTTACAAGAAATATTAATTATTTAAACAATTTAAATTTAAAAATTAAGACTAAGAAGGTCTATCAGATGACTCTTTTCTATGTTGCTTTGTAAACCTACAAGAACTAATAATTATTGAAACAATTTTAATTAAAAAATTAAGAGTACCTTTTTCTACAAGTAAATTTCTTTACTAAGTTAACTAAGAATGTCTACCCGATGACTCTTTTCTATGTTGCTATAAAAATTTACATAAACTATTAATTATTTAAATAATTTCAATTTAAAAACTAAGAGTTTCACCGTTTTTATACGAGTCCATTTTTTAACGGAGTCCAGCTAAGAGTGTCTATCCGATGACTCTTTTCTGTGCTGCTTTGTAAATTTACAAGAACTGCTAATTATTTAAACAATTTTAATTAAAAAATTAGGAGTGTGCCCTTTTTATACAAGCCAATTAAGTAATAATGTCAATACAATTACTCTTTTTTATACTGCTATTCAAATTTACAAGAACTATTGATTATTTAAACAATTTTAATTGAAAAATTAAAAGTTTGGCCTTTATCCTACGAGTCAATTTGTTTTCGGAATCAACTAAGAATGTCTATCCGATTAAAAAAAGTCAAATGGTCGCCACCTAGTTCGAACAGGTTGTTTCTGCCCGATTGCTTTTATTAACTTATTTTTTCCGTCCGACTTGCTTATCAGTTTTTGTTGTGATTTTCAGTGTACCTCACCTCATAACGCGCGTCTTTGTAAGTGCTGTGTAGGAATGCCTCCTAAATTGTTGAGCGTCGAGAAGACGTGTCGTGGTTGTAAGTGTTCTGTGATTGATGACGTTCAGTATCCAGGATGTCAGACCCCATAACTACCCTGCCTGTGCTCAACGAATAAAGGTTCTCGATGACGGTTCTTTTACTAAGTGCTGTGGACCTAGATCACGCTCTCCTACAATGCCTGATCCGGCTTCAGCTGCTCTTACTGCCAACGACGTTGAACGCATAAACAACAAAGCATTCCCTGCTGTAAAGCCCTAGTTGGTTTTATTCTCAACCTCGGTCAGCTCACTCTCTGAGAAATTCAATAATCTCTCAAATAAATTTGACCATATCATATTAAGATTGGATAATGCCGAAAAACAACTTGAGGATATTAACACCAGGATGATAGCAGCTGAAGGTACGACTGCAAACCTCCCTTCCCTCGACCCTTCTCGAATTAAGCCCTGTCCTTTGAAGTTGGTTTGCGAAACGACGGAAGCAGCGCATTACTTATCACAGTCTCTTGAATCGAGATCGCAGGTCGATGCGATTTACACGGATTTCTCGAAGGCTTTTGATAAAGTCGACCATGGCATTCTCGTGGCAAAGCTGAGAGCCATGGGTATCTCTTCCAATGTGCTCTCCTGGCTTTCGAGATATCTGAAAGGTAAGTTGCAATTAGTTCGAGTCAATGGCAGTTTCTCAAAAGTTTTCTTATCCACAACTGGGGTACTGCAGGGATCGCACCAGGGTCCACTCATGTTCCTTTTTTTTTGTTAACGATATAGGTGGGATTATTTGATTTTGTTTATTTCTTCTATCTGCGGATGACCTTCAAACGTTTTTTGCAGTTCCCTCTCATCTGGATTGTATCGAAATTCACAACGATCTCGATCGCTTGCATGAATGGTGTATCCTGAATCGTATGCCAATTAATATAAAAAATGGCCAGTAATTACTTTTTCCAGGAAGAAAGTCAATATATTCCATCACTACAATATCGGAGGGGTCGAACTGACTAAAGTCACTCAGGTGCTAGACCTTGGGATAATTCTAGATTCTGAGCTTACTTATAGGGGTCACGTCTCTAAGGCTGCGAGTGAATCTCTAAGATCTTTAAGCTTTGTCACGAAAAATGCCTTGAAATTTAGGAATCCCCTTAAACTTAAGATTTTGTATTTTTCTCTCTTTCGACCACACTTAGAATATGCATCTATCATCTGGTCACCGCAATACCTCGTTCACAAAACTAGGCTTGAACGGGTTCAAAACCGTTTCCTCCGATTTGCAGCTAGGAAATTGGGTATGCCCATAGAGAGAAGAGACCGCGATTACGATGAAATAAGAGCCCTACAAAATATTCTGAAACTTGCCTCTAGGTTCTTAACTGCTGACCTCTGTTTTTTGCACGGTACTGTCAACAATATTATCAAATTTCCTTGGATTCTATCTGAAGTTAAGTTTATTGCACCAACTAAATCGCTCCGTAAAAAGAAATCTTTATTTTATGTTACGAATCACCGTACAAATTACGAAGCGAATTCCGTGATCTCCAGAATTTGCTGTGAAGCCAATTCGTTTATAATAAATCATAACAACCAGCTCGACTTTTTTAACACAACTGAATATCAATTCAGAAGCTCTGTGCGAAACGCAATTTACAGCCGCGGCGGTACTAGCCTTTCGAATACCTCTTACTTAGATTTAAGCGTTATTTTTAGTTAGTAAATTTATATGTAACAAAGGGTTTTACCCGTACACTGATTTAAATAAGTCAGTTATTTTTTTCTATATTGATTTTAAAATTTACAAGGACTACTAATTATTTAAACAATGTTTATTAGAAAATTAAAAGTTTGGCCTTAATCCTACGAGTCAATTTTTTTCAAAATCAACTGAGAATATATACGATGACTCTTTTCTATGTTGCTTTGCAAAGTTACAAGAACTATTGAGTATTTAAAGAATTTCAATTTAAAAAATAAAAGTTTAACCGTTTTCATACGAGTCAATTTTTTGACGGAGTCAACGAAGAATGTCTATCGGAAGACTCTTTCTATTTTTCTTTGTAAATTTACAAGAACTATTATTTATTTATTTAAAGAATTTTAATCTAAAAATAAGAGTTTAATCTTTAAATTAAAATTATTTCTTGAAAAAAAGATCCTACTCCATCTTCACTCCATTGGGAATCGAACCACAAAACTTCTGATTTCCGGTCAGGTTCTTTTCCAATTAAGCTATTAGAGGGATTAGAATAAGAACTCTTAATTCAAGAACATAACGCTAATTTTTAGCTAGGTGTTAATGATACAAGTATTTATTAAAAATTTTTTTAATTTATCTGCTATATCATCAGAGATTGTAACTTACGGGCAGTAGATCAACCCTCCAAACAATGAAGGCAGAAAATCTACACAATATCGATCAAGTTAAGAATCTTCAATAACAGAAAATGGAAATCAGAAGTTTTGTGGTTCGATTCTCAATGGAATTAAGATGAAGTTGGAGCTTTTTTTCAAGAAATAATTTTAATTTGAAAATATTATTTTCCTTCCAGTCTTATTAAGACGTTAAGCATTTTCTGTTATTGAAGATTCTTAACTTCATCGATATTGTGTAGATTTTCTGCCTTCATGGTTTGGAGGGCTTATCTACTGTCGGTAAGATACAATCTCTGATGATATAGCAAATAAACTTAAAAAAATTAAAATAGTTTAACCTTTGTTCCACGAGTTAATTTTCTTACGAAGTCAACTAAGAATGTCCATACCATGACTCTTTTCTATGTTGCTTTGCAAATTTACAAGCACTATTAATTATTTAGACAATTTTAATTTAAAAATTTAAATTTCGGCCTTTATCCTACGAATCACGTTGGTTTCGAAGAAAACTAAGAATGTCTATTCGATGACTCTTTTCTATGCTGCTTTACAGATTTACAAAAACTATTAAGTATTTAAAGAATTTCAGTTAAAAACTTCCGAGATTGGCCTTTTTTCTACAAGTCAATTTTTTTTACGGAGTCAACTAAGAATGTCTATCGGATGACTCTTTTCTATGTTGCTTTGCAAACTTACAAGAACTATTGAGTACTTAAAGAATTTCAATTTAAAAACTAAAAGTTTAACCGTTTTGATACGAGTCAGTTTTTTGACAGAGTCAACTAAGAATGTCTATCGGATGACTCTTTCTATTTTGCTTTGTAAATTTACAAGAACTATTAATTATCTAAACAATTTTAATTTAAAAAAATTAAATTTCGGCCGTTATCCTACAAATCACTTGGTTTTCGAAGTCAACTAAGAATCTATACGATGGCTCTATTCTATGTTGCTTTACAAATTCACAAGACCTATTAAGTATTTAAAGAATTTCAATTAAAATTTGAGAGATTGGCCTTTTTTCCTACAAGTCAATTTTTTTTACGGAGTTAACTAAGAATGTCTATTGGATGACTCCTCTCTATGTTGCTTTGCAAAGTTACGAGAACTATTGAGAACTGAAAGAATTTCAATTTAAAAACTAAAAGTTTAACCGTTTTGATACGAGTCAGTTTTTTGACGGAGTCAACTAAAAGAAGGTCTATCGGATGACTCTTTCTATTTTGCTTTGCAAATTTACAAGAACTATTATTTATTTGAAGAATTTCAATTTAAAAATAAGATTTAAAACTTTGTTCTACGAGTTAATTTTTTTACGAAATCAACTAAGAATGTCTATACGATGACTCTCTTCTATGTTGCTTTGCAAATTTACAAGCACTATTAATTATTTAAACAATTTTAATTAAAAATTTTGAATTTCGGCCTTTATCCTACGAATCACTTTGTTTTCGAAGTCAACTAAGAATGTCTATTCGATGACTCTTTTCTATTTTGCTATGAAAATTTACATAATCTATTAATTATTTAAAGAATTTCAATTTAAAAACAAGAGTTTGACCTTCTTCCTACGAGTTAATTTTTTTTACGATTTCAAGTAAGAATGTCTATCGGATGACTCTTATCTATGTTGCTTTGCAAATTTACAAGATGTATTAATTATTTTTAAAATTTCAATTAAAAAACTAAAATTGCCGAGTAGGATAGATTTTTTATAATAATTAACTAAGAATATCTTTTCGATGATTTATTTTCACTGAATCTTTGAAAATTTACTATTAATAATTATTTAAAAAATGTTTATCAACATATTTATAGTTTGGCTATTTTTCAAGTAAGAGGCATAATTTGTTTACGGAATGATCTAAGAATGTCTTTCGATGATTATTTCCCACCATACTTGATAAATTTGTAATAATTATTAATCATTGAAACAATATTAATAAACATATTGAGAATAAGAGTATTTTTAAGTAAATAAACACAATTTGTTTACGAAGTTAACTAACATTATTTTTACGATCAATCTTTCTTAAGTTATTTGTCAAATTTACAAGAATTATTAATTATTTAAAGAACTTTCATACAAAATTCAGAATTTTGCTATTTTTTAACGAAAATGATCAGTTTTTTTACAAATTTAACTACGAACGTCTTTCCGATTCATTATAATAATCGAATTTTCATGATTTATTATTTAAACTACTTTCATGCGCAAATTAATAGTTTGGGCATTTTTTGAAAAATAGGCTTAATTTTTTTACGGAATCAACAAAGATTGTATTTCCAATCACTTTTTACTATGTATTAAGAATCGAAAAATAAATTAAAACTGTATAATGGTAAAAACTTTCATTTTAATTTGTTTCAGTAATTATTACTTTTTATTAATTTCTTCCAGTAATTTCATAATAGTCTGTATTAATTTTAGTACAATTTAATTACAATGCGGCTAGAAACGAGTTTAATCGAATTACTCGCAGTTGTCTAAACATTTGGCCAGATGAGAAGAAAACTGCAGAAAACCACCTTCCGAGTTTGGCCGGGTTTTCAAGATTCGAGTACACAACCCAGTCGTACCTCGTAGATGGTCACCCATCTAAGTGCATAAAAATGTTTAGTGTTACGCAATAATTTATTCTGCATCTTGAGAGGGTAGCCGTGCGCAGTCGTGTACAAATAAAAGTTATTAAAGCAAAAATGAATATCGCGGTATCATATTGAACTTCATTCACAAATAAAATATTTGCAAGGAATGCAGTGGGTCGCGCGCGAAGCGCGCGTATGACCTTCTAGTTTCTAATAAGAGCCGATTACAAGACCCCCTCCTTCTCGATGAAATGATTTTAGGAACCTAAAAATACTTCAAAACACAACATTTTGCGGAGAATATGTATTGGATAACTCTGATGCAACGGTTCGGCGCCGTGCTCTCGTGTGAACGACGGCAGGTATTCCAAAGAACTTCTAAAACCAAACATCCCTTAAGAATATATATTATATACTTTCTTCGGCACCTGCTATCAAAACTCCATTCCTATACCATAGAAGCAAAAATAGGTTTGTTTTTCGATCCTCTGAAAACGATTAAGAATTATATCGAGTAAAGATGACAAATAACATTAAAAAAGAAGCTCAATCCACTATAAAAAGTAAATATGATGTTACATTCCGCATATAACAAACGCATAATACCGAAATGATAGGAAAAAAATGTAATTCGCTTGTATTGAGCTATACGAAAAATCTACGAGTTCTATAGAATACAATATATATAGTGAAAATTTTTTTTCCTGACTAAAAATATAAAAGTGCTGCAATTAAACATTGTGCTTACCTTATATTTAATTAAAGGAAATTAGAAAAACATATTATAGAGTTTTTATCTCTTTGTTTATGTATCATTTCTAATATTAAACGTTTATTAAGATTAGGCTTCAATTCTACAATTGTAATGTTATTTAAATCGGAGTGAAAGACATAAGCATGTTTAGCTATGGCTGTGTTTGTTTCGTTATTTCCTTCAGATCTTTCGTGTTTCCTATTCTTTGTCTGCATGGGTCTGCTGGTTGACCAATGTATGTCTTTTTACCATTTAAAGAAAAATCTTGTTTAGAAGAACGAAATATAAAATTAAAGAAGAAAATAAATGTAACTTTTTATTAGCATATATGTAAAAATTGTAAAAAGATATACATTGGTAAAGCCAGCAGACCCATACACACAAGGAATAGGGAACACGAAGGATCTATAGAAAATAACGAAACAAACACAGCCATAGCTAAACATGCTTATAACCTTGCAAATCATTTTAACTTCGATTTAAATAACGTTTAAATTTTAGAATGGAAGCCTAATCCTAATAAACGTTTACTGTTAGAAATTATGCATATACAAAGAGATTACAACTCTATTAATTTTAGATCAGACATATAAGGCTTAAGTACTATTTAGAGTAATTTAATTTTACAAATATACATTCTAAAAATTTGAATTTCTTGAGCTTAGAACATATATACGTATATATTAAGCAAAATAACCCTATTTTAATTTTATACAAATTATTAATAACATTTTAATGTAGTATTCCTAAAACGCTTTTAACACTTCTATTTAAAAAATGTAACTTACATAATAATAATTCTCTACGATTTATTTCC
>NC_046661.1:69615691-69622033 GCF_010883055.1 Belonocnema kinseyi | reverse complement strand
CATGATTACATTCATCATAAACCATTATCACATAACTCTATTTATAGTTCTAGACGAACCAACATTTTTTTAAATGCTAAACTTTGAGGTTATGCTACTCAAAATTTTAAATCTTAACTAGTATTCAATCTATAACGAAAAGGGAAAATATGTTATTTCTAAATTTCTTTAATTAAATGTAAGGCAAGCACGATGTTTATTTCTACTACTTTTATATGTTTGTTTATTTATCAAAACAATTGAACTCTATATTGTCAACTATAGAACTAGCCTTGAAAAAGACTTGGATTCGAGTAGAAACATGTCAGCAATATTTTAATAAAAAACATCAAAAAAGCGGAAAAGACCTTTACTACATTAACCATTCTAAATGCCATTTTTGTGGGGAAAATCAATGCCATACGTTCGGTTCAATATTTTGATTGATTTGGGAGACATTGATTTTTTTGAATTTAAATTATTAATTTTCAAGTGGATAGTTAATTGATGGTAGCTTTTCGCGAAAGTAGTCGCGAGAGACATCCCTGTAACTAGTGACAGAAATAGTTTAGGTAACACCGCTAACCCTTTCCAATGACTCGAGTGGAGGTGGGGACAGAAGACACTTCTGTGACTGGTCACAGAAATAAGTTAGGTCACACCGCTATCCCTCTCCAATTTCTTGGGATGGGAGAAATCCATCACTATATTTGGCCAGATAAATTGTTTAGACCACACCGATAACATCTAAGATCTATAGCTGTACGCTTATAAGTGCACAAGCAAACAATTTTCTAACGGTCTTGTTTTTTCCCGAGTAAAAATGCTTTGACTTGATTTTATTTTGAATTTGACTTGAAGACGATGATATCTGGCAACCTTTCAAAAATTAGGTGATACATCGGATAATTTTTCACATTTATTTTCTTAACAGTATGATGGAATAAAAAATTCCAAATTTAATAATAATAACCTTTTAATAAACAAGAATATTCCTTTTCGTCAGGGCAGGTAAAATGAGACATCGAAAGATGTCTTCACTTCATCTTTCCTTGTCTTCATTATGTCTTGATTAGCAGCAATTCGAGTCGGAATCAAGTTGAAGAATTTTTATTTGGCATACTTTGTATGTATTAAATCACGTTTCTTCTCTACTTTTAGGAAAACCATTTTCTGTCAGAAACTGTACACTGGCCAATCAAACGTACACCAGCGTGGAAGTGAAGTGCGTTGCAGGATATGATGGTGGTTTACCTCAAAAATTCATGCTGGAGGTTTACCAAGGCGACATGGAAACTAACAAACGACCCCTTTATAACCTTTCAACCAGTGACGAACCGTTTTTCGCCCTCTCTGGTTTAGAAGCATCTGTTGAAGCAGGCATACACGTGGCAATTTACGGTGTGAACGCAAAAGGTCGAAGCCAACCAGTAATTCTCAGTGAAGTCACTTTTCGCGATGCCGAGAAGCGCACTGGTGAGTAGATTCATTGAAAACTTTCTAATTAAATCAGTTGAAATAAACGCGTATAAACTTGCTTCAAGAAAGTTAAAACTATCCGAATTTCATAGGGTAAAATAAGTTGGTCAACACTATAGAGTTTCATTGCCACAATTCGTGAAAAAGCTCCCTTCATAATCGATCGTATGACCTTATGATAAAACAAATTACTTAAATTCTGAAATAATTCCGTTGATGGCTGATTTGTCGCACAATTATTAAGAGCTAACGATTCTTAGGACAGAAGACACCAACGTGTTTTTGCCGTTCTTATTTATCACTGAGTGATATCTAAGTAACCACCATTAAGATATTATTGATAATTTTCTGATGAGAAACAAGTATTTTAAAATTGAGGTGAAAAAATAATATTTACAATTTGGTTCCTGCATATATGTACAAGAAAAAAATATTAACCACGAAACTTGCGCTTCTGAACGTTGACTATCGCAATCGGGCAACATCGCGAGGGGCGATCAATGTAGATCTGAATCAGCAGTCGATTCATGTCGCCAGCAACATGATCACAATGTTGCCAGATTTCAACTCAGTAAGTCATACGAGTGTAGGTATTACGACTGCGTAGTCGACTGATCTCGGCAGTATTAGGGTTCCGGAATCGGAGGCGAGAATCGATTTTCGATTCCTCGATTTTCAAAAAAAGTGTCGATTCTAAATGTCGATTAATTTTTCACGTATGAATCAACGCTAAGAATCGATTCCGATTCCCTTACTATAAAAAAGGCCGCCATTATTTAACATTCCGATTACCTTACTTTAAAAAAAGTCCGCTATTATTTAAATATAATATATTATATAGTATAATATATTTATAATTAGACTAATATGATTTAATAGTTACGATCAATAATTTGGTCCATATTTAACTATATTTAACTATACATATATTTGTAATATAACTATAACTATATTACATAATTAGAAATGAATTTGAAAGCTTAGTTCTAAAGAATAAAATTACACACCTATTGCCACATATTTTGGTCCAGTGATCCCAAGGATACCAACTTGTTTAAGTGTTTTCCCGAGAGCCTGTTTCTTAGCTTGCTGACAATCTGACCGGCTTTCGAAAATAGCCTCTCGGAAGGCACTTCGTACAAATTCGGATATGCGGGTTTTAAATTAATCCATTCTTCGAATGGATTAACACGACGAGAAGCAGCCGGCCGATTCAGGTACTGTTGGACCTCTGACGTCAAACCTCCAGCAGTATCTGTATCCGCCTTGGGGAATTGTTCGAACCACAGTACATCGTGATGTACCCATATGTCATTAATTTTTTCATTTTCAGGGTTAGTGATGGGTGGCATGTCCCTGGCGCGTTCCTCGTTTCCCGAATGAGAGATTTTTCCTTCAGTTCCTTGTCTAAAATAAAAAACAGATTTAGCAAAGGTACTATTTGTTATTTCTACTGCTCAGCACAATTTAACGTAGAAATGATTCGAATTATTTAAAAGTTGAACCAGCTCAGCGCTAATCGCTAGTTATTTAATAAATACTTACCAATTGATGTGAGTGCTCTCGAAACATTGCCGGCATCTGTAAAATGCATCCTTTTATAACCGAGGGTCCAGGATTGTCGCCTTAGCAGGTAGTGGCATTTTCTTCATAAAGCCCAGACGCTTTTCAATTTCGGCAAGCAAAGCGTGTTTGATGTTGAATGCGATTAGGTGAATAGCGTCGTACTCTCTCCAAGTCTGGAAAAATAGAAAAAAATTATAATTTAAAATAAACTTAATTAAAATTTTAATATATAAATAAATAATATAAATAACAAAATATTATTTATATTATTTATAAAAAAAAAATAAATTTTAATATATTTAAAGCAATACCTTGCTCAAAAGCGAACACAATGGGATGACTTTGCTCAAAGTCACCGACTTTTCTGATCAAATTTCTTTAATAACTTGCCAGGTTGGCCTTAACAGATTTTCAACAAAAAAGATTAAATTTCTACCAAACAAGGTCAATTTCCAACAAAATATATGAACTTTCAACAAAATTATTTAATTTTTAAGTCAAAAAGAGTATCATCTACAAAAAAACTGAATTTTTAACCCAAAAATATGATTTTTCAACCAAAATTTTAATTGACGACCAAATAGTTTAATTTTCTATCAAATTGTTGACTTTTAACGCCCAAAGATGCAATTTTAACAAAAAAGTAAAATTTTTTCCAAAAATTTAATTTGAAGACAAATAGTTGAATTTTCAACTATAATTATGAATCCTTAATAAGAAAAAATGAATTTTTATACTAAGTACTTCAACTGTGAGTGAAAGTAAAACTATTTGGTCGACAATTAAAATTTTGGTTGAAAAATCATATTTTTGGGTTAAAAATTCAGCTTTTTTGTAGATTATACTCTTTTTGACTTTAAAATTAAATAATTTTGTTGAAAGTTCATATATTTTGTTGAAAATTGACCTTGGTTGGTAGAAATTTAATCTTTTTGGTTGAAAATGTATCATTTTTGGTCAAAAATGCAATTGTTTGTTTGAAATATGAACTGTACATCTTCTTGGGCTTAAAAGTCGATTATTTCACTAAAAGTTGAATTACTTGGTAAAAAAAATACTGTTATTTTCAACAAGGTTTTATAATTATGGTTAAAAATTTAACTATTTGGTTGAAAAATTAACTATTTGATTGAAAACTCATATTTTTCGCAGAAAAAAATCAACATTTTGTAGATAATTCGTTTTATTGACTTTAGAATTAAATAATTTCGTTGAAAATTCATGTATTTTGTTTGAAATTTGTCTTTTTTTGTAGATCATTAATTTTTTTGGTCGAAAATTCATGTTATTGGTTGAGAATTTAACAACTTTATTGAAAATTTATTTTTTCGATTAAAAATTATTTTTTTTATCTGAAAATGTAACTATTCTAGGATGGATTACAAATTAATCGTTTTTATCTGGAAATTGAACTATTCAATTTTTGGTTGAAACTTTATCCAGTGCATTGTATTACTTAAAACAACAATTATTTGATAGAAAATTAATTTAATTTGTTAAAAAGTAAACTTTTGGGTTGAAAATTGATATATTTTGTTAATTAGATTTTTTTCCTAACATTAAAAAAACGTCAAAATAAAAAAATTTCCTTAAAATCTTCCGGATTATTTTTTTTTATTTTAAAACGTTTTCAAATAATCACTTAAAATTTATTTGTCTAAATAAAAAATCATTTTCAATGTTCTTAGCAGTCACAACAATTTTTGTTAGTCTTTTCAAATGCTGTACAATTCTCAAAAAGCTTTTTTTTTTAATCTGCAAAAGTCTCTAAATCGTGTTTCAAATTATTTGAAATAATTTGAATTTCTTAATTAATTCTGAATCTTTTTTTAAATTAAAATTGTAGCGTTTAAACTTAAAATTTAGCTCATTAAAAATTTAACAATTCAAGGCTTTCGATTTCGAACCATTCTGTTCAAATTTGTATAGTTTTTAACAGTTGTTCGTAATGGATTGTTTTAAATGAATGGTCAAATATTGCTGATAATTAACGAAAGTTCCTTTTTTTAATTACAAAATTTTAAATTGAATGGGTTGAAAATAAAAATTTTTTATACTGAAATAATATTTTAAGTCATAATCGGAAACAAATAAATTAATTTTCTAACAAATAATTGGTGTTTTAACTAATACAGTTTACAGGATAAAGTTTAACCAAAAATGGAATAGTTCAATTTTCAGATAAAAGCTGTGATAAAAAATTGAATTGAACAAGGAAAAAAACGAATTTTCAATAAAATTGTTAAATTTTCAAGGGAACAGGTGATTTTTTTACCAAGAAGATTAATGTTCAATAAAAAAAAAACGATTTTCAAACTTAACCAATATATACGATTAATTTTTAATCAATCCTATAATAGTTACATTTTCAGATAAAGATAATTAATTTTTAACGGAAAAAATTTATTTTTAACAATGTTGTTAAATTGTCAACCAATCCGATGAATTTTCGACCAAGAAAATGAATGATCTACAAAAAAAGATAAATTATAAACAAAATACATGAATTTTCAACAAAATTATTTAATTTTAATGTCAAAAAGATTAATTATCTACAAGAAGTTGAATTTCTTAAACGAAAAATATAAGTTTTCAATCAAAGAGTTAAACTTTCAACCAAATAATTAAATCTTCAACCATAATTATAAACCCTTGTTAAAAGAAACATATTTTTTTACAAAGTAGTTCAACTTTAAGTGAATAATCGAATTTTCCACCCAAAAATTATGATTTTAATTTTTAACAATATAGTTGCATTTACAACAAAACGACTTTGCAACCAAAAAATATTTCCAGTCGATAATTCAACCGAAAAATGTAATTTTTAATCAAAAAGTCTAAATTTTCCATAAAGTAATTTAATTTCTACAAAGAAAGACGAATTGTTAACAAAATGCATCATTTTTTAACCAAAAATGGTATAGATTAATTTTCAGTTTCGAAAATGTATTTTCAACGAAAGAGATGAACCTTCAAATAAAAGAAATAAAAATTTTAACAAAGTAGTTAAATTTTTGATAGAAAAGAGGACTTTTTACAAAATAGTTACATTTTCAACATAATAATTAATTTTTAAATTAAATAATTGAGTTTTTATCCAAACGAGATGAATTCCAAAATCACCAATTTTCTTTAATTTCTTTCAAATGCGGATCAAGATTTAAATAAGACTATTATAATATAACATAATTATAATATTATCATTATTAATACATAAATATATAATTAAAAATTTGCCATAAGGACAACCGCAGGATTTCGCCGGGAGCGGGTGCTAATCTGAAAAATTGCACCCGCTTCCAGCGAAATCGCGGTAAA
>NC_046661.1:69610570-69615591 GCF_010883055.1 Belonocnema kinseyi | reverse complement strand
ATATAATTTATATTTTATATTTGAAGTAACGTAACCTCAAAATACACGCATATAAAGAGGCGCGCGATGTATTCAAATCATGAGAATCGCCAGCCCAACATCAAAATCTGAAAATATTAAAATCCCAATCTCTTCATTCTATTTCAAAGCAGAGAGAGATATAAATAGAACCGCCGAAGTGTTTCGACCGGCAATCGAGCACCTTCGAGTTTTCAAATTCAGAAGAGGAGAAATGAGTTGCGCGCGCAGCCCAGGCATTTAAATCGTCTCCTACCATATTCACACGGACATAGACGTGTCATAGTATTGGACCACATCTCGTTTCAGATCTGGGATCACTGATTGGACCACGTCTCGTTTCAGATCTGGGATCACTGCGCGGGAGCTGGTAGAATAAGCAGCCGCAAATTAGGTGCAATACTTCCAACTGTAGCGTCAAAGTTAGTCCTATATTTCGACTCGGGTAGCTTTTCCGTCGCGGATATTTAAAGTTGTATGTTTGAAATGCTAAAATATGTTCAAAACATGAGGGGGTTTAAGAATATAAAAATGTGTATTTTTATAATATACTTGCCTTGCGCTTTGATATGGTCTGTTCTATTTTCATAATTAGAATTTAATGACAAAGCTACAGAAGAATATCTATATTGATACGCCCCTGGCTCAAAAGTGGACAGTCAGGTAGAGCTAAGGGATGATTCATAAAATCATTCGATCATACGAAATATTGCGCGCGCCATCAGGTAATAAGTGGGGATATCGTGGGACCAATAAACTTTATATATTGATTGCGATACCGGTACCAGCCCTGTTTCATGACCAGGACTTGGTTCCATTCATCCACCTGTCATTGAAGACAAAATTTTAATCGAATATGCGTCATTCAAAAAGGACGCCACTCGCATCGGATTCTCCTACGTGGACTACAAACGTTTGTTCACTAAACTATCCAAACTCATTAGAATGAGGATAATTAGACGTGAGTTTTTGGGAATTTAGTTTTATTACATTCTCATCTAATGAAAAGGTATTAGTTTTATGTAAAATTTCACTTTGTCGGTGTTCATAAAATCTTCACGTTTTGAGACCCACTGAGTCAGAAAAAACGATCTTCACGAAGGTGTTTGTCTGTCTGTCTGTAGTCTGTAGTATGTATTCTGTAGGCACGATAACTTTTGAAAAATTGATCAGATAAAATTCTGCTTTGGCACACTTCTTAAGGCCTAAAAAGAAAGAACAAGTTCGTGAACCAGCTATTTTGGATCAAAATTAAAAAGTGAGCACGTTTTCAAAATTGTTAAGACCACATTTCTTCAAGATTTCAAAATTCTATGAACGGTTATTCATAGTACTCAGAATCCCAAACAATTTATGCTAATGACTTTTTTTTATAAGAAGAAAATCATTAGAGTTAGAACATTTTCAAAATCCAAAAAAAAAAAAAACAACTAAAATGAACATTTGAAGCCAAACAACGCATGCTATGAAAAAAGTCAAGAGAAGAAAAACGTTGATTTTTAAAAGCCCTAAAAGGTGTTCATAACAACTGTTTTAATTTGGTCAAAAAGTTGAAAAAGCAAAATTTGATCGTACCTCAACTTTTTGAAACAACATTTCTTCAGGATTTCAAAATTCTATAAACGGTTATTTATAGCACTCAGAAACTCAAACAATTTATCCTAATGACTTTTCTATAAAAAGAAAATTATCAGAGTTAAAGCATTTTCAAAATAAAGAAAAAAGCAACTAAAATGAACATTTTAAGCCAAGCAACGCATGATAAGAAAAGAGTCAAGAGAAGAAAAACGTTGATTTTTGAAAACCCTACAAGATGGTCTTAAAAAATTTTTTAATTTGGTCGAGAAGTTGAAAATTTGATCGTACCTTAACTTTTCGAAACCAAATTTTTTAACAATCACTTTTCGATAGGAGGCGTAGTTTTTGTTTTTAGTCGTAAAAAATAATGTTAAAAATTAAAAATTACAAATAAATTACATTTTTGGACTAACGAGATAAGCTACAAAAAAAACTTGTTTTTGTTTATTCGTAAATGAATCAAACTAAAAAGATTAGTTTTTTGACAAACAACGCAAGATATGAAAAATATAAATACTCATTCAAATTTTTAATGAATAATTTTCTAGAGGACACTTAGTTTTTTCTTTAATCGTAAGAAATAACCTTTAAAATAAAAAAATTAAATTATTTTAATAAATTTTTTTAAATAAATATTTTTTGTAAAACGACACAAGGTATGTACTAAAATTAAAAGACAAAAGTTATTCACCCAAGAAGATCTATAAATTTCTTATTAATCATTTTTAAATAGGAAGAGGAGATTTTCTTTTAATCGTAAAAAATAATATTGAAAATAAAAAAATTAAATTATCAGAATAAATTTTTGGAAAAAGTACACGAAAGACGAAACAAATTTTTAAAAATCATATGAAAAAGCCAAGAGAAGAAAAACTTTGCTTTTTGCAAGCCCTATAGGACTACGATAACAACTTTTTTAATTTGGTCGAAAAGTTGAACATTCTAAATTTGATCGTACTAAAAATAATGAAAAATTAAAAAATTCCATTTTTTGACCAAACTATGCAAGATACGAAAAAAATGAAAATGCTTAAATTGCGCACCCTGGAAATAACTACAGATTTATAATGAATCACTTTTGATATAAGCTACGAAAAAAATTAGACACAAATTTTTCATCCAAAAGAGAGCTGTAATTTTTGATAGGACACGTAGTTTTTGCTTTAGTCGTAAAGATCTATAAATTTATTATTAATCATTTTTCGATTGGACGAGTAGATCTCCCTTTTATCGTAAAACAAAAGATAAAAAATGCAAAAAATAACTTTTTCGAGAAAACACAGAAAAGACAAAAGAGGACATAGGTTCCTATATAAGACCCTATATAGGTTCCTGTATTAGATCCTATGCAGATGCGCAGTAGTTTTTATTTAATCGTAAAAAAAACAACATTAAAAAAAAATTATAAAAGCATGTTTCAAAGCAGCTTAGAATACAATTTAAAGAAAAATAAGAAACAAATACAAAAATAATCATGATAAATACAATTTGCTTTTGATTTTGCAATTTTTTAATAAGTAATCCCAGTCAGAGTTACATAAAAAATGTATTATAATTGATATAAAAGTGTTGTGTATATTGTAGAAAAGTTTACATGTTGGACAAAATCGAGTGCGAAGCATGAGATACGTGATGAGAATGTGTTCGTTAAAGCTTAAATCAAGAAATTACAGTTGTCAGTCCGTTGACCTTAGATTTTAAAAGGTGTGTCCACGAATGTGGGAGAAATATAAAGACCGAGCGCGAGATGAATGTACAATCGAGCGCGAAGCGCGAGATAAATACAACATCGAGCGCGAAGTGCGAGAACCAACATTGCGCGCCATAGGCAACCAACATTTTTTCACTTAAAATAATATTTTTCTTGTGTAACACTCAAAAATATTCAATGCGTAGTTTTTTCATGTCAATATGACACGAAAAGTTTTCGAGAAAATTAAAAAAAAATGTTATGTTCATAAAAAAGTACCTTCTTCAATTGCTTATACTTCAATATTAAACAAAGATATGGACATTCATACAATAGATGAAATGTGGCCCTTTTCTTTAACTTTCGAATAAAGTAAACTCAAATCCACTTTAATTATTTATTTAATAATATAAATGAAATATTTATAAACAAATAGATTTTTTCAATTTGGACCTGTTTTTTTATATTTTTATTTTTTATTTAAAAGAGTGGACTAAACGTTTTTTTCATCTCATAAAAATTTGGGAGTGTGTGGTCAAATACTTTCGAAGAAATCAATTTTGGAATAGGGCTCGCGCGCGCGCGCGCGCGGATGTACCACAGCGAGACTCGCTCGGGCTGGGACTCGACTGCCTACGCGATACGTAAAATACAACCATCCACTTGCAAAATCGTATATTTCTATGTTGTTAGTGTAACATAATTAAAATGTATTGTTATTCGAAAATTCGTTGCATCGAAAGTATTTGACTGCACACCCCCAAATTTCTACCAGCTCAAGAAAAACGTTTAGTCCACTCTTTGAAAAACAAAATAGGTCCAAATAAAAGAATAATCTATTTGTTCATAAATATTTGATTTATATTATTAAATAAATAATGAAAATGTATTTTAGTATACCTTATCCAAAAGTTGAGGAAAAGGCCCACATTTTATCTTCCGTATGAATTTTCATATGTTTCTTTAATATTGCAGCATAAGCAATTGAAAAAACTACTTTTTTTTGAACATAAAATTTTACTTTTAATTTTCGCGATTTTCGGCAATGTTTCAAGGTCAGTAGACCGGATGATAAACGTTTATCTAAATCTAATATCCCAAGTGCGAAATCACAAATGGCCCAAAGTTGGTCTAATAATGGCAAAGAAGTTGCCGATGATTAGCAGCCAGTGTTGCGCCATTGCCGAAATGATATCTGAGAGCTGAATTTAGCGGCTAAGACTTGGCTGCCACTTGGTTGCCTTTAATTGCCCGTCATTGGCTGCTTGTATTGGCCCGAGATCTGCATGTATGAATGGTCCATTACCGAAATGACATCTAAGAGCCACACTTGGCTGCATTTACTTAACCGACACTGGTTGCCAATACTAGCCCGAAATCCGCATATGTTAATTTTCGCGAAAACTATGCGTCTCAGTTTGAAATAAAAAAGTACATATTGAATATTTTTTAGTGTTACATAAGAAAAAACAAATTTTACCTTAACAAAATTTTTGGTGTCAAATATTGTGTGGAATACCCAATAGGTTGCTTCTTTAAACCTTTACTCTCGTGTTTTTGAATTCAAAATTACTTTGTTGTATTCCACGTATCTCGGAACCTCACTACTGACCTTACGTGTTAACAATTTGAAGACTAATTGTGACCTGCATTGTGCGTAATTTTTAGTAGTGAGTGGGTGTACTCGGAGCGATTGGTACCATAAATTACTGAGAAATTATCACGAATCGTCGAT
>NC_046661.1:69608580-69610470 GCF_010883055.1 Belonocnema kinseyi | reverse complement strand
ACCGGGGGAGGGTCAGGTGGGGTAATCTAGCCACAAGACGGCTGCCACTTACTTGCTCGTCACGCCTGAATAAACCGAGTCGGTGGGCCACACACTTCTGACTCATGAAAAACCCTCGAAGTTCCTTTGAATTTATTTTGCGCCAGGTAGGGTCCACCCTACCGGAACCTCCACTACGCTGTTCTGGGGTCGCTTAGCAGGAATTCTAGCTCCAAATTGACACGAGACACTAAGAAGAAGGTAGGGGTATTTAGGTTACAATTACGGTGCCGGTTGTCAGGCAACCTCCTGACAACTCTCTGAGAACCTACAGTATACTTCTATCTACCTTATTGTCAGGCTGCTACCGTCCCTACAACATCTTGAAAATCTTCAGACACGCACTCGTCAATTTTGCTGTCAGGCTGAGAACATCCTGACAATACTATGACAATCTGTAGGCTTTTCTTGCTACTCGTCCGGCTGGGAATCCCTATTTAACCCCCTGGCAATCTACTGACTACTTTTACTAATTGTTGTTAGGCTGTGAGTTTCCAGTCAACCCTTTTACAATCTACAGACTATTTTACTACTTGTTGACAGGTTGGGAATCCCCAGTCGACCCCCAGGCAATCTGCTCACTATTTTAAATAACCGTTACCAGACTGGGAATGCCCAGTCAACCCCCTGACAACCTATAGACACACGGAGAGAGAAAACATTTTCGGGAACCCGCGCCCTAACTGGCGAAGATGCACCGAAGACACTAGAGTCCCCCTCTCCGACCTTTACTTTTCTAGGCAATACATTTGCCAGGTCGTTTGGAGGGGTTAGTTCGGGCCAACTTATCAAAATTGGTTTTTGGGTCGAACGCCTCTCCAATTTTCGAGTCACGCGGGGGTCTCCGTTGATCTCACGCCACTTTTAACAAGCACTCACGACAAGATTACGAATAATCGGGGACCAGAGTCGAGGCAGGAACGGCACTTAAAAATTATAAAAGGAGGTCCACTTACTTAATAGCCATTCGGCTGCGGCTTCCCAATTTTTAGCGTCCATTACTCGAGTTACTGGCTGTGACTCGTTTTTGGCTTCCCTCAGGGAAGTTTCCGGTCCTTGCCGTACCCCGGCTCTTAAGTCGACTCTGGCGTTTCTTCTCTCGCTTTCCTCGTCGTCCCGCTGTTTTCCGTCAGAGCTTGACAACTTCTTGCGTGGCTTCCCTTGATTGGTTGGCGCTAACGGTCGTGCTCTAATAAGGTCTTCCGCCAATGCACGCCTCACGCGGTAGAATCCGCCTCGCCGATTGGCTCTGGCCTATGGACCGCTGGGGCTGTTATTGGCTGTGGATTCATCATCTTTAACATGGCTGTCAGTCTCCCCTCTCCTGCCAGAGTGTGGTTGTTCATTTACGTAGTGTTGTAGGGCGTTGTGTCGGCTATGATGGTCCATCCGGCGTTGCCGCTCGCCGACGGTCGTCGAACTGATGCCTCGTGTTATCCGTGCCTGGAGGAGCGGCGCAAACTTGGTGCGCAGTCCCCTTATGTCCAATCCTTTTACTATGGATACTGGTGGAAGATTACGGTGCTGTGTGCTCCGTGTTTTTAATTGTCAGACAGCCCCTATGCTTCGTGGTTAGGTTGGACTGGGCGATGTGAGGTTTCAGCACCTTAGTTGATCGTCGCCGTGCAGGTTTCGTCCAGGTCCTCTTCTGGTGTTTCTCCCGTCGACACTGATCCCACAAATACAAGGTTCGCTAATGTTCTTTGTTCTTGTTTATTTTACTTTTTGCCGGGTTCCCATTTTTACCTTCATTATGCTATTCTCGCGTTGTTTTTACAATGTTTAACCTTCCTACTACGTAATGTTCGGGTGTGATTACATTCAAAAACAACGTCGACGATAAATTGATAG
>NC_046661.1:69605952-69608480 GCF_010883055.1 Belonocnema kinseyi | reverse complement strand
TACTTAAAAATTTTTAATTAATTAATAATATCATTTAAGTTTTTATCATTCAGCAAATAGGGCATCAGAATACAGCGATATGAAAGGTTGAAAGAGACTTGAAGCATGTATTTTTTGTAGCTTCAGCCAGGTACTTACTTTGGACATATTATTTCTTGAGGTGGAATAAGCTGTTTTAACGGGGCTATATGAGACGCTCTTTTCTTGCTTGGCATAAGCTTTTCATGGAATAGGCAGATAAATTTTGTTTGTAACATTTAAGCCCCTTCGAGTCTAAAGTTTAAAAACAGGTAAAAAATGAAAGAAGAGTTAGAATTTTGAGAACTTAGAACAGATAAATTGACATTTATGGTTAGAAGATTATATTGAAAATTATTTCTATAAAGACTAAATCTGGCTAAACATGCTTAGTCCGCCCTAGCAGATATTATGTTCACGTTTGGTTGGTAAGATTCTATGATTATAAGATTAATTCACCTAAGTGCCAGCTTCAACAAAAAATGTTTGCAAAATCAAAATATATATACATGTATATTTTTTGGTAGCAAAATTTCGGCCAATGTTACTAGACCAATATCAGCGATCAAATCTGTCCAGTGTTGTCTCAGTACTGCCACAGTACATTGTCATTTTAAATTTGCCAGGCTTCAGCGAAGCTTGACCCAGAGCTAAGTCTGGCCCAGAAATGGCACTTTCTGGGCCCGAAGTCGTCTATTTTCTGGCAAACCCGGTTTGAAATCGAAAAGCCAGATTCCGACCCAGTAATAACCCATTACCAGGCCAAAAGTTGATGGTACTCCGCCAAACTATTTCAGAAGTAGAAAAAGCAGAGCCTGGCCCAGCGATAGCACTTTACTATACCAAAAGTTGACTATATTCTGGCAAATCAGATTGGGATTCAAAAAGCCAGATTCCGGCACAGTAATGGCCAACAGTCGGTATTACTCGGACAAAATATTCTAGAAGTAGAAAAGTCAGAGTCTGGCCCAGAAATGGCACTTGATTGGGCCGAAAGTCGACTTCATTCTGGCAAACCTGGTTGAAAGTCAAAAGGTCATTGCCCAGTCCAGTAACGGCCCATTACAAGGCAGAGAGTCTGTATTACCCTGACAAACCATGTTAAAAGTCAAAAAGCCAGATTTCGACCCAGTCACGGCTCATCTAAGGGTCGAAAGTCGGAATTACTCGGTCAAACTATGTTAGAAGTAAAAAATGCAGAGTCTGAACCAAAAAATGGACCTTACTTGGCCGAAAATCGGTATTACTATGGACAGTTAGCTGAAGCTGTAGAGACGTAGACTAATCGTCACCATTACGAGTACAAGTAGTACACAAAGTTTACCCAAAAAGTATTTTCTTTTCAGACAAGATTATTTAAAAATATTCTCCATTACGGAAATCCCGAGAGCTGAATAAAGGAAAAATAATAAATCAGAACGACACCAGTGACCTAAGTGAACAGCCTTCAAAGAAAATATTTAATGTGTCATCCACTAGGTGCATGTCTGAATTTAATTGCTCATCAGATAATAATTTTAGAAAAAATAACGGAACTTTTAGCGATGATTCTGTCTCGCATTAATCAGTAAAAATGTTTACTTTTTTTAATCATTAAAATAACCTAAGTCTGTCATCTATCAATTCTAGTTTATTGGTTATATTTTTCCTTTATTTTTTATTGACGATCCTTCCTAATTCATTATTGAAGTCTCTTGCATACAGCATTATTACTCGCTTATTCTAGTTTCATGTTAGAAATAGCGTCAATCATAAGGACTTTATGACTAATTTGCAAAAAAATAAGTTCAACCTAAGATTCATTTTTCGTATATGTGCTTGAGAAAACCGGAAAATGGTTGTCAGGAGCAGTGAACATGGAAGGCGGAAAGAAGGAATATTTCAGAATGAGGTTGTAAGTCTGTTTTGATGTTTTAAACAATAAATGTACTTAAATACAAACTTTCTATTTAATTGTTTTAATTATTGGAAAATATTGAGTTCGCACCAACTTGACACTCATTTTGGGCAACTACTTTTATGTAACGTTCCGCCAATATTGGCAGCCAGTGGTGGGCAAGTCAAGGCGTCAAGTATTTGCCGCCAAATACAGTATCTAGACATGTCATTTCGGTAATGGACCATTCATACATAATACGGACCAATACAAGCAGCCAATGACGGGTAATTAAAGGCGGCCAAGTCTTAGCCGCTAAATGCAGCCCTTAGATATCATTTCGGCAATAGCACAACACTGGCTGCTAAGGGGACCCGTTCATTTTTCGGAACGGATAAAATTTAAGAAAGGTAAAATTTCGGAATGGGTTATAATACATAATGATGAAACTTAGGAATACCAAAAATTCGGAAAAAGGAATAAATCAGAAATCCAAAACTCTGAATAGTATTTATTCGGAAACCAAAGAAGAGGAATGGGTAAAAATTCGGAAACGTTAAAATTAGGAGGGTGAACAATTAGGAATAAGTAAAAATACGGAGAGGAAAAGTTCGGAAAGTAGAAAAATTCGGAA
>NC_046661.1:69601168-69605852 GCF_010883055.1 Belonocnema kinseyi | reverse complement strand
GAATTTTTCTGAGGTCAGATTCGGATTCAGCGCAGCAAAAACCTTCGGGTATAGTAGGTCTGGTCTCTGGTTCTGAGAATTGTTGGCCTGTGTAATCTTTATAATCTAGTTTTATTATTTCTTACTGAATCGCGAAATAAATTATAATGAATTTATATTAATAATTGATATTTTCATATTGAATATTACTTTATGTTATTTTACATAAAAGAATGTGAAAATTTAATAAAATGCCGTGATGTCCTCCGTTTACTGAACTAAATTATGTAAAATTTAACACACTAATATTCTCCGTGTAATATTTGAAAAGTGCGTCCCTAATTCCAGAGAATATTAACTTTTCAACATTTATATATAGAAACATTTTTTTAAACAAATAAAAATCATCTAATTATTTGAAATATGTCTGTTATAAAAATATCACTTTTAGCATTAATTAATTGTGTTACTAATTCAAGGAGGTAGTATCTTTTCAAGCTTTAAGGGGAGAAATAAATTTTTTACTCAATTTCAAATTGTATAAATGATTGCCAAATATAATCAAAAAGCATATCACTCCTCACATTCACTTGAACCTTAAATATTTAATCTATTGGTAAAAAAATGCTATGATTAATTGAATGGGTGCATTTGAATAGGCTTTTTCTGGAATTTCGTATTCATGTAATTTCTAGAGATGTTTTATTTTTTGTTTCCCTAAATTCAATTTAATCGATTGGTCCGATAATTTCAAGATGAATCGGCTAGGTGAAAGTCCAGTCTAATTTTTCAAAAATGTGGATTCGTTTGATAGACTACAATATTGAACCGATTCGTGCAAAAATGGCATTTTTAAATTCAGGAGATAAAGTTCCAGGAAAGTTTTTTAGGAGAATTATTTAATTCATTAATTCCAAAGATGTGATAGATGAAATATTACTTATTACGTATTTACACTTATTGCCTGTTTACGTATATACTGACTGTTTACGTTTGGTTTCCCTAATTTAGTTCCAAGGTCTTTGCATTACCCTCCACATTTGTGTACAGACCACAATGCGAAATTTTCTATATTGTGTGTTAAAAATTATTATATGAAATATCTGTTTCAATTTTTTGTGTTTACCTTGGTCTGGTACTGTTTATTCAGATATTGAAAAATAATGTTCATATTTTATCTTTCCTGATCCTAATAGGACCCTACTGTGGTTGTTTAATCCTTTTTCCTACCTTTAAGTATATATATATATATATAGGTCATTCCATGTCAGATTTACCAATAAAATTTAAATTCACTCAAAGTTATATTTTTCTTGATTTTAACACAAAAATAGAAGACACGTATTTTTTTCAGTATGATATGTGAAATTCACAAGTTATCATTATTTTTCTGACAGTCGGCAGTTCAGTTTCATTCACGCAGTGTTTTATTTTGAATTTGCATTTTTTGTTAAAAATGTCGGTGGTAAAATTCAAAACCCAGTGTTGTAATCCTTTCAATGAAAAAACGCACTCTTGAAAAAGTCACAGGACCAATTTACGCCACCTGTCAAAATTGATCTTAGAGAAATTACAATTTTTAAGATCAAGCAATGTTTTGTGTGCACCATGTAGAAAAAAATCGGGAATCAGTGCGTTAGAGAAACGAGTGACTACTTGCTTTATTAGTTGGTCAAATTTTCTCCAAATAGCGTTATTATTTTTTTATGTATGTGATTAATTTATTCAGACGCAATAAAAACGTCAAATGACTTCAACCCTAACCCCGAGAATTCAAGTGACTCTGACCTTGATATCTCCGATGACGACATTATTTCGCTTTCCGATTCTGAATCCAAATGAAGTTGATGTTTTGGAATTTTTTCATTAATTATCAATGTTTTTTACATTTAAATATTTGTCTCATGTTTACTCAGTGTAGGATGAATATGAACATAGTCCTCAGTTTATTTCTGAATTGAAAGCAAAGTTTCATGACCCAAATAAAAGCCAGTAAGAGAAAATTCAAATATTGACAGTTTCGGGAACAAAATGGTATGTGCGTAAGACAGCTAAATTAATGAATACTTCGCGTTACTTCATACGCAAAGCTCGAGAGTTTCACTGAGAGAGGGGATTTTTTCAACACCTCTCAACAGAGCTGGTTAGCAGTAGTTCGAATTTTGAAGTCATTTATCATTAATTAATTTTAATAGTTGTTAGCTGCATAAACATTTAAAGTAAGCCATATTGAAAATTTTTTAAATTCAAATTTATCGATTTATTTAATTGCAGGTAAAGTTATTTCTGCCGAAACAGAAACTAAAATTAAAGAGTTTTATTAATACGACGATGTTAGTTCTCCAATGCCTGGGCAAAAATATAGAAAATCGGTGAATATAAATCGGAAATCCGTTGTTTTCCAAAAACATTTAATATTGGGAAACTTGAAAGAAATATACTTGAAATCCATCAAGGAAAATACTAATATGAAAGTTGGCTTGAGTAAATTTTGCTCGCTCAGGCCAGAGCATTGTATTTTGGCTTGTTCAGGCGGAAAACATATTGTTTTGGTTTGTCCCATCCATGAAAATATGAAGCTAATGGCATCAGGTAAACAGCATAGAACATTATTTAACGCAATTATTGAGTTAAGTTAAATGATCGTAAAACAAATCAGTAAACTCAAATTTTTAAACTTGTTTATTAAGTTTGTTATTATTTTCGCCTGATTTCTTCCATTTTAAAAACATCAAAAATTCTAAGACACAATCAAGTATTTAGTTATACTTCACAGTAATATTGCAAAGATAGTAGCATAATAATTCCTTATCTCACAGGAAGTCACATCGTGAATTTAATGAAAAAAGAAAACCATCCTGTAAGCAACTATCAAGATATTTTGTTGCTTTCACTTTGCCCAAATCCGACAGAGAAATGTTTTTGTGGACAATGTCAAGAATGCTCCACATTCCAAATTTTTTCGACAATTTTTGATAAAAGTAACGTTCCGCAGATAAATTACAAACAGTGGTTTTCACACCCTAGAACAACTTAACAATCTTTAACAGTTTCAACCGAACAATTCATTCAAAACTTTTGCGAATCCGACAAAGCATTCCTTATTCATTCTTTTATCGCCAATAAACAGGCAACTTGTTACAAAAATGTAAAAAAAAAATTTGCAAGATGAGCAATGTGTTGTAATTTGTGATTTGCAGAAAATTATGCGTTTCTTATCCAAAATGCTGTTCCTGGTGTTCATTGGAATAACGACCAGGCATCAATTTTCGAAATAGTATTTTATTTAAAAAATGATGGTTCAATTCAGCACAAGACTTTGGTTTTTATTTTGGATTGTAAAAAACACGACTCAGTCGCAGTTTACGGATTTTTACAAGAATTTAACACGTTTCTTTCGAGCTTCTATCCAAATCTGTGTGAAAGCATTTATTTTTCGAATGGAGCGCCCCAGCAATTCAAAAACGCGAAACATTTTTCAACTATCCATCACCATGAGCAAGATTTCGGTCGTTCTGCAAAGTGGCATTTTCAAGCCACCGCACATGGAAAAGGCCATTGTGACGGAGCAGGTGGGGCTCTGAAAAGAAAAGCACGAAGAGCAAGTCTACAAATGAGTGCAGCTAGTCAAGTAAGTTCGGCATTGGAATTGTATGAATGGGCGAAGAATGACGGGTGTTTTTCTAATAAATCGGTGATTTACAAAAATGAACGAAATTATGAAGCAGCTGCTGAATTTTTAAAAGTTCGATTTGAAAATTGCGTAACGGTAAAGGGGGCACAAAAGTTAAATTACGTCAAACCCGTGAAAAATCACCAATTAAAAGTGAAAATTTAGTCTTCTTGTCCTAGTTTTGAGTATGTTAGCTTTTCAAAAAAATGTATCAAAGCGAGCTTTGAAACGAAAAGCGAAATAGATGCGGAAATTCGTATCTAACGATTTTACTGTGCTGTATAGAAATGTTATCCTTCACAGTACTACAGCTTATACGAATTATTGTTCTTTTGATAATAATAAAAACATTGTTTATGCATATAACGAATTTGGTAAACATAATTTATTTAAGAGAATATGAAAAAACTATAGCTGACTATAGCTGGGTAAGACGATGCAGCAGCTCGTGCTCAAAGTGACACGGCTCTACATTATTTGTTATATTTCAAAAACTTATTGACGGTCCCCTCTGAAACTTTCGTGAGATACTCTCTGAAGGATATTGCAAAATTACATAGGAAAAAATTTCATTTCGGAGATACCTTTTCCTTGTAAATGCAATTTGTTTGACATTTTTGCATGTTTCCCGGATAAATAAATAATTAATATTTTTCGCATATTACACAGTCAAAGTATGAACAATTATGAACTTCATTACAAAACATCCAGATTCTAAAGAATAAATAATTGTTACTTTTGAGCATTTCAAAAAAGTGATCTTCATTAGATTCTGAAAGTTCAAATAATGATAACTTGTGAATTTCATATATATTGAAAAGAAAAAATACGGGTCTTCTATTTTTGTGTTAATATCAAGAAAAATATAACTTTGAGTGAATTTAAATTTTATTGGTAAATCTGACATGGAATGACCATATATATATACTGACTCCTGAAAGCCCGGATTAAGAAAGCACAAGAGAAAAACTTTCGTGAACAGCTCCTGGATAAGAGGATGCACGGTATCTTCCACAGAAATGTGAAGGATCA
>NC_046661.1:69596995-69601068 GCF_010883055.1 Belonocnema kinseyi | reverse complement strand
TTCACCCTCCTAATTTTAACGCTTCTGAATTTTCACCCATTCCGCTTCTTTGGTTTCCGAAGAAATACCTTTCAGAGTTTTGGATTTCCGACTTGTTGCTCTCTTTCCTACTTTTTGCTATTCCTAAGTTTTACCATTATGTATTCTAACCCATTCTGAAATTTTACCTTTCTTAATTTTTACCGTTCCGAAAAATGAACGGCCCCCCTGCTAAGTATAGGCAATATCTTTGCCACTATTAGGCCAATGTTGGGCCATTTGTGATTTTGCACTTGGGATATTAAATTTAGATAAACGTTTATTATCCGGTCCACTGACCTTGAAAAATAGATTTTCTTACAACTTATTCAACTTATTTAACTCCTTCTTTTCTCCCACCCTCATTCTTAAGCTACCTTCATTCCTCTTCCGTGAATCTGAGCCCTGAAACGATTCTTTAAAAAACTCCCGCCACACATTACTTCTTATGTTCTCGCCTATTTTCATCCTACGTTTTCTGAACTTATTTATTACTTTCCATATGCCTCTTTCTTGACACTTTCCAACTTCTTTTTAGATCTTTCTCCCTTACCTGCTTTTTCCTCTTAGATATCATCCTAAACACTTATTGTGCTTCTTTCTCACATTCCTTTTCATCTTTTTATGTTCCCTTTTCTACCATGGATTTACCGTTCCTGTCTTCTTCACCCTCCAGCCCGTCGAAATACTTTCCTGAAAATTATGCTATGCTTATATCGCCTTGGACTCCCGTAAATTATCCTTTGTGTAAATAAATGATCCAGTTGTAACCTTCCTAATCGAATTTAATTTAAAACGTACAAATCTAAATAATTGCATTCATTCCCGAAAAATATTGTTCACTGGGGCTGGTCGTATGAATGCAATTATTTAGATTTGAACGTTTTAAATTGAATTCGATTAGGAAGGTTATAACTGGATCATTTATTTGCACAAAGGATAATTTACGGGAGTCCAAGGCGATATAAGCATAGCATAATTTTTAGGAAAGTATTTCGACGGGGTGGAGGGTGAAGAAGACAGGAACGGTAAATCCATAGTAGAAAAGGGAATATAAAAAGATGAAAAGGAATGTGAGAAGGAAGCACAATAAGTGGAAAGAGGCACAATAAGTGTTTAGGATGATATGTAAGAGGAAAGAGCAGGCAAGGGAGAAAGATCTAAAAAGAAGTTGGAAAGTGTCAAGAAAGAGGCATATGGAAAGTAATAAATAAGTTCAGAAAGCGTAGGGTGAAAATAGGCGAGAACATAAGAAGTGATGTGTGGAGGGAGCTTTTTAAAGAATCGTTTCAGGGCTCAGATTTGAAATGATTGATATAACTTATGAAGTATATGCAAGGATTCTGTCTGCTTTCCAGTAATACATTAAAATAAATGAGTAGTATAATAAAACAGAAAATAATACAAGAATTGAAAATGCAGCATCTTGAAGCTGTAAAAAAAGCATATGTACAATAGTCCGTCACAAGAGATAAACGAAGCTTAAGTAAAGTTAACTAGACAATTAGAGAGCAAGAAGCATAGAGGATGGATGAAAACAGAGAGAAAGGTAGGAAAACAGAATGCGGTAAAAATTTGTCCGCCGTAGTGAGAATGCCTGGAGAAAATTACGCGCGCTGAACGGCTTTATCTCTAAAAAGAGCACGATGAAGCAGAAGAAGGAGGTGAGGAGGGCATGAGTAAAAGTGGTAGCAGAGTCTCTTAATGACTACCACTACTACTAACCCTTTTCTCTATCTCTTGTACATTCGTCTCTTTCCTGGCTAGCGTTTTCTTCAGGTGTCTTCTTCTTTTTATCTCTCTTCCATTCTCCAATACCGTACCACTCCACTTTAGCTCAGAGCCGGGTGTTACTGGACCATTATCTGCAATTGCTTTTATTAATTCAAAGCTCGTTAAAAATTCTCAAAGAAAAAATGAGCTTATAATTTTTTTGACATACCTGTTCGCTTTACTTACACATAATGTTGCCTTCTTGAAACTGCTTTGTTAAAGAAAGACAGCATGTTTTTGTTATATAGAAGAAGAAGAAAACTAAAGTAGGTATACCTTTTTACATTCTCATTCCCCAAAATAAAGGATAAGTTCTTTAATCAGACATTTCCAACCAAAATAAAAAAATTGAGAGCATTTTCAAAATTTCAACAAAAAAAAATGTTCAATTTCATAAATTTTTCTCAAAGTTTCTTATAGATGGGTAAAAGACTTGCTAATTATCTAAATAAAATTTTTTATTTTTATGAAAATTATAAAGGTTATATACTTTTCAAAAATTTGAAAATTTTCAAAAAATAGAAAAAAAAATTTTTTCATAGATCCAAACATTTCAGAGAAAATTTTTACTAGACAATAAATATATTTTTTAAACATTTCAAGCCGAATTTTTGTATTAGACCATAATTTAAAAAATTAGAGCATTTTCAAAATTTTCAAATTTTTTTTTTAAATTATAGAAATTTTTGTCAAAGCTTCTTATAGATGGGTGAAAGACATGCAAATCATCCAAATAAAGTGTTTGATTTTTATGAAAATTAGAAAAGTTACATACTTTTCAAAAATGTGAAAATTTTCAAATAATAGAAAAAATTATTTTTTTCATAAATCAAAAAATTTCATTCAAAATGTTCACTTGATACCAAATATATTCCAAAAATATTCTTGTCGAGTTTTTCGATTAACCCACAATTAAAAAAATTAGAGCCTGTATAATCGAACTTTTAAGCGCGAAGCGCGATTATCGCAATGAAAATGTAATCGTCAAAGCCGTAGGTGCTTTGAGAACCTTCTTTAATATCAAATAAAAAAAATGTTTAGCTTCACTTTATGATTGTAGTTTATGACAGTATTTGATATAATTTAATACCTGCAAAATAAAGCTATGAAGAAAAGCCTTTTTCAAAGACGCCGTGAAAAATAAATTGTTTATTGGGTCGCTTTGGAAAAAAACATTGTTTTAAAACACCGCGAAGAAAAACACATCTCAGTAAAACGCTGCGAAAAAATATATATTTCGGTAAATGCTGCGAAAAAACCTTATTCCTATAAGCGTCGTGAAAAGCAACCTTACTTATGAAAAAACCGTGAAAAAAACCTTTTGTTTGCAAAAGCTGTGAAAAAAGACCGTATTCGTGAAAGCTTTTAATTAAACTGTTTTATTCCAAGGAAGAACTATAATAATCATTTTGCCGTGAGAAAAGTATTATTGGTGGACTATGCAAAAAACTATAAATAAATATCCAGTTAAAATCGTGTGTTTTACGCTGTCACACAGTGGTCAAATCTCGGAAAAAGGTAGCCCAAATTAGAAAATGTTCATAAAAAGGCCAAATTCGATAACTTACGGGTTTTTGAGGTCGCCGATTACGAATCCGATGTCAAAAATTCCGAAAACAAAATGGCGGATCCATTATGGCAGATGAGTATGCCTAATAAATTTTTTGTTCTTTTCAAGATTGGTATAACGGGCTTTTCATGATCGCTAATTGCGAATCGAAATTCAGAAATTATGAATATTCAAATTCAAGATGGTGGATTCAAGATGCCGGTTCCAAAATTTTGAAAAAAACGATATACGAGCTTGAAAATCTATACTCAAGGTTTTTGGAGACAGAGCTTACGAATTTCAAGTTAATAAATTAAAATTAGTGTATCAAATATGAGATTTATAGTGAAGAATTACGAGAATCTAATCGTAGATCAGCAATCGTAATCAGGAACCCCAAAAACCCCTGCGTATAGATTTTGAAGCTCACATATATTATTTTTCCAAATTTGGAAACCGCCATCTTGAATCTGCTATCTTGAATTTGAACATTTCCAAATTCTGACTTCAAAGTCGTAATCAGCGATCCCAAAAAACCCCGAGTAGAAAGTTTCAAGCTCATGTGAACTGAACAGAAAAATACGTGCAACAAATTTTTAATCTAAAATTCTAAAAAATACAAGCAATTAATGTTCAATTATATAACATATTTTATTATTAATAAAATAATAAACCATTCACGAGTAAACATTTTCGTCACAGCGTTTCTTAAAAAGGGTTTCTTTTCATTATC
>NC_046661.1:69587377-69596895 GCF_010883055.1 Belonocnema kinseyi | reverse complement strand
CTAACACTTCAAAATGGCGGATCCAAAATGGCAGCCATATTGAATTTTCAAAATCTGACTTCATATTCTTAATGAGCAACCTCAAAAACCTATATATAGATTCGAACTGTTAGTTACAGTTTCAATAAAAAAAAAACGAAGTCTTCCGCAAAAATTTGAAAAAGGTCCGGAACCAGAGACCAGACCTAGTATACCCGAAGGTTCATTGATTGAAGTTAAGTATTTTCGCAGTTTCGTAACAACGTTAAAACACCCTATATAGCATATGTGAGGCTATAAGCCCAATTTATAAGTGATCGTATTCGATCGAAAAAATCTCAGATAATAAAAAAATCAGATAATTATCTGACAGTTAGGTAGAATGAGATGTCGATTACCTACCAGTTACGTAAAATGATTCGAACTGTTAGTTACAGTTTCAATAAAAAAAACGAAGTCTTCCGCTACATCCCAGTCATGTAAAATTTCGTGTGTCAGCAAAAAAAATTCTTGCTGCAACCAGATTCCGTGTAAGGTCATCCACTTACTATACATACATTTACACAATTTTTCTTAAACAATTACATAAATTAAAATACAATACGTATAATATAGTCTCACGCTTTTAATGATATTAACGCTTTTAAAAATCGAAAACGCTGTGACGGGTTTCGAACCACCTAATCTAAGTTTAGCGCGTTCGAGCGCTAAGGACTAGACCTCACGGCTAACTGAACAGTCAAAATATCGAGACAAACATAACGGCTATAAAGTTAAAGAACGAGTACCTGAGAGTTGTACAAAAAATATCTGGTCCCCGTTCATCAAAGTTTCTTATTTTAACAGTTTATTAATAAACGGACTTATAAATTTAAGAGCAAGTAAATTATAACATTGGATAATTTTGTTATTAAAAATTTTGTAATCTAAGGAATCAAAATAAAACATGTGAAAATAATCTATATATTTGACTATTTTCTCAAGTCCTACAATATTAACCAAGATTTTAAATTATTACAGTTAACAAAATTGACGTTTCTAGCGCTTTTCATTTTTCCTTACTGTTGTGTGATTCCACTCATAGTAAAAGTGAAAATCCCGAAAAAATTCTGCAATCTATACTTTCTTTTAAGTGAATCGTTAATATCAAACGAAAATAAATTTTACATCATTCATTTAATAGAAATTTACATTACTTTTCTTTATTTTATGATATACTGGTGTAGAAATAATACAATTCTTATATGCTTTATTACATATCAGAGTTTTCACTTTTGGATTTGAGATTTTACATAACTCTGTTTTAATATTTATAGTTCTGTTTTGTATTAAATCCCCAAATAATTGTAAATTTTATCTACATGCAGTAATGTCCTCTATTTACCGAACTAATGGAGTAAATTTTAATAAACGAATTTTCTCCGTATAGGAGTGATTATTTATGGAAGACATAACGTGGCAAATCTTTAAACAATCAAGAAACACTCACTTGCCTAAACTATCTAAAATAGTGTATTCTACGGCGTACTTTAACCACTTCGCTATCGAAGCACTTTAAGTTAAGTTACGAACACTCTGACTAATAGTTTTAGGCAGCGCAGCGTCGCACAGTTGGATAAAATGACTATTTCGGTTCCAAATAACGTACGGGCCCATAAATATTGACCGATTTCGATAAAAAATGTAAAAAAAGCTGATAAGATTTTTGAGAGAGTTGTGGAGCCTGACTTTTAAATTAGACTTTTAATTTTTGTATAATTAAATAAATATAACCAAAAAAAGACTTTATAAACAAATTATTTGTTGAAAGAATGTCTTTTACGATTTTCCATAATTTTACGTTTTTTTCAAAAGTTATAATCCAAGAAGTTAAAAAGAAAAAACGTAATGATGAAGAAATTTATTCTCGAGATTATTAGTGTTGAAATTACAAACAAATTTAATAAATAAATGCATTAATCAACATTTTTTTGACAAAAAATCTTTTTTTTGTCATTTTTATTTAATAAGGAACCTTATAATAATTTTAGCAAAATTCCTAATTTTGTATTAATCTTATGATTTTTTTTTAAATTTAATAAACAAATGCATTATTCGGAAATTCTTCAGCAGAATCATTCTTTTTTTAATGCCTGTCCTTTTAGTTGGGAACTTCATAAAAGTTTAAGCAAAATTCATAATTATTTGATAAATTTAATGATTTTTTCTAATTTAATAAATAATGCGGGGGTAATCACAGATGTCATATTTAAGAGGTTGAACTACAGAAATAACTTTTTATCTTAATTTTTAAATTATGTATTTGAAAGTGACTAAATCATAAACAAAAATTTATTGTATAAAAATATATTATTTTTATGAAAACTGTATAATAGTCAAACCTTTCTTAATTACTTTTCCTGTTTCGGGATCGGCACGGTAGGACCGCCATAAATTAAAAATAAAAAAAACTTGTGCAGAAAATTTGGTGGGGCGCCGGTAGGGCCCCAATCGGGAAAAATGTGGGCCTGATAGGGTAATCTGTCTTCTAATTATTCTTCTGGAATTGTTTTTCTTTGACTAATGCACATGGGGCACGTGAAGTGAGATTTAAAAAGTGAAGTTATGTGCGAGAAAATATAAAAAGCATTCAATCTATAATGTTAATTATCCGGAAATTGATACGTTTGGTATAAGGTAGTCTCTATTTTCACAATATCAGCAACGAAATATAAAATTCTAAATAGCTGAAAAATATATTTTCATTCACATAAATAATAGCAAATGCGCTCAAAATGACGACGCTTTCTCGAATAAATTGCTGGAAATCTTCAAAAGCTAAAAATGAATTATGATGTTGATTCTAGCGAATTAAATTGGGAAATATATCGTGTAAATAAATTTACTAAAAACGCGCGAAAAGTAAGAGAAAATAATTAAGTAAAGAAACTGAAATAAAACAGAACATGCACAAATCCATAATTCGCACGATTAAAGTTATATTTATCAACAGGTTCGTGAATATTACATATGAGAGTATCATTAAGTAAGTATCTTTGAATTTTTATAAGTATAAAAAAGAATGCTTCTAATATATCCGTTTGCTATATGCCAGCATAAATAAAACGGGTACAAAAAATTGCATTTGCAGAAAAAGTAGATCAGAGTTCAATAACTAGTCATTTTTTTCAAATTAGCAATTTTCAAAAATTTGTAAAATGACAATGATTTAAGTAAGTAATATTTAAAATATTCGGGATCCATCCTCCCACCACTGTAGGAAATCTTTACCCTTCATTAGAAGTTTATACTCCTCGCGGTTAGTGCCGCTGAGTATAACCTTAAGTAATTTTTGAATAACTGATAAAAATGAATCATTCAAGTACTAACGATTTAAATATTTAATATTGATGTGAAATAGTATATTACAATTTTAATTTTAAATTATTTGCAATATAATTTGATATTTTATACCTTTTTCAATTCAAATTGCTGATTTCTTTTAACATAGAAAAATTATTATCAGTTATTTATTTTTAAATTAAGCTAGAAGAAAGTCCTTTAATTTGATGTTTAAAATTTTGGCGTGCTATTCACATATTTGAAGAATTTATTTGCTATGTAAGTGCCTGAGAAAATAAATGTTTTTTCACGTAGAAATTTATCATCATTGTTATCATTTTCATAATCGCTCTTGTTCTTTTTTCTTGCTCATCACATTCTTTCTTCTCGAACAGAGGGGAGGGGGGCTGCCTGAAGTAGATCCACCCGACCTGTTTTGAATAGGATTTACGCCACTGTTGCGAACTCACAATCTACGTTTTGCTCTTGGCATTTTAAGTTCGATGAAGGAAAAAAAATATCACGACAATATCAGAAAACTTGACATAATCTTTTCTAACCTAATCCGACCCGACGTGGTTTTGACGCGAGCCACACCATCTGCCCCCTTGCGTCAACACGTGGAAAATCCGATCAGGCCTAGATCAGAACTCGAGAAGAAGTTGGACAATTTCTGCACGGCAAGACCCAAATATTTCAGGAAACCTCAGATACGAAATCTTTTAAAGAGAGTTTGATAATTTACGGACAGTTGTATGACCCGGCTTAAAATTTTCCTGGGGTGTTCCTGAGAATGCCTTTCGGCAGAGCATTGAAATATTCTAAATATTTTTTATAGAACGTAAACTTCAGCTCTAACCTTAAAAACAGACCTTGCGGGTCTTGCAAGTATTTTGGAAGTCTTGAAAATCTGATACAAAACATCCTGGACACTTTAAAAATATAATTAACAATCTTGTCAACATTTCATGTGACTTTCCGTTTTCATTCAGGAGACACAAAAAAGAGTTTTATTCTGAAACCGCTAGTTATTTCATCAGAAAGAGGTTAGCATGGTGGCCCTTCGGCACTATTTAACTGATCTTTTCATTCACTCCGGCGCGAAAATTTTCTTCAGAAAACGTAATAAAACTATTTTGTCCAAAATGTGGATTAGGCGGTTTGCGAACTTATGCGACGATATACTTCTAACAGATAAAACACATTCATTTTTGATATTTTTTGCTGAGAATTTGACGTTTTAGTGAATAGAAATGTCACGAATTCACTAATTTCATTAAGTGGAGATTTCGGGATTAAAAAAATTCTGGTTTCTACAATAATAAATCAATCCGAATAGGATATAAACATGCATTTAGTTAGTTCAGTAGCTTTTAAAACACAATGTAGTACATTTTAATACTTGAAGCCCATCCAAATTCTTTGATATAAAAGTGGATATAAAATTCTATTTTTTCTTAACTGGAGTTGATTTCGAAAAATTCGACTCAATCTAAACTTGAGTCAGTTCGCAAAATTCAACTCATAACCCACGCGGTGAGTAGATGCGGATTTTTTCGACTCAGTTCTCAGCTGAGTCGACTAGGAAAATTCGTAAATACCAAATTAATTCGAACACGGATAAATTTTATTAGGAAAAGCTTCCGGAAAATTTTCAAAAAGCTGGGATATACTATAAGCGTTTGGGAAAACTTTCAAGTAAAACAAGTTCTATCAAGGCCCTATTCACGCTCCGTTACCCCTTCCAATTTCCATAAAGCAACCGCCCACTTCACTTAACTTTGGGCATTTTTTCAAAGCTAATAGGAGACTTTCAAATGTTTTAGTCAATAAACGCGAAAATAGTTGTTAACTCTAGCGAAATAATCTTCAACTTTCCCTAAATGATTCTACACTTCAGCTTTATGTAATTCTTGCGGAATTTTTCTAACAATGTTGCGGTGACACTTTCTCATTTATCGTGAAAACGTAACAACTAATTTTTACGACACTAAAATGTGTATGATTTATTTTTAAAATGAAGTTTCAAAACGTGTTTTATCTTTTTCGAACATGATGCTTTTAATCTACAAATGTGTTGAGCAAGTGTATTGTAATGTACATGAATTGCAGCGCAGAAATGAAAGCCATAAGAAATTAATGTCGCCTAAATTACAATTATAACTTTTTTCCTTGAGAGTTAAAGCAATTGTAGATAAAGAAGCGGAGCTGGTGCGAAATTCATAAGGAAGTTTTCTTTGTTACACATTAGAGCTCGGTAACTCTTTGAAGAACAATTCGCCTCACAGCATTATGTCTCGCAAACAAAGCGCTTCAGCATGGGAATAAAGACTGTGTTTTAGCAATTTTTTCAGAATACCTTCACGCCTGAGTTCGCTCAAAACTACGGGTACATAACGCTTGCAATCAGTGTTCTAAGGTGGTACACAAATGCACGACAATGTATCGGAAATGTATACACGCTTGTTGAAAATTACCCAACGAAGAATTTCACGTATCAGACATATGGCTTCGACAACCCAAACACATACGCACGACTCCCTGACAACCACTCTCAAAACAAAAAATATCAATTCTTCATGATTATTTATATTGGTCCGGTGGAATATTGATTAACATTGTTTAATCTTCGTTTTTAAAAAATAGAATTTATTACTATTGAATAATAGTACTCGTATATTTATTGACATTGGTTAATTAATTTTAAATTTTGTAATAAATGAAATTTATTTAAATCTTTTACATTCTTATCAAAAGAAGGTATTAGGTTTGTGTAAAATTTCACCCCCCCCCCCCCCCCCCCCCCCCAGTTGTTGTCAAATGTCCACGTTTTGAGACCCCCTGAATCCGAAAAAGAGGTTTTTACGCATGTGTCTTTCTGTATGTCTGCATGTATGTATGTATATCTCCATGTATGCCTGTGTGTGCATATGATAACTTTTGAAAAAATCAATCTATTAGATTGGGCTTTTGTACACTTGTTTAGTGTCCTAAACTAAAGGTTAAGCTCGTTAGCCAGCTATTTTAGATACACATTTTGAAAATTTTTGAGACCACTTTTTTCAAAATTCAAAAATTCTCTGTACGGTTATTCATGCATTCAAAAAGGTGAACAATTTATCCTAACGACATTTTCGCTTAAATAAAAAATGACCGGAGTTATAGCATTTGCAAAATTCCAAAAAACATACGAAAATGAATTTTTTTATGCCAAATAACTCACGATATGAAAAAAAGTCGAGAGACGGAAAAATAAAAAATTCCAATTTTTACAGAATACGAAATAATAAAAAATCCAAAAAGTACATTTTTCGGCCAAACTGTGCAAAATACGGTAAAAGATGACGGAAAAAAATTGTGCATTCAAAAAAGATCAACAAATTTGTTATCAACCACTTTTTGATAGGATGCGTAGTTTTGGCTTTAATCATGAAAAACATCATGAACAGTAAAAAAAATCTGCCCGCTGCGTGGGCAGATTCTTAACACAACTTTTGTCTTTTAATTTTTTTTTTCAACGCGTGTGTTGCGTTTCAAACAATTCAATATATTATGTTTTAATGCTATTTTTTACGATTAAAACTAATAACATAACTATCAAAAAATTATTCATGACAAATAAATCATTTTTACATTCTCATCAGAGAAGGTATTAGATTTGTGTAAAATTTGACCCCCATAGCTTAATTCAAAAGTTCTACGTTTTGAGACCCCCTGAATCCTGATGACTTTTTTAATAAAACCAAAAATTACCAGCGATAAAATATTTACAAAATACCAAAAAACACATGAAAATGCATTTTTAAAGCCAAATGACGGACGGTATGAAAAAAGGCAAAAGAAGAAAAAGTTTGATTTCTAAATGCCCTACAAGAATATTATAACAACTTTTTGAATTTTCTTGAAAAATAAAAAATTCAGCTTATGAAAAAACAATTAAATTTGCAATAAAATGTTTAACAACAACATTTTTTAAAAAGAATTCGCATTTTTTTAAACGGGACAATGAAAGTACGTCTGTTTTAATACAAATGTAAGTTATCAGTTATAATAATATACATTCATGAGAATGATAAAAAGTATCAGGGATAAACTCAAGTGCGAAGTACGAGATACGCGATGAAAATGTTTTCGGTAAGGTCGAAGGAGCTTTAACAAAAGAGAATTCACAATTACCAAATGACTGTTGTCGATGCTTTCACCTTTAGTTTTAAAAAGTCTATGCACAAAGATCGAGCGCGTAGCGCTAGGTAAATACATTATCGAGAGCGAAGCGCGAGAACCAACTGTCGGGCGCCCTAGGCGCGCTGAAACTAGCGATTAATTTTTTTGATTTAAACAAATTCCATTTGCTAAAATTTTTTAAAAATTATTTTGTTATCAAAATTATTCCTGTTGGTGTAGTGCAATATTCAACAGCATAGGTAAATTATTATTTTATAATTTTATAATTATATATAAGCATTCCACTGAAGAAATAGTAATAATTTTTCAATCAGAAAGAGAATTGTAAATAAATTAATAGACAAGTATTGTTTTTTAAGTGTATTTGGTGCCAAAAATGAACATAAAAATGCTTCTAAACAAGAAAAACACAAAAGTAAACATTGAATTTATTTTTACACATGTGTAGAAGGAAATGCTACAACTGCTTTACATAAATAAATTTGCTAATTTTGTTTCTTTATTAAAAGATTTAGTTTATACTTTTTTTTAAACTCAATAAATTTTCGCCAAAGCCCCGTATGTCTGTCACAACCATAGAACCCTGAAGTTTCATCATCTCCTAAAATTCTAAGATTTTCTTTTAAATGTTCAATAACTAAATGTATTATAAGTATCATAGAAAAGGTTGTTGCCCTGAATAGTTTCACTAAGATTTTTCAATCTTTTAGAAATTTGATCAAAATAGCCATTTATTTTATCGAAAATAAACACAAAGTAAAATTCCTTTATAAACGGTGATGATTTTGCATTTCTCTAAACAGATTCTTTTTCCGCACATATGTTCGTTTAGGTTCCCATTTGCTTTGTATTTCTTCATCTTACTTCCGATCTCTATACAAATCAGGAGAATAATTTTCGGAAAGAATTGTTAAACTCTGTCCACCGTCGGCCATACTGTGTTTTTTCTTCTTCCTAAAACAAGATACCAGAAAGTAGAATGAAATGAAGTAAAATTTGATTTTAACACCGAGTTATAAAATTCTTATCTTCGAAATCACCAGGTTATGCGCATAAGACGCCCTCCCAAAAAAGTGAACCGTAAGATAGCCCTTTACTATACCGTCCAGCTAGCGAGAAATTAATTAGCTACAAACTCCCACGCGCAGTTACTTAATTAGTTCCACAATCAAGCAGGGTTATATAGATATATATTAGAGTGTCCCAAAAAATCACATTCGAGAAATTTTAACGGGCTTGTTGGCCAAATCGTTCTCGTAGGCAAATAAGTGTATGTCTATTTTTTTAATTGCAAAACAAAATATTTTTAGAACTCGCTCTGAGGCTTCAAAGTTTCCTGATTTGAAGTAAAGAAATCCTTACACCAGCTACAGGGTTAACCCAGAGAGCAGCTATAGATTTATCAACTTATTATTATTCTGCCATTCAACTCATTGTAAGTCACCGCAGCGTGGGATGGCAGAAAATACAGTGTACAATGAGAGGACCGACCGAGGGTCAACTTTTTTTGCAGCCGTCCACCTGCAGTCCCTTCAGCTGTCGTTCAACTTAAATGCGTCATTTTTCATAAGCTTTTCTTACGCTTTACTCAATTTAAATTATACTTTTAATCACTTTTTTTTAGAAATCTATTCTCAAGAGTCTAAAGAATGTCTCTTTAAAATGTAAAGTTACACAAGTATAGGTGAGGGTCACAATGAGCCTCAAAAAATTGCCATTATATGCCATTTTTGATATGCCTAAAACTTTTGCATAATATTTCTAAGATATAAAATTGCGATAAATGCAATATTCATTGAGAAGTGAACAAGTATATTGAATATCAAATAAATTGGCTTATAATTTCCTGTCCAAAATCGAAGAAATAGAAATTCAAAACATTTTACATGTTAAACTCCATAAGATATAAAAATGGCCAGAGCGAGTTCTAAAAATATTTTTTTTCGAAAATAAAAAAATAGGTATACATTTATTTGCCTACTAGAACGATTTGGTCAACAAGCCCGTTGAAATTTGTCAAATGTGATTTTTTG
>NC_046661.1:69585300-69587277 GCF_010883055.1 Belonocnema kinseyi | reverse complement strand
CAAATGAATAGAGTACTACCGGGACGGCACGCATGTTCGTTGCAGACACTTTGTTCCTCGCCGACTGTTCGGAAGACCAAATCTGCCGGATAAGATACCTCTCTGAAAGATGACCTTGTTAGTTGTCACACGATTTTTTCCAGATGAGATAGTAAATCTGGTTTTTCAAAGCGGCATCAATCTATCTATGCACCTTACGACTTGTGGATCAACCTTTAAGCTTTCCAAAAGACAGATGAAAAGTCTATGCGAGGTCAAATCGAAAGATTTCCGACAATCAATCCAGGCCATCGATAGTTCATGCTGGTAGAATGCTGCATCTTTTACACATATATATCGATGAGCTGGTTCTCCCGACATCCCGCTACGACTTTCTTTCAGCCTCGTTGTTCATACATTCCTTGCCACACAGGTTAAATTGCTCGAAAAATCCTATAATTTAGAATAGCTGTAAATATCTTATACTCTGTTTTCAAATAAAAGATTGGCTGCACTTCGTAGACTTCTCTCCAAAATACTTCGACCTCCTCTGCTTTTGGCGGGTGGTCGACAGTAACTGGAGGGTCTTGGAAGATTCGAGATGGGTCAGAGAAAAACTGTTGATTTTTTCTGACCCACCTCTCCCTCCGCTCTAGACTTCTCTTAGCGTCCGTCAGATCATATCCGTATTCTCTCAACAATATGCTGCCTGATAGTCGGCTTATACTTTTCTCTTTAAATGACCCCAAAGAAAATAGTCGAGAGGCGTCAGATCAGGAGATCTAACAGGCCACTCGATTTCACCCATTTTTCCAATCCACCTTTGAGGGAACTGAATATCCAAATATGATCGAACCTCCCTACCACAATGAGCCGCTGTTTCGTCCTGCTCCATCCAAATATTTTGAAAATTATCGCCTGTAATCTCCCTTATTCTTGGTACTGTTTGGTGTCTGAGAAGCTCTTCATATGCACGGGCATTGAGATTACCATCGATGAAGAAAGGGCCTATCAATGTATCATTCAAGATAGCGGCCCAAAAATTAATATTTTGTGGATATTGTGTGTGACTCTCCAACATCCAATCAGGATGTGTGTCGGACCAATATCTACAATTTTGCCTGTTAACCTCACCTTTTAAAGTGAAAGTAGATTAATCGGAAAATACTGTATTGTACAAGAAAAGAGGATCTCTATCAATTCTGTCCATAATAATTTCACAACATTCCACCCGACGATCAGGATCGTCTTCATTGAGCTCTTGTACCAGATGAACTTTGTAAGGATGGAAATTAATGCTTTTTAAAATATTTCGCACTGTTTCAGGAGCAACGTCACGCTCATAACTAGCTCGACGTAAACTAAGGTGTGAGTTTTCAACAGATGCTTGCGCTATTTCCACCTGCATCTCCTCAGATCCTGAACATATTGGCTGACCAGTTCTCTGAAGGTCCTTGATAGATCCATGATTCATAAAGCGCCTTACAGGTCTTTCAATTGTTGATTTTGAGACATGATTTAACCCTTCTCCATTACGAAAAGTGCGATTAAAAAGCAAACGAACTTGATCATAAGATCGAACTTTTTCTCCCCAACCACGCATCATTAATATAGACATCCTCTCTCGTTCCGAAAGTTTAGCTTGCGTCATAATAATCTTTTAGCGAAAGATAGTAAGTATGTACTCGTAATACGTAAATTTAGTTTCGATTCGTAATGTTCGTGTGGAAAAACGGTATAGGACTTACGGTATCGCCTTAGGTATTAACTTAGGTAACGAAAGACGGTATAGGACTGTATAACTTTTCGGGGAGGAACAGAACTCTCACCAGAACACCCGGAAGGGGGTTTCCATTAAAAAAAAAAACAAAGTTGACCTTCAAAAAGCCATGAGGGTCATCAATGAATTCCTCGTTGAAATTTACTTCAGGAATGACCTTCACTTTTTTGAAAAATATTTTACCTGAGGAAATATCCAAACGTCTCGGGACTCTTTAG
>NC_046661.1:69578801-69585200 GCF_010883055.1 Belonocnema kinseyi | reverse complement strand
ACTCCTGAGAACAGTACAATGTAATTATCGGAATGTACGCACTAGTTACTAATGTTACTTTGGGTACGATTTCTACCTTTAAAAAAGTGATGAATTAGTCAAGTTGAAATCTTGGACGCTTAGCGTTTAATCGTTTTGAGAAGCGCGCTATATGAGTCAACGATGTGGGCGAAAATATGACAGACCACGATCTGAACCGTGATTTCTATGTTGACATCGCTTTTGTAACAAAATCTGTTGTAATTCGTTTTATTCACTGATCTTGAGCGCTTAGCGCCGCATAGCGCTAAAACTGTCCATATTTTTGGATTTTTTTACGGATATTTCATCCGGCACTTATAACCTTAAAAATTACAAAGTTTCAGCTAAATCCAGCGGAAGCCATTTTCCTGTACATTTAGTGCGGGGTCCTTTATAGTAAGTTAATAAAAATGAATATTTTTTAAGCTAGTCAGATCGTCCATTAGTGGGACACGAATTTTGGAACATATCCCAAGTGGGACACCAAAGAAGCCAATACTGTAACAAGGAAAATCCAATGGGGTCAATCAAAATATAATGGCACAATTTACTTATAATTGATTACAGCATACATAAAAAAGCAAGAATCGATTATGATTACCGTTTAATTATTAATTCTAAAAAAGTAGTTTGGAATTAGAATTCATCTTCATTCAAGTTAATACATAAATTAAAAAATGTTTTGAAACAATTAAAATTATTTTCTGGTTACAAATTTTATTATTTGTTAAAAATTTTATTGACTGAAAAATCTATTTTGATTAATATTTCAACTATTTTGTTGAAAGTTTGTCTTTTTGGTTCGAAAATTTATCATTAAAAAAATGATAAAAATTTTTTAAATTCATAAATATTGTTAAAATATTTCTCTTTTTTTTAAATTAAAAATCTTAGTTATCGTGTCACGTTTAATTTATAATTATAACATTTTTCGTTTGAAATATATTAATCTTTTGTGGTAGAAAATTAGTCTTTTTTATTTAAAAATTCAAGAATTTAATTCCCAAACCAGTTTCGATGTTATTTCTGGTTTCCCGCTGCAGTTAGTGTCGCTTGGCTATCCGAACAAATCGTAATCTGTCTTCCAGCTGCGTTTTCTCTAATAATATCTTAGCACTTCGAAGAACGGCAAGTACCTCCGACTGAAAGAAAGTAGCATGTCTCCCAAGCGAGACCACCACTTCCCTCCTCCTGGCACTGTCATAAATTCCTGCTTCTGACCCTCCCTCTCCCCTTCAGCCATCCGTATACCAGATTTCCCCTTGGAGAAGTGAGTTACCATTTTTTTCCATGCATCCCGACTTGGAATGCAGACGCGGAAAGCCCTGGTGAAGTCAAAACGTTTTGTAATTCTATTCTGCCTAATCTCAAGACTCGGCAGTGAGCTGATGTCACTCGGGAGCCTGATGTGTCTAGTCCTCCGAGTCAATCTGTTTTCTCTCACCAGGCGGCCCATCGTATGTGCCAATTTTTCAGTTATCGCAAGGTGAAAAGGTTCTTCGCAGAGCATGAAGCTTGTCGCTGCTGTAGGCGTAATCCTCATGGCTCCGTTAGACCCCTAAACGCTAGCGTATGCAATAGTCGCAGCCTGTCTTGCATCGTTTTGAGTTCTGTCCGTGGCCGCCAGACCACAGCCGCATGTAGAAGCCTCGGTTTAAGGACCGCGGAGTAGAGCCATCCAAGCATCTTGGGCCACATTCCCCACGTCAACCCAAAAGCTCTCCTACACATCCAGAGAGTACACATCCAGGTGCTTTGCCCAGCTCAGTTTGTTATCTAAGATGACTCCCAGCTATTTAACCGAGTCTGACAACGTCAGGCTCCTGCCACAGAAAACAGAAGCGTCAACCTTCGGCATGTTGTAATTCTCCGTGAAAATGAACATTTTAGTCTTTCCCGGATTTACCGAGAGCCCTGAGCTATCGCACCTGAGTTTCACAATGCGGAACGCCGACCTTGTAAGACCCATCAAAGTTTTCAGATGAGCCCTCCTAACTAGGATTACAAAGTCATCCACATATCCCTGAGTATAATACTCCTCTTCATTAAGGCTAAGAAGGAGACCATCCACAACTATGCACCACAGTAGGGGCGACAGGACACCCCCCTGTGGACACCCCCGCGACTATACTCCTTTAACTAGACCTTCACGCAATCTGATTTCGAGTCTCCTTCGGCGTAAAATACTTCCTATCCAGCTTAGCAGCTGGTTTGGTACACTACACTTCAAAGCCTCCCGACAGATGACTTCTGGAGGGTTATTACTGAAGGCTCCCTCTATACCTAAGAACGTTTCCACAGCATATCCCTTTTGTTTAAACTGGTGCTCCACTTTTGCCACAACAGCATGGAGCGCCGTCTCTATCGAGCAGCCTGCCTGAAAAGATTGCTGCTTTCTGTTTAGCGGTGAGGCCAAAAGTACCTCATCTCTGATATGTCTCTCGTCCAGCCTCTCTAGCATCTTTAAAATAAAAGACCTCAGGCTGATAGGCCTTGAAGTCCTTTGCAGCAGTGTAGCCCTCCCTTCCGGGTTTAAGAATAAAGGCCACCCTACCATCCTTTGATGCCAATGGCACATTTTTTAGAGCGATACTTACTCTAAGTATCTTCGTCAGAGGAGAGATGACAAATTCCAGGCCTTTTGTGAAAGCATTGGGTAGACGCTATCCGCCCCTGGTGATTTAAAAGGGCAGAAGGACCCCACAGCGCATTCTACCTTTTTGCTGTCTACAACCTTTCAGGCAAAACTTCAGTCGGCCCTCCTCAACTCTTGGCCCCAGCCTTCCTCCTCTAGGTCGGTTTGAATTCACTGAAAACGCGGAAAGTAAACTTCCATCACACGGTTCAAAGTTGCCTCTTCGTCTTCGGCAAACTCGCCATTTTCAAACCTTAAAAGCCCAAGGCGAGCTTCCGGGTTTTTCGCTAGGATTTTGTGGACCCTTGCTGTTTCTGGAATATCCTTCGATTCCTCACAGAAGCTCCGCCAGTCTTCCTGCTTATACATCCTTATATTTTTGTTGTAATCATACTGAGCCGTCTTATAGATGTCCCAGTCTGAAGGCAACTTGGTTCTGTTTGCCCTATTACACAGCTCTCTTGCCTTTTTGCGGAGCTTCTCCAGGTGCGTATTCCACCATTCTGCTACTTTCCTAGACTTAACTGTGCTTGTCGGACAATTGTTTTCATATAATATAGTCAGAGCCCTTCGCAGAAAATCCGCAGCGTGCTCTAACTCATCAGTACTGCCATAGTTTGTGAGAAATTCCACTAGCCTTCCTCTGAGTTCTCTTTATACGAGTCGCAGCGCGTATTTCTAGGGTTTCTGACTTTTAAGACCACTGGTTTACTTAGGCTTAGCAGAAAAAGGATATATTTGTAGCCCGAGAAAGACTCCTCATCAGAGATTTCCAGTCCACTACCTTACTTCTCAGCCACTTCGAGCATAGAGTCAGATCGAGAACTTCACTCCTGTTCTTAATCTAGAATGTGGGAATATTACCTCGATTCAAAATCTCCATATCAGTGCTCGCTAGGTACTCAATTAAAGTCTGTTCCTCTGTCATTGATATTCGTGCTCCCCCACACCGTATGGTGAGAGTTCGCATCACATCCCAAAAGCAGAGAAATTCTGTAACTCTGGTAGTGTTGAATTAGAATCTGCACCTCTCTGGGAGGCGGGGATCCATCCGCATCGCCAGAGAAATACGCTCAAGTAATTGCAATCTGTACTGTTTCCCAACTTCCACCCCTGAGCCTCACCTCAATAACAGTAAGATCCCTGGAACAAAACTTAAGCACCAAAATCGCATCTATACCCTTGACAGCTATGGATTCCCTTGGCGCTTTTTCGAGCGGCCCCTTATAAATCGTGCGACACCCTGACAGGCCGCTAATCCTTTCCCTGTATAACCAGGGTTCTTGGATTAGGGCGAGCCCTATCTGCATCACTGATATGCGTCTGGCTAAGTCTGCCGAGACGCTTTTGTTGTGGTGCAAATTTATCTGCATCATTGAGATTCCCGTCTCAGCCATTGAACGACTACGCTGGGGTATCCCCAGACGCTTCAGGTTCCCCTGAAGAGCTCAGTTGGGTCTCTCTGAAGGTGAGCCTACCTGCCCCCAAATAGGGGCGGTTGTTCAGAGCCGCAAGAGCTCTGATCGCGGATTCAGGAAGTCCGACAACCAGGATCCATCCACTCCCCTTCTGCCTGGATCCCTGCCCGTCGGAGTACACCTCCAGGAATCCGTCCTCACAGTCGGGTTTTCGTAGCTCAGGCGCCTCCGAACGGCCGTAGAATTCTCGGGTTTTCCGTGAATCAGAACGGTCGCTCTGCGGTACCTTTGTAAGCATTCCGTCCCCCTGAGCTTCAGGTTTAGTCCCTCTTTGAGCCTAAACGCTGGAGTTCTCTCTGCCAACAAGTCTCTCGACCAAACATCCGCGGCCTCGAACAAAATGGCCCCCGGCCTAATGAAGATGTCGTCGAATCTGGGGGTGCGTCCCTCGCGGGGTAAGGCGTCAATTTCTTGAGAGATTTCCTCCCTCAGCCTGCCCACATCATTAAAATCTAGACAGGTCTCAATATAACCCGACGCAACAACAACTTTCTTTAGGACGTTATTGGCTATCTGCGCGAAAGTAAGGTCCTGTGTTTTCAGAGCCTTCTGCCGTTTCAGCTCCCTATTCGGGAGGGTATCTCTGGAGCCCTTTTTCTCTTGCCCATAGAATGAGCCTGAGTAGTTGCTTCAAGTGCAGCCTTGTTGTCTTGGCTGCTGCTTGCGAGACGCGCATTGCGCGTCCTCTTCTTTTAGGCACCGCTACGTTTCTTCCTCCTCACGGAGAGCTCCATTAGCTCCATTATCTCTTATATCGTGACGTCAGGATTGACAACAGCCTCATCATTTCTTACCGCTTACAGTGAATTGCCCCATGAGAAGCCTTCCGCTTTCTGCGGTGGTTTGGAAGAGGGTCCCGGAACGAGTCCCTCACTGTTTTTTAAATTATTTTGACTTTTGTGCATTAAAGTCCCACGAAAAGCTAGGGAATTAGAAATTACCCCTGCAGAGCCCCGCGTGCAGAGGGCAGGTCTAAATACTATGGGATTCGACCTGGTGTACCAAGGTCCCCGTTCAGACACTTCCTTTTTGACCCCCGCCTGCCCACTTCTGCTGAGGGGGCAGGCCGGGGTGTTCAAGGATTTGTTAACCCTGGTGCCATGCAGCCCTTGACACGGCGATCAAATCTTGGCTTCGGGAGCATGAGGACTCGCACTCTCGATATTCCAGACGGTTTTGCCAGTACCCCCTGGAAGGACCGCTCCTTAGTTTAGATCCCACCGATCGGAGTCAATCAGATCCCCCGAGCACCTGCACCTCGCGACACAGTGTCTCTGGTTCACCCATTTCGGGCTAAAGTCCGGTGAGACCCGTAAGCCCTCCCACCAATTGCAAGGTCTCGCGATCCCTAGGGAGAGTTCACGCATACAAAGTGTTTGACGAACACTGTTATAAGTATTGTATTTTAAACTATAAAAACCTTTCTTCTGGTGTAATCATCACCAGCAGAAACAAACTACGTGATGAATATTGGTACATACCAAAAAGATAGGATGTAATTTTGAAGAGGATGAAAAAAAAGAAATAATATTTTTAATAAATTGCAATTTCTTGTAAACAAAATTCATTGTGGAGACGGTAAATTCTAAGGGTTTTCATTTTAAATGCCTACTCTTTAAGTTTCGAAACTTCTGATCTTTTAAATTTACAAACTGAATTAGAATTTAATTTTGTAGGAAGCTGATTTAAAATTCATATAAATTTTGATGGACTGAAGATTTGAAATCTTTCCATTCTCAAAGCTCGTAATTTAAATAAGGAATTTTAAAGCTTACTAAATGTGACAAATTCATTCACTAAAACAAACAATAAAATTATTCATTTAAAAATATTAATATTTTTCGAAGGATTTTTGTCGAAAGTCTGGGTTGTACGGAAAGTAATTGCACTTTTCTTTTAGACATGCCTTTAGCCCTGTTTCCCTACAATAAACGCTAACCGAAACACGAAATCACTTCATGTGGCTGAAGGTTGTGGAAAAAATGATCAATATAGAACTGAATAGAGTGTATTCCATGTATCAACAAATCGAGCTTCATTTACTCTTAAAAAAGCGAAAATAGTTTCTAAATAACCCAGTCTTTTAAGAAATATCCATGATAATAATTCCAATATCATGATAGATATTATCTTGATAATCAGATTGTTTACCAGGCGAACAATTTTTAACAAAAATAGTTCAGGAAGTAACATCAAATTTTTTATTAAGCTTATTTTCATCTTGCTTAATGTAAAAAATTTAATAATAATACTATTATAAAGATA
>NC_046661.1:69573392-69578701 GCF_010883055.1 Belonocnema kinseyi | reverse complement strand
GAGAGCAAACGCGGCACCCATCTTGCCGATAGCTTTTTCATGCCTAATTTTTCATGTAGAATTGAAAAAACTGCACCTATAGATATCCTTGTGGCCTCAGCTTACTCACGCACTTTTAATCTTCTATCCTTCAACACCACATCGTGGATTTTATTGATGATTTCGGGAGTACTTGCTTCTACGTGCCTTCCTGAACGTGGTTCGTCACTTATTGATGTACGACCACGCTTAAATTCATTTACCCAGTTATAAACCGTTGCTAAGGCAGGGGCAGATGTGCCATGAACTGAGTCCAATTCTTTTTTTATCTCATATGGAGTTAAACCCTTTAAATGAAAATGTTTGATTACCGCTCTGAACTCGTTTTTTTCCATTTTTCTTAACGAACAATTTTTTTTCAATTGGTTATAAAAACACGTAAACTCAGAAGATGTGGACTGTGACAACACCATATATCTAGTCGGGAGTGGTGCTGACTGAAAACAGATGATTTGGAGCGATTCGCGCGCCATATATTGGTCATTCTAAGGACTGATTGAACTACCCTCGTATAAGGGCCATTCGAATATTTACATTTAGCGTGCGAAACTGTGTTAATCCGTTAGTGTATACAGCGTTATATGTGGTAGTATTAAGTTAGCTTAGTATAGAGACCCTGTAGTAAGGGACGCGCCCTGTGGCGGAAAAAACTGTAGTTTTCTGATTATGTGAAGTAAACAATATACGAATGTTAGCGCCAAAGGAAAATGCTCCTGAAGCTGTAATAATTATTTTGATATCGTATGGTACTTAATTACATACATAATTAAAATATTAACGGAAACTTCTTAGGTTTAGAAATTTTATAACATGAATTTATTTAGAATGAATACCATCAAAAATGGAATAATCAAATTTTATATTAAATTAATTAATTTTTCACGAAAAAAGGAATTTTTAACAAAATAATAGAATCCTCGAAAAAAGATGAAATTTCAATGAGGAAGTTTATTTTTCTACCAAGAATGAAGAATTTTCAACAAAATTCTGAACTTCCAAATACTGTATGAAAACAGATGAATTTATTTCGAAATAGTTCAATTTTTAACGAAAAAGAATAGATTTTAAAACAAAGGGATTAATTTTTTAACATAACGGAAAAATTAAAAAAATTGAATTACTAAGTAAAAAGGGTCAATTTTCAATTTAAAATATCAACTTTTACCATTATAGAAAATAATTTGTTTTAAATATATAGAAATTTGAAGAAAATAGTTGAATTTTCAATCAACAAGGTTCGTTTTAAACCGAAACAGATGAAGCTTGAATTATGAACTTAATATTCAACGAAAAAAGAGGCTGGTTCAGTTTTTAGTTAAAATAATAATTTTCAATTTAATGAAGTGTAATTAAAAAATATATATCTGAGTTCTCTACCAAAAAAAATTGTAATTAAAAGTATCAATAAATTTTTAACCAAAAATGGAAATTTACGTTTTCAATTCAATAAATTAATTTTGAAAAAATAAGAATTGTCCAAAAAATAGTTAAATCCTCAATCAGCAAGATGAATTTTTAAACAGGAAGATTAATTTTCTACTAAAAAAAAATTAATTTCTAACAAAATCCATTAATTTTTAAACAATTAATTAGTTTTTCAACTTAAAAAGATCACACTTTATTTAAAAAACTAAATTTTTACCAAAAATGTCATAGTTGAATTTTCTGTCAAAAAAATTAATTTTCACAAAAAAACCGTGTTATAAAAATTATTTCAAAGGAGATCGGATCCATTTAACATTAGGCAGGTTCTGCAATTCAAATCGCGGAATCGATCAGGAAGGTAATTATGTTGTTTTTAGATTAAATTTTAAGAGAACAATTTTTACGTTATAAAAAAAATTCTATGTTCAAAAGATTAATTTTTAACCAATAAGATTAATGTTTAACACAAAAGACGAATTTTCAACCTATTATTTGATTTTTAAACTACAAGGCAATAGTTTTTAAACATTTTTTGTTTAAAAATGTTCCACAATGTAGTTGAATTTTTTTTCTGTCTTTTTTTTCTTCTTCACTAAAATTGTTTCTTGGCTAAAATCTCATTTCTTTGGGTAGAAACTTGATTTTCTTAGTGGACATGAACACAATAAAAATTTATCCCTTTTGGTTGAAAAGTCAACTATTTTTTTGAAAACTGGCCTTTTTGGGTTGAAAACTCAACAATTTTGTTTACATTTTTCTTTGTTCGCCCTAGAGCTTTGCGCTCGATAATACGTGCATATATACATCTACAACTGTAATTTGGTAGTTGTGAATTATCTTTTGCTAAAGATCCTTTGTTGAGGACTCAACTATTTTATTTAAAATGTGTCTTTTTTGTTTGCATTCAACTACTTAGTTAAATGTTAAACTAATTGAGTAAAAATTGATCTTTTTTGGGTTGAATATTCATCATTCTAGATGAAAATTCTTTCTTTCTTTGGTTGAAAATTAATCTTTTTGTTGAACATTCCTCTAATTGTTTTAAGATCAAGTCACCTTTAACAGAGTAACTTTTTCGGTTGAAGATTCATTATTTTAGTTTACAAATTATGTCTGGTTAAAAATTAAAAAATTTGCTTGAAATTCACTTTATGGTTCAATTCAGCCGTTCTTGTTTTAAAATAATCATATTTTTTGTTTTTGGTTGAAAATTTATATACTTATTTAAAAGTTTAACTATTTCGTTGAAATGTTATGTTTTTGGATGAAAAGGTAACTATTTGGTTGCAAATTTGTTAATTTTTATAAACTGAAAATTAAACTTTTTCATATTCAGTGTAAACGGTTTTGTAAAAAATTTGACTTTTTAATGAAAGATTTGCATTTACAACCGAATAGTTTCACTATTAACCAAATAGTTAAATTTTCAACCCACAAATATAAATTTTAAACTAAATGGCCAAATTTTCAAACAAAAAAAGATTAATTTTTGACCTTAAATCTTGAACCTTGAATCTTTAACTTTTAAGATTTTACGAATAAATAAGTATTTTAAATATTTTAAACATGAGACATGATCCTCAAATAAACTCGTTAAACATGATTGCACTATTCGCCTACCGAAGCGCAAAGCTGTAGTAAATTTTGGTATAGTATCTTGATGTGGAACGGAAATGTCTCTTTCTTCTCGCTCGACCAATCCGCAGTCAGCTGCCCAGGTGGCGCGTCCCTTACTACAGGGTCCCTAGTTTAGTATAGATTTGCGTATAAGTCATAAAGTCGGGTATGCTGCAAAAATATAGTGTGTGTGTGTGTGTGTGTGTGTATATGCATAGAGGCGTGGGTGTATATAGAACTGGTGACACTATGAATAATATTTTTTTTCTTTGCTTTCTGCTAGATTTTCTGCGAATTTCCCTGAGACTCTCGTCAACTGGGTTAGACAATGTAACGCCTTTGAGTTCTACATTTTTAGCGACTGTCGAGCAAATTTTATACCGCTGCTTATTTAAACTCTGCAATTAACATTTTTAAACTCTTTTAAAATGTTTCATAATTTTGAATCGATTATTGATCACATTCTTTAACAAGGAGTTTCAAAACTTGATTCGACTTCTTCTCGTGTCCGAGACGCGTGCCTGCAGTACACAAATTCTAAGAGTTGCAAGGCTTCGTTTATTTCCGCCTTGTCTAATTCCGCTGTTATTTTCTTCTATGTTGTATCAGTATTCACGGTTTCTGTTAATACTATAAACGCCATTTTGAATTTTCTAAGTTCCGAGTAAGATGCTAAGTCCTAAGTTTCGAAGGACGAAATGCCCCCAACACATTAGGAAATTTTTGAAAGAAAATATATAAAATTTCGCTTTAAGGGTGTTGGTTAAATCCGACTTTGAATTTTTTTCTGATGGGTACGGCACTGACTCAATATATATTTTTCCGAAGGATTTGAGAACAAAGAAATAAAACTTGTCGAATATACGGGATTTTGCGAGATTCTTGGATTAATAAAATATTGAAAAGTCAAACCTTTTGTTAAGGAAATCATTATTTTCATGACAGATATTAATTTTGCGGAAGACAAAAAATATTTTTGATGAGACTTTTAATAAACAAAAGTACGTTAAAAATAATTAAACATGTTTCCCGGATATTTTGGTCCCTTGTAAGAACTATGAGCGTTTGTAAATCAGCTTAGCGACGTTTGCGGAAACTCTACTAGATCACACGCGTGTATTTTGATCAAGCATCGCCGGTTCATCGGTAAAGAGCCTGACTGACGACCACGCTGCCGTGGGTTCAAATCTTCTCGTGAATTTTTTTTAATATTGTAAAGATGTCAAATAATCAGTTGTAATCCTTCCACGGCGATTAAATTATTTTTTCAAAAATATTACTAGAAAATAAATATCATGCAGACATTTTTCGAATAATTTATGTGCATAATCTTAATTTATTTTTCTTCAAATATTTGCGGGTCAGAATTGTGAGTAAAAAAAATTAATGTGGAGCGATGCTCGCCGTTTATATTCTGTCGTCTGCTACCCGCTAATTTCTGTCTTTCGCAAAATGTATATTTGTCGTGAAAATAATGATTTCCTTAACAAAAGGTTTGATTTTTTAGAATTTTATTATTTCAAAGCCCTCACAAAATCCCGGGTATTCGACAAGTTTTCTTTCTTTCGTTCTTAAATCGTTTGGAAAAATATATATATATGGTTAGTGCCGTACCTGTAAAAAAAATCAAAGTCGGATTGAACCAACGCCCTTAATTTTTAAAAGTTTAAATGTTTAAAATTGGAAATTTTTCTATTGAATTTCAAAATTTGTCGGAAATTTTGGTTCCGTGAAATTTTTTATTCCCAAATACCTACTTTTTTCTAATTACCGGCGACGCTCACATCATTCCATTGCGCGACACGGTAATTCTGTTGAGCCAAAAATTCGAAAAAAAATTTCATACTCTTTCCGTTGATTTTTCGACAGGTAAAGAAAAAAACGAAATGGTATTTTGTTGGTTCATTAAAATTATTTCGAAGCTTGTGAAGAGGCGGGAAACACTCGGTTTTTTTGTTAAAATGCTGAAAGAAAGTTAAATACGAAATAAGAAAGTTTTTCAAGGGCTCTTTTAAGAACCACGGAATATTTTGGGGTAGCCGAGACCAGTTTCGTATTATGTTCCAAAAATATCGGAAGGTAATAAATTTATTTCATCTTTTTCCGAAATTTGAATTTTCGGTTATTCCAAAATTTTCCGCTACATACACATGTTCAGAAATTTTCACATTTTTCACTTATTCCTAGTGTATGTTATTTAGATTTTATTTACTTTTTTTAAATACTCA
>NC_046661.1:69569012-69573292 GCF_010883055.1 Belonocnema kinseyi | reverse complement strand
AAAAAATTTCACGGCTGTTCACGAGGGGCTGTTTGCGAGACGATCAGAACACGAGTAGCGCGTCGAGATGACTCCGAAAATACCTGAGGATCGGAATTCAAGGCTCGAAGACCTTGTCCAATGAGCTTCGTCGCCGAAATCATGTGAGCAGATATCGGAAGCTGAGTGAGTTCGCAGCCTCGTAATTTTTCGGTAATGCACCCCGCTCCGACTTATAAGACTTATAAGAGGGTTCTTGTGACAGGGTTCTTGTACCGCAAACTGCTATAATGCTACTAAGCACCTTGTAGGTCTTATTGTGTCTACACATAATAATATTCTATGATATGAATGTAGTTATTGACCATTTTTTAAACATATCTTTTATTTTGGAAGGATTTTTTACTTTGAAAGTGTAACATGAAATCTGTGAATCAGCAACCACAATGAGCTTGAAAGACCCCCGTGCTAAGTTTTCTTCATATCGGTCGATATCTTGAATTTTGTCGAGCGATCGAAGTTTTCAGTTCCAGGGGTTGTACGGGTTCTTTATTTGTTTCAAATGCGTATACTAGAGAGGAATTAATAAAATATTCAGCTTTCAATCAACACTAAAAAATTAATGAAAAGCAGTTGGAAAATAAAGTTATAACAATATAATAATGTTAATAATTGGCACAATGAGACCTACGAGGTGCTTAGTTACACCATAGCCATCCGCGACGCAACACACTGTACGCATGAACCTTCTTATAAGTCCAAAAGCAATCGTATTCCCACTTTCTGTTCTAGATAATTTTCAAGGAAAAAGATCAAGCTTCTTTTATAGAATGTTTTGACAAAATTTAGGAAGTCACATTTGAACCAGAAAAATGTTTGAAATGGAAACTGGAAACATGAAATGCTCATGACAACGCAAGAATATAGAAGTTAGATGGGTGAGCTTGAGCACAAGTTACGATATGTTAACATTGTGCAGTGTCAAGAGAATCGAAGACATCCAATTTTAAGGTGGGTAAGCTTCACCAATTTTGCCCATTCGCCGATCGCAGTTTGGAGATATTCTGATTGTTGTTAACAATGGTCAAAAGTATCGATTGTAGACACCGGAAGTGCGTGAATTTGATGTTTGAAAAACTGTAACACGTGCGCTTACGGCTCTCGCCAACTATAGATGGTTTTGCAAATACGTTCTGTGTCCATGTTGGAACAATATTTTCTAGATATAATGAAGACATTTTTAATGTAGCAACGATGTTATCGGGTCTTCTTTACGACACAGATATACGACATCGTCGCGACGTCGTAAAGATATCATAAAGGCGTCCTTTAATTATTTTCCCACTGGGTTCTGACTTCAAAAATAACTAAGTTCGGTAAGTTTTAATATTACATTCTGAGTTATTAAATGAATTTTCTTTATATTTAAATAAATCTAAATATTTACAATTAAAAGCGTGTGTAGAGCTTTGTTTACAAGCATAAAATCCCAGAAAAATGAATTAGACTGTCCAAAATGTACTTTATAACTGTTTTAAATATGTATGCTCTTCTGCTAGTATGAAGGAGTATAAAAGCATCATAACCTCTAATCAGTGTCTCCAGAACGTGGGATTTTTCGGCCCCTACCACTCTCCCATCTGGGAGCGACACATTCAACCGTAGCGTGTCGGTGAGTCGGCTGTGTTAAATGCTGCAAAGCCCAGCCTCGTGTAAAGCTGAAAATGCACGAGCAGCTACACCGAGCTCTCCCGACTTCACGAATGGCGATCTAGCTGCCCCTCAATTTATTCAGGTTTTGAAATCCCGAGTCACCTTAGAACCATTAGGCTTATTGCGAAGAGGCAAATATAATTGACTTTATGTAAATAGATATAGGAGACAAGACTTCTGGGTCTAAAATGTTTCAAATTTTGTTCTGCATACCTTAGTCATATTTTCAGTAAACAATTGATTTTTAACCAATAAAAAACAAATTTTCGACCTAAGAAATTACTTTAAAAAATACAATTTTTAACTTAAACATTGTAGTTTATACGGAAGTTTGCAGTTGAAAATATTAAATTTTAAACCCAAATAAATGCGAATTTTCAACAAAAGAAATCAATTTTGATCTAAAACAAACGAATTTTTAGAAAAGAATAATTCGCCAACAAAGAAAATAAATTTATAACTAAAAAAAATTTTTTTCAAGTAAAGAAAGTGTCAACAAACTTGTTCAATTTTCATCTATAGAAACGAATTTTAAACTAAAACAATAATTATTCGATCAAAAATGGATTAGTTAAATTTTCAGATAAAAAATAGAATTTTCAACGAAAGAAATTAATTTTCTACTAAAATTATAATGTTTCAATGAAAAATTGAATAGATAAATTTTCAGTTGAAAAATAATTATCAACCCCAAAAAATCAAAGTTTCAACAAAATCTTTAAATTTCCACGCAAAAAATTATATTTGCAAACAAATAATTTAATTATCAACCCAATAACTTTCTACCGAAAACAGAAATTCAATATTTTAAAAAACAATTTTAAAACAACAAACATTTTTGTTAACAAAATAGATAAATTTCCAAAAAAATAGATGAACTTTCATCGAATTTATACCAAAATAAAAGAAGGTTCACCAAAAAATGCATTTTCATCCAAAGAAATGAATTCTTGATTAAAATAGATGAAGTTTTAAACAGGGAGAATAATTTTATAACAAAAAAGAAGAATTTTTGACTGAGAAGGGTCAATTTCCAACTAAAAAAATTCAACCAAAAATGACACAGTTACATTTTTAGTATAAGAAAATGTTTTTTCAACAATAAAAAATCGAATTTTCAACAAAACAGTTAATTTATCAACCAAAATAGTTATTTTAAAAAATTTTAATTTTAGAATAGTTTAGTTTTCGATGGAAGAAATGAATTTTTAACTGAAAAATATTTTAAAGAAAACATACACACACAATCGAATTTACAACAGAACGGTTCAATTTTTAAACATATAATTGGATTTTCAATTAAAAAATGATTTTTTAACCAAAAATGGAATGGAATGAATTCTGAGCGAAAATTTAAAAAAAGATCACAATTTTTTAAAATTATTTCGTAATTTTGCCATATTATATAATTTTACAAAAAATAAGGAATTCAATTCTTATCAAGCCTTTTTGCGCAATTTTATTGTACCATTTTTTGTTATGTTTATGTTGGTTTGTAAAATTTGCTTTGAAATTTGACTAAGTTTACGAGATATTCAGAAATTTTGAAACTATAAAAAAATAATTAAAAGTTGCAAAAAAATCAGGCAAAAATGGAAAAATTCTTAAAGATTAGAAGATTAGAAGGTCTGAAAATAATAGAAAAAAAATTAAAAAACCGAAATAATCCAGTAAATTCAAGGAATATTTAGAAGAATGGAAGAGATTTAAATCTAATTTTAAACTTAAATTTTTTAGAAATGTAGATGTTTAAATATTTCAAAAAAATAAGCTTAAGAAGCTTTAAGGGAATTCCGAAAGATTTCAAAGGGATCAAATTATTTTTCTTAAAATTCTGTGAAAAATTCTATATGTATATTTAATTATAGAAGGCTATAAGCACAGTTTTAAGTATTTAAAGAGAAAAAGCTAAAAAATTATTAACTTGACCTCATTCAAAAGACTAATCATTTGACAAAAATGTCGTCAAATTTTCCTTTGAATATGGTGTGAAAAGGAGTTTTATTAAAAAGTGTGTGGAATTTTCTGAACAAAAAACTGCATGAATTTCTGAACTTTCTTATTTTTATTTTTCAAGTGTATTTCAATCTGCTTTACGTTTAGTGAAAAACTATATGGTGAAAAACGATAAGAGAAATATCTATTTCTTCAACTTCAACTATAATTTGAAAGGCGATTTTTCATAGTATTTTACTAACTAATTGATCAATTTCCAATCACAATTATTTTACAATTAAAATAAAATTGTAAAAGCTAAATTTTGTAATGTTGAGATAAGTATTTTAAGGCATTGTAGATTTTGTAAAAATTTCATATACAAGAAAATAAGTATTATCAATTTGTTTATAAATTTATATGTAAATAATTAAGATTCTTAAGAAAATTAAAAAAAAAGATTTTCGAATATATCAGATGTGACAGAAAAGATCATAGGAGATTTTAAAGACATTTTATTTTTAATGTATAGGATTTTTAAAAATATTAGGAAAAGGGGGAGGGTCGGTAAGGCCGGTTTTTGGCCTAATTTATTTTTGGACCAAAAAATCCGAAAAAATCATGGTAGTATCTTATAAGTATCCCGAGTCGAT
>NC_046661.1:69565628-69568912 GCF_010883055.1 Belonocnema kinseyi | reverse complement strand
TAAAGAAATCTGTTATATCATCAGAGATGGTCCTTTACCGACCTTAGACAACCCTCCAAATCATGAAAGCGGAAAATCTACAAAATCGATCAAGTTAAGAATCTTCAATAACAGAAAATGCTTAACGTCTAAGCAGACTAGATGGAAAATAATATTTAAACTTAGAATGAAAATTGTTTCTTGAAAAAAGGTCCTATTCCTTCTTCACTCCATTGGGAATCGAATAACAAAACTTCTGATTTCCGGTCAGGTGATGAAGAAGTCAGGAGTGAAGAAGGAGTAGAATCTTTTTTTCAAGAAATAATTTTAATTTTAGTTTGAAATATTATTTTCCATCTAGTATGATTAGACGTTAAACATTTTTTGTTTTTGCAGATTCTTAACTTGATCGATATTGTGTAGATTTGCTGCCTTCATGATTTGGTGGGTTGTCTACGGTCGGTAAAGTACCATCTCTGATAATATAATAGATTCCTTTGAGAAATAATTGCTTATACCACTAACACCTAGCTAAAAATTACCGTTCTTTTCTTGAATTAAGAGTTCTTATTCTGATACCTCTTATAGCTTAATTGGTAAAGCACCTGACCTGCATTCAGAAGTTTCGTGGTTCGATTCCCATTGGAGTGAAGAAGGAGCAGGATCTTTGAAGAAGTAGTAGAATCAAAATTCAATCATTCTGAGAAGTACATACACTGATTTTAAAATCAGTTCCCCCACACCGCCTCCTGGGCGTGGGGTTGGGTCAAGTTCAAAATCTTCAATGAAAACCCCTATTTTTTATTGCATATTCGGATTCTTTGGATAAAAATGCATATGATTTGTCTAAAACATTTTTCTTGTTTCATTATAGATGGCGCTGTAATCGACGAAATTCAATTTTTCTTCATTTTACTGGTACTAAGAATGCACGCTTACGATTCTGTAATACATTAAAAATAAAAAATACACCGTTTTCATTGTGACATGACTGACCACGAAAAAAAGAATTTTTTAAATCGCTTCAGAATCGTTGAACGAGTGCAATAAAAACTCGTACATAAGAAAAAAACATCGCGACGAACATAGACAGAACCTCCTTCTTTTTGAAGTCGGTTAAAAATAAGGACAATAGAGCTTCGGATCTCTTTAGTAATTATTATTTTGAAAAACATGCAAAAACGTATGTCCGTTCTTGAAAAGTAATTATTAAGTAATATGTTGGCCCGCGGACAATTGATCCGCGACAATTAATCCGCGACAATTGGTCCGCGCGACAATTGATCCGTCGACAATTGACATTCCATATCTAGATATCTGAGTTAAATGAAGTACGTCGGTTTATTGTTATTGTTTGTTGGTTTTTTTAAATTGCTGAGTTATTAACGTTCTTAAGATGCCACTGAAGTTTGTAAAATCACAATGGGGTGGTTTAATGTTGTTATACGAAGGCCATTTGTATGCAGAGAAAAGTGTCAACAACACAAATGTAACATGGCGTTGCGTTGAATATAAGAAACAATCATATTCCGTAATAATTCACACAACAACCGATTAATGTACTGGTAATGAGTATTTTGATTGTACTTTGTTTTTTTAAGCATGATTCATGTCTGAGTTTCATCTGCTCGTTATTATTTATATATTTTATGAAAAAGGATTCTCTTTAAATGAACTTATGAGGATTGTGGAATGTTTTTAATTTAAAAAGTTTGGAGCATTTCCTCATAACAATCATTGTTACCAATGTCGAAGTGTTACATACAACTTAAGTGGAATATTCGCCGTCCCCTTTCCAGATTCCAAGTATTGTCGCAGATGATTTATCGCGGATGAATTGTCGCGGATCAATTGTCCACGGATCAATTGTCCACGGATCAATTGTCGCGTATCAATTGTCGCGGATCAATTGTCTACGGGCTAGTTGTCGTACAGCCAATATGTTTACATTAACAGTGTTTCCTGAATATTCCTAAATTTTAGCTCTGGCATTATTGTAAATTAAGGTCAGCGGATGGTATCGAAACATTACGAAAGTGTTTAATTTTTTCTATCCTTAAATACAGTACATTAGGAAAAATACATTTAAGACCAAACTGATTTTAGTTAGATCAAAGATTATTCCGAATACTACTTTACAATGAAATATCTAACCGTACGAGAAAAAATTGAAATGGTTCTAGTGTATTGTGAGAAGCTGGAAGAAATTTCGATAATGCTGTCAATCTCTACGCTCAGCGTTTTCCAGATAGGATTATGTCACGTGCTTCATTTTATCGTACTATTACAAAATTTGCAACCGATGGAAGTGTTCAACCTAAGAAAAAGACCCGCACAACAACAATCACTGGAGTAAATAATAATGAAATTGTTGTATTAACTGCAGTGGCCGAAAATCCTCACGTTAGCACATGAGAAATTGCTCGTGATTCCGGAATGTCTCAGAGCAGTGTTTGAAAAATTTTGATACGTAATAAATTTCATCCGTATCACGTCTCTTTACATCAAGAACTTAATGGCACGAGAAGATCTTGATCGTGATTTCAATGGCCGCTGGATTCGCAGAGGCGGTCCGATAAATTGCCCTGCAAGATCGCCAGATCTTACTTCACTAGATTTCTTTTTGTGGGGCTATCTCAAAGACAAAGTGTACAAAGAAAAACCAACACCACGTGAGAATATGATTGACCGAAATGCAAGTTCGTGTGCTGAAATTCAAGAAGATACACTTCTCCGTTGTGTAAATTCATGTTAATTACGGATTAATAAGTGCAATGAAGCCGAAGGTCATCATTTTGAGCACTTACTTTATTAAAAAGATAATTCCCTGAATACTTCGAATTGTGAGAGGCGAGGGGACTCAAGTTAATCAAGCACCCCGAAGGGAACAGAAGACTGCTCCGGCCACGTTGTTGTTCCTGGGTTACGCTAAAAGTATTAGTTTGTTTTAAGACTAATTTCGAGTATTTCAGAATCGTAAGCGTGCATTCTAAGTAACAGCAAAATGGAGAAAATTTTAATTTTGCCGATTACAGCGCCATCTATAGCGAAACGAGAAAAATGTTTTAGACAAATCATACGCATTTTTATACAGAGAATCCGAATATGCAATTAAAATAGAGGTTCCAATTTAAGATGTTGAACTTGCCCCCACCCATACCCCCAGGAGGCGGTGTGGGGGAACCGATTTTAACATCAGTGTATGTACTTCTCAGAGTGATTAAATTTTGATTCCTGACATTTTTTCATAGGGTTCCTATTTTTCGAGATATTTGTAAGTTTCAAGTTAAAAAAATCACCCTGTA
>NC_046661.1:69542063-69565528 GCF_010883055.1 Belonocnema kinseyi | reverse complement strand
GTCGCTAATTACGAATCTGGCATCCGTTGAACTCTATCGCTTCAGGTTCAAGGTCATTTGAAGGTCATTTGAAGGTCAAACCGAGAAAAAACGGTAAAAAAAATTTTTTTTAAAATATGTTATAGGTTTTTGTGGTCGCTGATTACGAACCTGGTGTCCGCTGACCTTTATAGCGTCAGGTTCAAGTTCATGACCTTCAAATGACCTTGAACCTGAAGCAATAGAGTTCAACGGATGCCAGATTCGTAATTAGCGACTCCAAAAACCTATAACGTATTTTTTTGGATTTTTTACCGTTTTCTCTCGATTTGACCTTCCAATGACCTTGAACGTGACGCGATAAAAGTCAAAGGATGCCAGATTTGTATTCGGCGACCCCGAAAACCATAGTAAACCCGAGCTAAGCTCAGAATACATGTTTGAGAGTGTCAAATCTCTCGAAAATACAGTTGGTGGGTAGTGGTGTTTCCTATATTTGTAGGGGGGTGGGGGTGGCTGGGGGGTGGAGGGTAGTCCATTTAGCATGCAATCGACTCGGGATACTTATAAGATACTACCATGATTTTTTCAGATTTTTTGGTCCAAAAATAAATTAGGCCAAAAACCGGCCATACCGACCCTCCCCCTTTATTATCTATTTAAAACGTTTAAAATTCTTCAACATATTGGTAACTCTCTTGAGCTTTATCAAAAATTAAAAAAATCATTTAAAACGTAGAACAAAATTTTCTTATAATCTTCTAAATTTTCCCGAGCATTTTAAGAAACTTTGTTTAGTCTCCTGAGTTCTTTCGAGATTCTTTAAAGTTCCTAAAGTTTATCTTGCGTTTCTAAAACACTTCTTAGGTTTACATTTTTTGAATCTCATCAAGTCTACTAAATACTTCCTGAATTCACTTGATTATTTACTTTTTTTAAACTTTTTAATCTTATCAAATTGAAGAATTTCGCTATAAAATCTTCTACACTCTTCTTTTGAATTTTAGGAAATCGTTCGATGTGTTTAAAAATCCGCTTGAATTTTTTTAAAGTACATTTTTTTAAATAAAAAATTATTTAAAACTTTCACAAGATTACTAGAAAAATAATTCCGTTTTTCTAATCTTGTCAGAACTTCTAATCTCTAATCTTTAAAAATTATTCAAATTTTTCCTGATTTTTTTTTAATTCTACAAAATTAAAAAAAATGCCTTTGAAGTTTTTCGGATGCTTTAATAATATTTGAAACCTTTTGCAATGTTTTAAATGTTTAAACATAATCTTTTTAAATTAATTGTTGAAATAAAAATTTATGTTAATTATTCCTTTATAAATCTTTACAAGTTTTAATTATTTTCGAATCATTTCCAAATTTTTTAATAGCTCTTAAACTTACTCAAATTTCAAAGAATTATGTTCCTTAATTTTTCTAAAGTTAAGTAATATGGAAAACTACAACATTTTGTTTCAAAGTATTTTACGTACTTTTTAAACATTTTAGGAAATAATAAAAAATGTTTTGTAATCCTTTTTCAATTTTCGGTTAGAATTCATTCCAACACAATTATTTACATTTTTCACCAAAATGTTTCTTTCATTATCTTTCATTATCTGAAAGTCCATAGTTTATCGACTTTTTATTATTATTTCTTCATTTTACATACATATCTATTATATCTTATCAAAATTTAATATAAAAATCTTAAATGTTAAGTATATTTAAATATTACAATTTTTAATGTTTCCAAGTTTTTAGAAATAATTAAAAAAATTTTACGTGCAATTAAAATAAACTTTTTTTAAATCTCATTCTTCTACAAGAATTTTTAAGTTTTTTAGTTTTTTAAATCATTTATAGTACGCTTCTAAAACTCTTCTGAAGCTTAAATTCTTTTTTAATCTCATCAATTCTACTCAATATTCATTGAATTTATTCGATTATTTACATTTGTTAAAAATTTGTAATGTTATCGAATTAAAAAATGTTTATTTTAAAACCTTCTACAATCTTTTTTGAAATTTTAAAATTAAAAAAATTTTTTTAATTAAAAAAGGGCCTTTAAACTTTTTCAGATACTAATTAATTTAATTAGATAATAATTATTTTTTTGAAATAAGAAATTATTTTAATTATTTTTAGAAACCTAAAATAATTTTTTTCATTTTCACGAAAACTTACAAAATTCTTGAAAAATCTTTACAAGTTTTAATTATTTTTGTATCCTTTCAAAATTTCGGAATATCTCTTAAACATACTCAAATTTGAAAGTAGATTTTTAAACCAACATATTATTTAGAAAATTTTGTAAAAAAATTTCACAAGAATGCCTAATAAGAATCATGTTCCTTAATTCAAGATATGAAAAAATTGACTCATAATCTTCTAAATTTTTCCCGGGCTCGTGCATTTTTTGTTCTACAGAAGGCTGGCCTACGCAACATGTAGCAGAGCCGACTCACCGACACGCTACGTTTGAATGTGTCGCTCCCAGATGGGAGAGTGGTGGGGGCCGAAAAATCCCACGTTCTGGAGACACTGCCTCCAATACATGAGCATATGAATAGGAAGAGATTAGGCACGCCGTAGTGGGGTTAAAACAGCAGCGATGACCACTCCCCTTCTATGCCTTTTTACATGCCTTGAATGATATGATAATAAAGTGGTTCTGTTCTGTTTAGTCAATGTTCGCGAGAGTTTCACTTCAAATCACATATCACTTCACAATTTAGTACCGAGTTAAATTTCACTTGAAGGTTACTGCTACTAAGCAAAGATATCCGGCTCGAAGGAACATATTTTTTTAATCAAAATTAATAATAATTACTTGAAATCCATTCACATTGCTTAAAATGCATGTGTATCACAATGACAATAGTAATGAATTAGTTTTGGACAGAGTGCGTCATCCAGCCCCTTCTGCCCCTAGTCGTTTCCAGTATCAGTCCCTGTTGCTTTGTTGCTATTTTATATTGTGAATTCATGAAAATGTTGAAAATCAGTGGCAATGTTGTACTAATAAAAAAAGTGATCCTTGGAAAAGGGTCGCAGCATCAGTCTGGTAAGTTTACATCGGATAGACAATGAGCCTGAACTACAAACCGGATGAGGCATCCTAAGGGTTCATCCTTAGTGCAATAACGTAATTTCAGTTTACGATTTAAACGTGCTTTCTGTCAATTTCCCTTGCTCAAGGAAAACTTAAATGAGATTCTAGATTTGAGAAAGCTGACAAAATCTTTGAAAGAGCCTAAAGGCTGAATAATATTCTTTCAGTTTCTAAAATAAAAATATTCTTTAGCATAATGTAAACAAATATATAATTCTTATACCGTTTCTATGACTTATTCAAATATCTTTTTAATAAGAAAAACTAACATAAAAATACATCATGGTGAAAAATCATTTTTGTTTACGTTAAAAAGTATTATTTACGTATACTCTATTATAACTAAAATAACATTATTCATTCGAGAAACATTCTTTTAATTTATTTTCTATAAAGTTTTTTTCCGGAAAGGGTGAAATTCCTTATCACTGAGCCCTGATAAACCAACAGTCAGGTCACAACGATGGAAGTTACGTCGATGGAAAACAACACAAAAAATGTTCCTAAAGTTTTAAAGGTAAATGAATTGAAAAATCCTTTGTCAGATCATTTTTTGTTGCTCTAAACCAAGTTTGTGTCGTTTGTTCATTAACTTTTGTTGAAAAATATAAGATTTATTGTAAGTTACATACGTCTCTATACACTATTACAAATACACAAGGTTCCCTTGGACTAGGTGTTCCTAGTTGTCAAACGACGGCTGTTTATGTATCGACGTAACCTCAACAATGTTTTCGAAGAGACTCATGTTTGCGTGCATATATATGTATGTATATTGCACTAAAATTAAAATATTAATGATAAAAGCTGTACTTTTTACATTCTCATCATTTATAATTGGGTGCCAAGATGGCGTCTGTCTGTCCGTCCGGCCGTTCGTCCGTAAACACGATAACTCTCGAAAAATAAACGAATCAAATCTATCTTTGGCACACTTTTTTCAGATCCTAAAAAAAGCGCGAGTTCGTGAACCAGCCATTTTTTATACAAATTCAAAAAGTGAGCGCATTTTGAAAATTTTTGACACCAAGTTTTTTTTAATTTGAAAATTCTATGTACGGATATTTATAATATTAAAAAGAACAAACAATTTATCCTTATGCATTTTTTCGATAAAAAAAATGCTCAGAGTTATAAAATTTTCAAAATTTTTTTAATCAACCGAAAATCAAAATTTGAAGCCAAAAAACGCACGATATGATAAAAAGTAAAGAAAAGAAAAACATTTCTTTTTGAAAGCCCTACAAGAAGAAAGCCTCAGGCATGTGTGGACATCTGTTGAGTGATTTTTGGGGTACATCACTTTTCATTCAAAACCACTATGTTTATGAGCCTATATCATTCCTAGAGCAGTGAGTGTTAGATAGTGCTTTACCGAACAGTATAAGCTACTGACAGTTTATTAGTTCGAAACGCTGTAGCACTGACGGTTAATTAGTTCCATAAATGGCTACTGATTAACGCACAATGAATTTTCTAACCACGAAGAAATGTTAAGGAGTGGTATCATCCTATATGTTTGGTAAGCAAAGGTGGAACCACGAACGTCCAAAAATTCGTTAATGTTTGCCACGAATGGATACCCTCGAGCAGCCCCCCGCACATACGCAGTGCTGTTTGCGCTGTCACGTGTTCTACACACTCTCCAATTATATTCGACATCGCGATGCATATGTACGTTATATTCAGGTACAACTTCCCATAAGAAAAAGAAAAATTTGTTGCAAATTTTATTGAGAATCGTCAATATTAGCTAAATCGAGTTAAAACTCAACATTTATCTTCACAGTTAGACGTCAAATACGAATAAAATATTGCTTTTCAAATACCACTTTTCAAATATTACCCCAATAAATCTGTTTTATATGATCCCTGAAAACCGACATAAGGGGAAAATGGCTTTTACGAGTTTTCGCTGTAATTATGATTTTTTTGCAGTTTTTGTACAAGTTTTTTCTTACACAAAAAATGACTCACTACTCAAATGATTTACTACTCCGACAGATTCAGTGAACGATGCCAAATTCCCTAAAAGGGGATGTGTAGAATGATTCGTATCACTATCCGTTGGAGTAGCGAAGCCAGTAGGAGCGTACTGCCTTGCAAGAGGACATTAGGGCGTGAGGATGAAGCCATAGTGTGTCCGACGAGATGACTTTGTCCTCGTCAAAGTCGGATAGTCCTCATACTTTGCCGGCACACTAAACACTGTGGCATTAACTTTATTGTAGGTAATTTCAAGATAATTTTTTATTTCGCTCGTAGTTAGGGTACGAATCTCATCGATTAGTTTTGCCGCAAAACTGTAAAAATAATTGACAGTAGTTGATGTTTCGTACCCCATGTCCGAGAAAAGCAATACCTTGTACTGTGGTACCATTCACACTACCAAGACTAATCAAACACCATCAAAGGAAACAAATGAGTTCTTGGTTTCTATACTTAGAAAGTAAAATTCGATTTAAAAATGTGAAAGAAACTGAATATGGGAATAGAACAAGATATTTTTAGGAAATATTTCAGAAACAAAAAGAACCTTCATTAGTTTACTGTTACGATATAAATGAATTTATGGATGCATTGAAACCAGGGATTTACTGGGCATAGTAAAGTAGTTTGTATCAGCATTTGAAAAAGAAGATAGGTGTTTTTATATATCTTCAAGGACAATTCCCAGAACTATCAGGTGCAAAACTAAAAGCAAGAATATTCGATGTACCTCAAATGCGGAAAATATGTAGGAATCAGAATTTCGTTACAACAATGAACAAAGTGCAAAAAGCAGCTTGGTAAAGCCGCAAGAAGTTTAATGAAAACTTTTTGGGGAACCACAAGTGTTATAATTGCAAAAAAATTGTGAGAAATATGATACAGAACCTCAGTAAAACGTGATATAATAAGAGATTGAAATTACATGTTTGAAATTCCCATATCGTCCATTTTCCAATAAATTTCAGTTATTACAGTGAAGAGCATGGAGAAAGATTTCATCAAGATATTAAAGAGACGGAACGTCGCCGTCAAGGGAGGTGGCATGTAAACACGATGACAGACTTTTGTTGGATATTGAAGTGAGCCCATACACAGAAAGGCGTTAAAAGGAAGCGGAACCCATTACATTAATGTTTCGAAGATAAAAGATTGCGATACTCAAGAAGGGCGTGAGTTGAAATAACTTGCTGTGAATTCGGACTCACGAACCTAGAAAGCATAGGATCGGCCCACTTTGCATAAAAAATACATTTTTTAGATAAACTCACTAATTTGTTACATTCTTTTAAAGTTGGAGACGAAGTGTGACATCATAAAAACACAACGACTCCGGATGCGTACTTAGCGACATTGAAAACATAGGATATTACCACTTTGCATTAAAAAAATGCATGTTTTACAAAAAATTACCAATTTGTGAAGTTTTTTTAGGCTAGGAACGAAGTGTGACATAGAACTATAACGAGTCTGGATTCGTAGTCAGCGATCTCAAAAACATAGAATATGACTACTTTTCGTCGACGGAAATCATGCTTCATCTGAAATCAGGGATTTTTCATGATTTTTTAGATTAGGGCCGAAATGTGACGTGATGGGACGAAACTGGCTCCAGACTCAGATTTAGCGACTTCCAACACGTAGAGTAAGCCCATTCTGGCTTCTGGGGCTGACAAATTTTTTGTGTGGAGCTGTGTAATTGTGCAAACAATTTATTATTATTTGTAATAATATTCTGTTTCATTAGTGCTAAACTTCATGGTTTTTTTTAATTTTAAACTTCTTTACACTTTTCACTTGAAGTGAGTTAATATTAAATCCAATTCACAACAATTTAATTGCTTAAACAAATTATTATTGTTTAAAGCTATCTTCTCCTATAGTAGTGTTGGGCAATTGCGGTATTTTTTTGAAACTTTACATTTTGTCCAATTTTCACTTAGAAAGATAATAATTAATGCAAGTTACCAAAAATAATTTTTCAAACAAATTAATTATTGTTTATAAACATCTTGTCTTAGATGAGTACTAGGAAGTTTTGATTTTTCCTGAGATGTTTAAATTTGCTTTGCCATTTTAATTACGAAAAAATAATAAATAAACATTCGAGATAATCATATTTTAAACAATCTCTTTCTTTTTTGTGAATAGATGTTTCTGAAGTAAAACAGATATGTGAAGTATTCTTGAAATTTTCCATATGGATCATATTAAGGGAGCCACGGAATCATGCATGAGGGCGCCGCGGGCGTGTTGGTACAAATTTTGACACGAAAATGTGTTTAAAATAAATTATGATACCTCAAATACAAACGATACATTATTACTATATTCACAAACAACCCATCTACATATGTTGATAAGTCATTACATCAAATTTTTTATGCACTTTTAGGTTATGTAATTTAATATTGTAAAAGAATTTTAATTTTTGTACAGTGACATGTTTGGTTACTTTCACTGGCAATTTTGTAAACGAGGGCATCAAAATACTACACCATTATATTATTAAAAAAATAATACCATAGTTAACATCATATTCCGATACTCAGTTCACAATATAAAAATCAATTAATGTGTATTTTCAATGAAATGCTTAAATAATGTTTATATTATACTTTTTAATTTAAAATGTTCTTTATTAAAATATTATTTATTGATTCAAACTAATTTTTAAAAACACAATATTTTAATACAAAAATAACAGACTATCAAAATACATTATTAAATAATTAAAACATATGTACATATCATTTTAGAAATTTAAAATAATTATACAATTGATTAGAATTAAACATTATTAAATAAACCATTAAAAATTAATAAACTTTGATTATACAGATTATCTCCAATATTAAACGGCATAACCTCAATATAAATAAATAATTCATGTTGGTTAAGAAAAAAAAATAAACTTCGATCCCTATGTAGTTTGCTATTGTGAAAAAAACGAATCAGTAATTAATTATTTATTTTAATCATAAAAATAAATAAACAATTATTTTCATTGAAACATTCTAATAATTTCAACCTAATATTTTAATAAAAATTTAAATTATTTATAAAATGTTTAACTAGTTTCAGAAAAAATAAAGTTTTATTGTATAAATTGTATCTAATATTCAATTAAATAACTTCAAAGTAAATAAACAATTTTTTCACTTTTCCGAGAAACACCCCACAAGCGTTCCTTGTGTATTTGTAGCATCGTTGTCGACTTCAAAATATAAAAGTAGTGAATTTTGCTGTTGGGCACTTGGATTTTTATTGAAAATAAGTAAATTTAATCATTTTAACAACAATTATAGCTTTGAATAATAATCAATTTAAAATAATTATTTGATCATTTATGTTTCAAAATGAGTCCCAGGGTTTATAATCTCCAAATTTAATAATTTAATAATTTTTATACCGCATATTTTGACCGGCTTTATATAAAATTTAACCGCATACCGTGTATTTAAAATATACACTGCCATTCAAAAGTTTGCGTACACCTATTTTTTCAAGACTGATTAAGGTCTCTAAATTTCAATTATGTCAGAGCTAAGAACATTTCTTTTCATGGGGTTGATTTCTTTCCAAATTCTGTAAAAAGTAAGCCTAGGATGAATCCAATTGGTTTATTTTGTAAGTAATTATTGCAAAAAGTATAAATTTCGAATTTTATGACATGTTCAATCACTTTCGAAGCAATAAACATTTTTAAAATATTTTTGGGCTCATTTTGAAGCTATTATTCGCCATATCACAACAGCTTATAAGCATGAATCTTCAAATTGTTCTTAAAAATTTTTTTGGTATTTATTCCATTTTTATTTGCCGACCGATAAAATGTTTTCAAATTCTTCATGAGGTGCCCAAACTGCATGCACAGAATGTGTGACGACCATCCTGTACCTGTATGCATTGAATACAAGCGTTTTGCCGAGAACTAAGTATTTCCTTGTATTTTTTTAGTTTTATTTTTTTATAGTATAATTTTATATTTTTTTTAGTATAATTATATTAATTTAAAAAAAAAACATTTTAGCTAATAAATCGCGTTGGTTTCGTTGAACTTTATTTAAATGGAAAATAATACGATTTTTCAAAAGAAAAATTCGTAGTTTTTTACACGAGTGAAACCCGAAATATCTCTTTTCATCAAAATGAATCATCGTGAAAGCATAAAATCTATTATCAATTTCAGAGATTGTTAATGCAACTTGTTTATAACAATTATCATTACAAGTGAACAATTTTTTTCATTTCGCGCATCCCTTAGTAGTAAACCAGTCACGCTAAGCATGGAAAAACTTGCTAAAACTTCTTGGATTTGCACCGAATAGTCTATATAAAACGATATCTCTGATATCATTAAGAATCTCCACCAATTTTTTGTAATGAAAGATGATTTCATAGATGGGTAATTCTCTATCCACAGGGCACTTTCAAAACATTAAATTTAAAAACAATATTTTTTCAAAATGATTTTTTCTATGAAAGTTAGTTTTGTTGTCCTCAATACAAGAACTTATAAAAGTATTCACGTTACAAATTAATTTTAGAGGATTGTGTAGCCTTGTGACGTGACACCCATTTTTCATCTTTGCTGTAACTAGAACTATTTCTAAATAAAGTAAAAGTGTGCAAGCAATTTTTTACAAATGAGGAATAGTATTATAGAAAATATTTTCAAGATTTAAAAATAAATTTGTATTTTTTATTTATTGATTAAAAAATTGTAGACAGAAATTATTTTTTATTGTAAGCTTTCATGATTCAATTAAATAGCTTTGTAACAAAAATTATATATAAATAAATTCATGGTAAAAAATCACTTTTTTCCACTTTATAAAAAATATTACGTTTCGTCCCATGCAATTGGTATTATTGTTTGGCCCTAGACGTGCAGACATATTGTGAGCTGTGATCACAACATGGAACTATGGGCATGTCGTTGGATTTTACGTCGATGGATGTTGCTTCAATAAGAAACAACACAAAAAGTGTTCCTAACGTTTTAAAGAAGTAAAATAGTAATATAACAGGCAGGGAGCCCTATATGGAGCTCCCCTGGCGTTCAAGCTATAAAGCCTATTGTGTCACACCCTTAACCATCGCCGTCAGTAGTCGACCCCAGACCTCTTGATGAAGCCCAGTATTTCAATCACCGACAGCATTGTAGCTTCCTTAGGTTCCATGAAATGGGACCTGCTCCGAGAGTTCTGGGTGCTTTGTGCGGATCCAGCTTTTGATGACAAGACCGATGCAGCAAGACGCTAGCCCAAGTACAGGTTCCGTCCCTATGTATTCACTTGCCGCGCCGCTTCTTGACAGCTGGTCCGCTTTTTCGTTGCCCTTGATCCCTGCCAAGCGGGACCACCACTTCAGTCCTCCTCGTACTGTTATAAATTCCTGATGCTGACCCTGGAGCTTAATGTGCCTAGTTCCCCGAGTCCATCTGTTTACTCTCGCCAGGCAGCCCATAGCGTGTGCCGCTTTTGCAGTTATCGCAAGGTTTAAGAGACTCGGTTTGAGGACAGCGAAGTAGAGCCATGCAAGCATTTTAGGCATATCCCTGAATATAATAACCATGCTTATTAAGCCTACGAAGGAAGCCATCCGCTACCATGCACCATTATTTGTCGGAAATTCCACTAGCCTTCTTCTGAGTTCCTCTTTAAATGAGTCCCAAAGTATATTTCTAGGGTTTCTGATTTTTGAAACCGCTGGTTTACCTAGGTTTAGCTGACAAAAAAATATATTTGTGATCCGAGAGAGACTCCGCATCAGACTCTCCAGTCCACTACTCTGCTCCTTAGCCGCTCCAAGCATAGAATCAATTCAAGAAACTCACTCCTGTTTTTAATCTGGAATGTGGGAGTATCATCTCGATTCAGAATCTCTATTTTAGTGCCCGCTAGGTATTTGATTAAATCTCTTCCTCTGCCATTGATATTTGTGCTCTGCCACACGAAATTATGAGTGCTCGCATCACAACTCAACAGCAGAGGAATCCTGTTCTCCTGGCAGTGCTGAATTAGAATATGCACCTCTCTGGGAGGCGGGGATCCATCCGCATCGCCAGGGAAATAAGTTGAGGCAAGAACAACCTCTTTTTTCCGCGCTTCCGCTCCTGAGTCTCACCTTAATAACAGTGAGACCCTCGAGCAAAGCTTATGCACCAAAATCGCATCCATTCCCTTGACAGCTATGCATGCCCTTCGCGTTTTTTTCGAGCGGCCGCTTATAAAAGATGCCGCACCCGGACAAGCCGCTAATCCTTTCCCTGTATAACCGGGGTTCTTGGATTAGGGCTAGTCCTGTCTATATCACTGACTTGCGTCTGCTAGAACCGCGGAGGCGCCTTTGATGTGTTGTAAATTAATTTGCATCATGTACAGGGTTGGCTTTATTTGACGAAAAGATTTAGCAACACTGTAACTTTTGACAGAGATGACAGATCGAATAATGACATAGCGCGTTTGAAGCTTCAGTCTAAGGAGATTTTTGCCATGGAGCAGTACACTCCACGCGAACGCTCTCAAATTGTTGAAATTCACATTCAACAAAACAAGTCAATTGTGAAAACTCAACGTGCATTGAGAAAAATAAACAAAGTGAAAACTGCGCCTTCTGCGACTACATTGTATCATTTGTATGAAAGATTTTCATTAGGTGAGGCACTTACTAATCCCAAGCGTCCAAATAAAAAGCGACCAAGGCGATCAGATGAAAATATCGCACTGGTACGGGCCAGTGTTCAGAACATTTCCTTTTTAAACTGAGTTAATAATGAGTTCACGCAAGGTTTGCTGAATTCAGTTTATGTCCGCAGTGAATTCACGTTACTTCATTGGAGTCTACCGTATCTCTGCTTGAGTGCAGTTTCGCTGACTGAGTGCACAGGAGTTCAATTCTCATCCGTTGAATTCACTTCTCGGCGGCTGAATTCAGTACTCACTCACTGAATTCACTTCTGTTCTATAACTTTATTTTCTTATTCATCCAATGTTGAGGACATTATATTAAATAAACGAAACTTCTTGAAATATAATATAATAATAGTATTGAAATAATATTCTATTATATTATAAAGCACAGCGACACACAAAAAGTGTGTAAAGCCAAAAAAGCGACTTACATAGCGTTTTACTATTAGTTGAGAATAGTCCAAATCCTAAAGTTTGGAATTTTGCTCTTACCAGATTTTTTTCCCCCTGATTTTTCAGTCAAGGTTGAATTTTACTAATTGGCCTACTTAGCATTTGGAATTGTTCCTTCAAGCTGTTGAGTTGATCTTTTCATAGGTCTCATGTTAAAATGTATTTTCTGAAGGTTAGTTGTGAAAATTTTTTGTTTTAATAGTTAATAACAAGGAAATTATAATGTTTCAACATGACTAATATTTTTCCTGTAAACGGCTAAACGAATATTAAGAACTGTAACATCAACAATTTTATTTATGAATTTCTGTAATAGAAATATGCTTCTGAATTAAAAAAATTAATTTATTAATGAAAAGCTAATTCGTTTGTAAACAATTTAAGATTTTTCTATTCATATAAGCATTTTCATCTAACGTTCTTCATTATATTGGAATTTGATCATTTTTAACTTTCACAACAATTTTTGTTTGTAACCTAAACTTGCAGAAATATTTTATCAATGTCTATGAAAAGAATTACATCGTATTTCATCCACAGTTTCTCTCTAAAAGTAACTTAGAACACCGTGTGATGAAAATTTTGTTATGAGCAGTAAAATCTTAAATTTTTTATAAACTAATGAGATTTTTATTAACAAATTAATTTTTGTAAATTAAAAAGCATATTTCTATAATAGACATACATTAATAAAAAAGCTGACTTCGCAGCTGTTAATATCCGTTTCGAGGTTTACAAGAAAAATGTTAGTCATTTTGAAACATTATAATTTTCTTGTTATTAACTGTTATAACCAAATTTATTCACAACCTAAACTTCAATAAATATTTTTTAACATGAAAGCTATGAAAATATCAACTCAAAAATTAAAAAAAAAACAATTTCAAATGCTAAATAGTTAACTTAGAAAAATATAACCTCCGCTAAAAATTCAAGGTCGAATAAAAAACCTGGTAAGCAGAAAATTAAAAATATTGGATTTTAACTAATCTCGACCAATACTACAATACTATGCCGCTCGCCTTTTTATAGCTCGGCACCTTTTTTTGTGTGGCTGTATTCTCAGGCATGTCTTATAAAAAAAAAAATATTTTTTTTTATGAAAAAAATTTTGTATTTCATTTTTTTGTAACCGTCGCTTTTTATCAATTGTTTTCAAATTTTTTAAATTTCATAAATTAAGACTTATTTTTAGGAGAAAACATTGCCAACAACTCTACTGTTTATAATTTTGAAAATAGGTAAATAATCTTGAAATATATTCATTTGTTAAAAAAAAAGTTTCCATAATAATTTTGTTTTATCCAATTTAGCGTTAGAAAAATTTACTTTTTGAGATTGGAAAAAGTTGTGTTGTAGAGAATGTTTTCCCCAACATTCTCAGACATGTCCTATAAAGGAAAAAATCATTTTGTTATGAAAGAAATGTTGTATTTCATTTTTTTGTAACCGTCGCTTTTTTCAATTGTTTTCAAATTTTTTAATTTTCATAAATTAAGGCTTATTTTTAGGAGAAAACATTGCCAACAACTCTACTGTTTATAATTTTAAAAATAGGTAAATAATCTTGAAATATATTCATTTGTTTAAAAAAAATTCCATAAAAATTTTGTTGTATCCATTTCTGCGTTAGAAAAATTTACTTTTTGAGATTGTGAACAGTAGAGTTGTAGAGAATGTTTTCCCCAAAAAAATAAGTTATTATTTATTTAAATTCCATCATTTTTTGGAAATTGGTAATAATCGATAGTAATATCAAATTCAATTGCAAAAAACATTTTAAAAATCAATGTTTGTTGTAATTTTTAAAATTTGTAAAGAAACGTTTTTGATTTGAAATGACGTCTGTAATATCATTTTGATTTTTAAAGTAATAGAACAATTATGATTTAAAAAATCGGTTTTTTGACAAGACAATTATCTAAGTAAGTGACCACACAAAACGCATAAAAAGAAAGAGTTTTGGTGTTATGTATACAACAATATTTATTTTCAAAATAATTTTTTTCAACTACTATACAGGATGTTTGGAATTTGGATCAACTCTTTTTAAAAAATGAAAGATCTTTTCAAGCGCTACAAATTCATGTAACAGTGATTGACCGGATTTTTACAAAACTATCAAATAATCCGAAAAATATTTGAAAAAATGTAAGTGTCTTATAGAAGATATAAAATCAAATCTAATATATGAGACACTTTTTGCGGTTAAGTTTCTTCAATGTGAAAAATTAACCTTCAATCGTGCATCCAATATTACACACGATTATCTTCAGCAAGGGTTAATATAATCTCCCACTAATTATGTTATTGATTATTACGGAATGTACATACCTTGTATCAAAACACTTTTTCACAATAAATGTTCTCACAACGGTGAACACATGCTTCCACAGGTTTTCACGATAACCAACGAGACAAATGCGTATACTGTCGACGCATGTAAATTCTGTTTTTTTCACACGTGCTACTCTTCGAGCAGTACACTAACTCTAGTACATTTCAACTGATTTCTTTGATTTTCACTACTGAACTCGGTGAATTCACTGCGTTCCACTGAGTTCAGCCTGGAATTCACTTGAGGCCCAATGATTTCGTATTATTTCACTCTGATCTGCAAGTTTAGCTAATGTTAAAACATTGTATTCATTTTAAAAGTTGAAGTCGCTGATTCCATTGAGTTCATACTGTTTATAAGATTTCATCAGTTTAAATGTGCATTACAACCCTTGATTTCCGAGTGAATTGCCCCTCGAATTATTGTTACAATAAGTGGAAAAAGTGTTGCACTCTTTATCATAAAATTTATGAATATTTGACATTCAGTATATCAAAATAAACGAGAGATTTTAAGACGACATTACCATAATAAATTTGAAAAACTAAAACAATCTTTTCAAACTTTCGGAGAAAGAATATAAGGTTTTGAAATCCACTATACGAAAAATTCTGACTCATCGTTAGAAAGAATCAAGTGCAAAAAAGAAGTATACTTGTAGTCGCAGAAGTAAACAACACACTACTACAAAACTTAAGCGTGGATATTAAATACTCTATCCTAAAACGCATGTATACATAACAACATTCATACTACGGAATACATTCTTAGCCTAAACCTGCAGCCTATTTTAACTTACGCATATAAACGATCGCACGAAACGTAGAAATACATAGTTGATTGTATCTAGAAATCCCTTATATACTAAATGCAAAATACGATAGCGCTTATGAGAAAAATGTGACCTTACTGAGGAGGGGCCATGATACTCATATTGTAAAAATTATAAATTAACGTGCCCGTCAACTTCAAATAAAGATTTTCAGTTAAAAGTTTAAATTTCTTCTTTTTTACAAGAAGAATACCAGAGGGTATATTAATCTACAAGGAATTTAGTTTAATTTGAAAGGTTGCATATATGCAAGACACTACAAAAAAGTTGAAGAAAAATCTATCCAATTACATGAAATATCACAGATTTCATATCACGTGATGACATATAGTACTTTAAAATAATCTTGCTATCTTTTCTTTTTTTTAAGAAATTATGTACAAATTTAAAATAAGTTACATTTAAGCTTGTTTTTAGTTCAATTACCAACTCCTTAAATTATGATACTCTTAATTGAAAATACGTAGTTCTAAAATCTTTTATTAACAAATTTTCTATTTTACGCATAGTTTTTTAAAATGCAGTTTCCACTACTTCAACATGTGAAAATTAAAAGGGGTTGGAATTGAAAATTTGGGATAAAAAGCGTTTTTAGTTGATCAACTTTTTATGAATACATGTTTTTTATTCGAACTATACATTAAGTATAATGAAGTTGACAATAATAATTTGTCCAAGTTGACTCTATAAAATATAAAATAAATTAATTAGAAAAAGAACAATCATTTAATTAGCACCAATAATTGACTGTGCATATAAAACGAGAAATTATAAATCAAATGTGTAAAACTGGACATTTTTAAATAGAAAGCTTTGATAAATCAGAATTCCAAAGAGGTAAAAACTTTAAATGTTACTATTTTAATTGTTTTTACTTTGAAAATGTTTAATATTTAAATGAAATAATAAAACTGTTATGTATAAATTGTAATTTACCACTTAGTAGCCAATTAATAGAAAAAAATCGAATAATTTCAAGAGATGTTTTTTTCCTAAGAGAAGTTTTGAAAATATTCAAAATTATTCATGTAAATCTTGAAATGATTTTAAATCATTTAAAAAAAATGTTAATTTTTTCAGGTTTGGAACAAGAAATTTAGAGTCCTTTTTAGAATTGTGAAATATGTTATATGAATAAAAAAAAAGATTTCACGGTTCCTAGAAAAACTAACAAGTACTTTTCATTTTTACAAATTAATTTTAGAAGAATATTTAAAAAGATTTAAAAAGATATCCACACTCGTCAAAAAAGAATCTGGAATATTTTAAGGAAATTTTTGTGATTTTACAGGTTTAAAAAAATGTACGAAAAATTTGAATCATTGAAAAAAGTGTAGATCAGAGTACCCAAATATGAGATACCAACTATATTTGGTACGATTGAAGGAATTCTATTGACTGAATTTAAAAGTAATATAGCTAGTTTTAAAGGTAATTTAGTTTGACATAGGGTGATTAAATGAAAAATTTCATTAAATTTTTTTTTGGCTGAAAATACAAAATATGTAAAAATAAAGTGATTTTTCCAAAGTCGACAAACTATTCTCATAATATGAGATACTCCAAGAAATCGCTAATGAAATGCAAACTAAAGTATTATTTTTAATGAAAAACTTTCTTTTATGTTTCTGAAGTATAGATTTGCTGCTGTTTAGATGTATTTAGTTTTTTCAGTAGTCACAAACCTTTCGTCACTAGTTTCCCCCGTGCAGCCAGAGTATATTATCAGAACTACAGAACTACAGGTATCTCATATTATGAGAGCCACACTTTGCAACGACGCACTTATTATACCTGACATGTAAAATGAAGAACTGGAACACTATCGATATTTTTCTACTTAGTTATTCAATTCCTATCAGTCCAGGTAGAATTTACTGTTAAATACTTATTTAATACATAATAAATAGGGTTTAAAGACTTCGCTTCCAATAACTCGACCACCACCAATTGCACAAAAACGTTACTCATAATTTTTATAAGCGGAATGAAAAATCCCCTCTACCACGAAATTCGGGTACTGAAATGATTCGTGTACTCTCATCTACCTTTTTGACGATTTTGAAATACATTTTTTTAATATTTAAGGGTTTTGAGAGGTTTCAAGATCATACAAATTTTTTGTTTATATTCTTCGGAAAATTTCATTTTATTTTTTTTTTATTTTGTGAAAACCGTTTTTATAAATTGTTTTAAAATATTCCAAAAAAGCAAACGTATATAGTTGAAGATTATTTATCAATTGTGCACTTTCAATTCGCAATTAAATTGCACAATTAGCGCGCGAACAAAAATGACAACAAAATTATATAGAAGTCTACTGCCGGCGTCCGCAGATACACGTTCCGCGCGCAAGTTACTCGGGAACATAAGGAAATAGTACTATACGAATAATCGAGACATAATTTTTAATTTCTATAATAGGTCGCAGGTTCCAGGCATGTTCATATTTATAATGTCAATTTCTCGAATAAGTTTTAAAGATTATAATATTTACTTTCTAGACTATTGAAATTATTTTTAGACAAACTAGTAAGCACCGTATCACTTTTTAATACGATTAATTTTTAAAATACAGATTAATAAAATTTTGTATTCAAAATCCTAATTTTTCTACTGGATCTTATTTAAGACTATTACGAAAATGTCAAATTTCAGTATTTTAATATGAATAACTCGAATAGTTAAACATTTTCCGTGTTTTTCATCGCTTATGCTTCTTATGTCTTTCACGAAAATGCAAAGCCCAACGAGAAACTGTACTTTTATTTACTGCTCGATCACCAAAAACCTCACGCATGCATGATCTACTTCTACTAAATACAAGTTGCGTAAGTATGTATGTGTGTGTGAGGTAGTGAGGGTTAAATAATATAATACCGACATCCAATTAACAAATATATTCTAAACAAAAGACAAATATCTTTTGCAGGATTACATGCCTACTCTAGCGTAGCCGGACCAAGACTGACTCACGATCGTCTCCTGAGCCCCCTAAGGAGTCGCATCCCTCAGGCCCCCTTCTCATACGCATCTCCTTATGCTACCTCCTTACTCAGTACTTATGCCGATTTCGTTCTGCCGAATGATTTGATCTTTAGAATCCGGGGTCCACTTGAGTTCTCGCAATGGCAACTAAGTCACCGACCTGATAGTTGGTCAATCAATTCTTGCTAACGGACATCTTCTTTATTTCGCATGGTGGTGCCGACAAGTACTTTAAATTGTGAGGCTGCAATGCTTCTCTGATAAGTTGCGCCCAAAGCACGTTGTACTTGACTGACGTGTTTATACCACTTCATTTGGTCGTCGATTACAAGCTTCAGTAATACTTGTGCCAGCGTTCCAAGGTTTCGCTCAATTTGTCCATTTCCTTGAGGAACACCTGTCATTATCAGGTTATGTTCGATGCTCTCAGCTTTAAAGTAGTCCTGGAACTCATGGGAAGGGAACGCAGTACCTCGTTCTGTGATGATTCTGTGTGGATTTCTAAAAGTCTGCTGATGAATTCTCAGTTTATCTAAAACTTCCTTAGTTTCCGTGGGTTTCGTTAGAAAAATCCAAACAAATTTTGTAAACCTGTCCGCTATCGTCAGCAGGTGGCTCTATGACTTACGTTGTTCGCTATACGTTCTACGCATCGTATCCAAAGGAGTTTCCCGGTGGATTAATTCCTCAGTTTTATTAGGACCAAAATGACCTTATTCTTGGGCCTGTGAGATAACCTCGCGCTGCATGCCTCTTGGTACCACCAATATTCTCGTACCATCTCTCTCTCTCTCTCTCTCTCTCTCTCTCTATCTCTCTCTCGGGGTAGAGCAGACCACCTTCTACAACATAACCTTCGTGGATTTCCGCTTCTAGGATCTTTTTTATTGGCAAGAGTTTCTCATCTCCCGCCTAGTCTTGTCGGGTACGTTTCAAAAAAACATCACGAATTTGAAGCACGACCGGATGTCGACTTAAAGCATCGGCAGGATGCATTCGTTTCACTGATCGGTGCTCGATTTTATAATCAAATTATTACAACTGCAATGCCCAACGAGAAATTCGTAGGATGATATGCTTCTTCTCTATAGTTTGTTTAAATGCTGCGCAATCAGTTACAACTTTAAATGGTATTCCTTACAGATACACTCTTAATTTCCGTAACGCATAAATTACAGTTAAAACGTCTAATTGTAGCTGAAATATTTCCGCTCCGCATCGGTTGCGTTTTCATTTAAATACAGGCATGGATACATCATCTGATCTTCAAATTTTTCCATTAACACAGCGCCGTAACTCTCGATTGGCGCATCCGTGTGTAATTCGGTTTCTAAACGAGGATCAAAAATTCGTAAAACTGGCGCTTCACATAACGAGTGTTTTAGTCGAGGGAAATTTAGAACAGCTTTAACTTTTTACGGAGATGTTCTTATTGTACCATCTTGAGCTACATACCCTGAACATTATATACAAGTTTTCAAGAATTGACATTTTTTCCAATTAATTTCTAATGAATACGATGCCGCTACTTCTAATACTCGTTCTAAATTTTAGATTTTAGAACTACAACTGCAGAGCTAGCATATTCCGAGCAACTGGGACGTATGATCCCTTTCGCTAACGTTTCGTCCATTTGTTGCTCTGTCTCATTTTGCTCTGATGAAGGTAAACGGCGTGGACTCTGACTTACAGGAAGATCATTTTTAAGCAAAATCTTCATCTTAACCGGCGTAGCTTTCTGACAGTGAGGGCAATACAAACAATATTCTCTATCAATGATTTAATTTTATTTTTAGATTCCCCTATAAGATGACTGTACGCGTTATGATGCGGTGACTTTATGACCTGAACACAATGTACAAAATTTATTTCTTTGTTCGGAAACTTTTTAATACACGCATTATAACCAGTTATAGAAACAGCCACATATTTTACAATGATAGCTTTAAAATCTTTTCTTGTTACCACATGAAATCGCAACTCATATACCTCACCCTCAATCTCTGTTTGCAGTATGAGACTTCCTACTGTACTCATGCGCTCCTCTTCAGACGTGAAACACAGCGCCTTAGGTCCTTGATCCTTTTCCGGCGATCGTACTTCTTTTTGAATGTCGTGGCTTATCAAGTGCACATTACTGCAAATGTCGAGTTAGCATGTGACGCTCCTACTGTTCAGCTTGGCATTTTTATACACTCGGCTGTACTCCTTTTCGTGGACAATCATAGCCCGTGGCACCTCTGCTTCCCCTGAATCATTCTGCTTATCTTCGCGGAACATCTTAACATGTGCCAAAGATCCTGGGGAACCCCATTCAGTTTGAGTGCACTTTGAGACTACGTGGCCGAATTGATTACACTTGAAACATTTCACGCCCTTCTCTAGATGCTTACAGTATCTTGCTTCATATCCTTGGCCATCGCAGTTATAGCAACGTTTCGCTGAGGTTCCTCCTTTCCTTTCCTTTTTGCTCTCCTATGACAGACCTTCTCCTTTTGTTACTATCTTTTTGTGAGTCTTGTTCGTCCTTTCTTTCATCAATTGATAGTCTTCAAGCGATCTTTAGAACTCATCGATGGTCTTTTTGCCATAGAGCATCGTCTTGTTTATTTTTGAATCGTTAATTCCGGCATTTACTTATTTAATTATGGGGCGCTCCGAGAGATTGTCGCAAAGACTTGTATCTGTAAATCATTTCAGCCGTACATTTCTTTGCACTCTGTTACGTGGACAATCCATGCATTGACGGCGAAGGCTGGATTCTCACCATCAAATTTATTTATGGTCCCCTCTACGTCTCTCAGCTAAATGGTCGAATTGTGTCTTCAAGTACGCCACGGTCGTCTTTGTCCTCTTCGGGACTTCCTTCTTCTTCTTCGGTGGAAGGGAGGGTATCTATGGGGAAGGGCCTAAAGTAACCCCCACTACTCTCGCCAATGCTGCTTCTCGAAGCTTCGTCGTGGCGTCACTTCACAATCACATATTCTATTTCACTGCTCACCGGAAAAACTCACTGAAATCAATCCTGTTAGTTATTCACATACATACACAGTCCCTGTTTGTCACTCACATTGCATACTTTAACCATTTATAGCACTAAAAAGCATCTTAATTCTTCTCACTCCCGAGGCGTCGCGTCTTTTAGTAGCATCCTTTTCTTATTTCTGCCGAAATCACGCCTTAATCGCGACACGTTATTTATCCCTCATCCCGGACAAGCCCCCAAAATTTGTAGGAGCCAGGGTTAAATAATGTAATGCTATATCCAATTAACAAATATATTCTAACTAAAAGACAAACATCGTTTACAGGATTACATAGCTACTCTAGTGTATCCCTTAGGCCCCCTTCTCCTAGGCATTGCCTTCTTCTACCTCCTTACTCTTGAGATACGTGGTTACAGTCTGTAACGGAATCAATACTACGATCCGGAAAAAGTTTCGTGCACCCTGAGAACACGGAGTGATCCAAGGACTACCGCCTTCTACGTTTTTCCCGCAAGTGTTTTAGCATATTGTTGACACGCAAGGATGCTCTTCAGGCTATTAACTAGAGAAAGCTTGACACCTCGAAGAGCGCCGATGATAAGGACGATTAGTTTAAAAGAATATTCCGGGTACAATCGTTGCAACTCCCTTATAAGGTCTGCATACCTCTCTTTCTTTTCATTTTCTTTGGCTATGATTTTTTTCTCAGCGGGCGCCGAGAATTCGATAATGAACATAGGTCGCTTCTCGAAGTCAAGAAGAACCATATCTGGCCTCGAGTGTGCAACAGAAACAATTGTCGAAAATATAAAGTTCCAATATATGCGGCACTTCCCATTCTCGACAATTGACTCGATTTCCCTAGGAGCATTTAGAGGAGTGATATTTAGGTTAATGCCGTAAGAGTGACAAAGGGGGTAATAAAGCACTCTTAGTGCCGCACTGTACCTTTGGATGTAGGTCGTTCCAGCATAAGTTGGACAACTAGATAGTATGTGAGTTAAATGCTCGGGGCGTGCATAGCACGCCCTGCAGCTATCTACTCTTGCCTCAAAATGTGACGACGGTATGTTAAGGTGGAAATTACACCGTATTGGCATGTCAAAATAAAACCCTCCATATCAGACTTCAATCCGGGCGATTTAGGGAAAGCAAACATTAGCTCACACGACATTGACTGATCCTCCACATTTCTGTGGAAGATACTGTGCATCCTCATATCTAGGAGCTATTCACGAAAGTTTTTCTCTTGTGCTTTCTTAATCCGGACTTTCAGGAGTGAGTACTTGATATAGATAAGATTTGATGCATTTTGCTCACCCCTAATACTCAAGTTAAGTCCAAGTGTTTCAGCAGCCTCCTACGCTGCTTTGTACAGAAACGCTCCTTTGCCCGCTTCTTCGTGATTCCTGACCATTTTAAGAAGAGGGTCTCTTCCATTGGCGACTCTATGTGCTGTACCCAGAATAATCATGTTATGAAGACATTCAAGACTCAATATTCCACGACCACATTGACGGCGTGCGATTTACAGTCGCGGAACAGAAGACTTAAGATGCATGCTTTTGTTCATATGTATAACCTTTCTTTTCCCGATATCAAGGGATCTGAGCTCGTTCTTCGCCCATGGAACTACTCCAAATGAATAGAGTACTACCGAGACGGCAAGCATGTTCGTTGCGAATACTTTGTTCCTCGCTGACAGTTCGGAAGACCAAATTTGCCAGATGAGACGTTTGTATCTGCTTCGGAGAGTATCCTTTATAGATGTAATAACCTGAATGCGGCTTTGTGGCACGCTTAGGTACGTATAAGTCTCTCCGGCGCAAAGGTGTCGTATAGCGCTTCTATCGACGAGATCAGGATCTTTAGGGATGCCATTAAGTTTTCCGAGCTTCAAACAAACCTTAGCGCATTTGTCTAATCCAAGTTCCATTCCAATTTCCTTAGTATATCGTTCGACAATCCCTAGAGCTAAATGTAGTTGCTCTTTGTTTTTAGCATAGATCTTAAGATCGTCCATGTAAAATAAATGAGTGACCTTGTACTTAGGATATGCAGGTTTGCCGCACAAGTACCCGTCGGAATGGTGGA